>NC_046358.1:30976764-31286602 GCF_004027225.2 Strigops habroptila
ATTTTTTTTTCTGGAAGCCTCTAAACAACTACAGCAACTGTGTATTAGCCTTTATAATACCTTTTCTACAGAGACCACACATATATTAGACATGTTGCAGAGAATGTAGGGAGAAGGGAGTTCAGCCTGTTTAGAGTACATGTAGCTTTCCACTTTGGCTTTTAAACTTACAAAGTGGAGGAAGAAAGGAATTAATGACAAAACCAAAACCAGGAAACGATTCCACAAGAAATCTCCACAGGAATCACCTGATAATGACCATTCATATTCAAATTTAGCTGACTGGCAGGATGAGAATTTGGTGGTATTTTAATGTTATTTCTTAATATTCTCAGGAATATTAAAGCATCTTCCATGGATGTCATGTAACACTCAAGGTGACTCTCGGAAAAGTCAGGTACAGGGATCAAGTTAACTGCTGTTGGTATAACACAGAGGACAATCTCAATAGTTGACTGTTGAACAAGTATAAGTAATTTATCCATAGCTCTCTGTACACTGCAATACAAACTGGCAACCAAGGATGGTTCAAATCAGCCCTCACTGAAAAAGGCACCTAGCAAAAGACTGAAATCAACCATACTCATTACAAATCAAAGCGTCATAGACTGTTTATGGAAAGCACTCTTTTAAAGATAACAAGGTAGCTTTCTGTGCTTTACCATCTATATGAAACACTAAGATGTTACGGACAATGGCAACTACATTATTTTAATGAGCAACACCCTAGAGTTACTTGAACATTCTTTTGCAAAAACAGCTCTAATTTTGATTAAGACAAAGCTATTATTCTAGATGGCCTAAAACATTTAAGGTTATATTAGAGAAAAAACTTGGAACCATCATTATTCTGACATCTAATTGCATTCCAATTTATTTCTTACTTTCTAGACTTGAATGATTTGTCATTTTTTTCTCCTATTTAAAGGGAGCATATGTAATTATTTTTGAAACTCAGGTCTTTCAACTGACCCTTGGTGATAGTTTCAAATGTAAATAGGTGTTTGTTCATTTTCAGAGAATTTGTTCCTACTTAAAGAAAAATGGAGGGGGACAGGATTAGATAAGGATGCCCGCAGCTATTACAGCCTCCTGTTGGCTTGTTTGACAAGATCTTACCAGTGCAGATGGGAAATAGGCTACTCTAGACATGGATATTAGCACAAAAAACAGAGAAGGAATAAATCTCATACCGAGCCTGATCAAAGATCAAGAATATAGGTGTGAAATAAGAATATCCTTTAAAAGAAATTGTGCCAGCCTGGTTCATAATGAAACAGAGAGAAAAAATAAAGACATCACACACTGGGCCTGATCTATGATGAAGAATGTAAATATAAAGCAAGAATTTTTTATAAAAAATTATGTGTACCAAGACAGTCTGGTCCTTACAAAACCAAAAAAACCTACAGAAATGGATTTTTTTTGTTGGTTTTTTTTTTTGGGTTTTTTTTTTATTTTGTTTTGTTATCCAAATGAAAGTAAAACTTCAAGATGTTAATGAAGTAAGTTTGGAGAATATTCAAGCTGCTGAAGGAACTGGTAAATTAAAGTACACGTAGAACAATTTCATGGTTCTTGCCACATGTCATTGAGAGACTGGTGGTGCAATGCACACTTAAACAACACCAAGAAGCTATACAAGATGAAAAGCACTGCCTGCATATCAATGTCCTGCTCCTCCTAAAAATCCTTTGGGGACAATGGCTAGTTACATAATAAAAAAGTCAAATTAATTTGTAATAAATGAAGTCATGCTGTCAATAGTTAAAAAAGTAAAAAATATTTTGAAGATTCCTAGGGGTAAGATGACATGAACAGCTGGCTGTAACTTCTACTAAACCCTATTAGAGAACATGGATAATGCTAAGTATCGAAGCAGTTTCTAATCAGAAGAGCTATCTTTTCTAACGGCTCACTCTCTTAGCAATTAAAATACATTTTCTGATATTTATTCTATTTTCTGGACAACGTAGTTGAAATTTGTGGGTAATTTTCAACAAGCTTCTGATAGAAAATATCATTGTTTCCGCAGCCCACTGTTATATGTATTGAATCCTTTTAGTTATTTTCAGCGTGGATATTAGCATCTGTGCATATATGAGGAATAAATTCCTTCTTACACCTAGCCTTCTAGAGAGAGCTGTATCTACTAAAGTCTTCTGAATGGCCTCTATTTTATTATGATATAACTTCGAAATATTTAGTTAACATCAGTTGAACCTACCATTTTTTATTCTCAGAGCTAAAGGGCCAATTTCTAAAAGACATGCAAATAATCACAAATCTTTGTAAGACAGGATTAAATGTGTGCTTAGTGTTCCTTTTGGGAGGGTTATCTTCGTGGCATGAAATAAACCTATTACATCCCATTTTATCAAGTAGTTCTGGGTCAAGGCTTGTACTGCATTAGAAAACAGCATGATGAAGAAGGAGGAGAGAAATAGAGATGAAATAAAGTTTTCATAAGGAATCTCCTTAATGCATTATGCATTTATTCAAGTGAATAAATGAAATATTGACAAACTGGTGACTCATGAGCACTTTTGGAAGAGAAATAACTCTTTAGAAGTAATTTGTTGCACTGCACTTTCTGATTCCAGAAAGCCCACTTTCTTAAGATCTGTACTTTGGTCTTCGTTTCATTTTGTGCTGGGGTAGTAATTTATTTTTATTATTTTTTCAATAACAGGGCAAATAGTTCCTATAGTTATACCTATACGTATCAGAGTCCAGGGAAGTATGAATCTCTGTGCACATTGTACATGTAGTTCAGGGCAACTGAATATGGAAAAATACATTAACTTTGGAAGATGTTTTTGCCAGAAGTGTTGAACATTAATTAAGGTACTACAAAAATACAGTGCTGAAAGTGATGAAAGGATAGCCATCTAATCTTGCCATTTAGTTATTCTTCATCTTAGTCTTTCTGTAAGTGAGGTCTGAAGATTTACTATCTGGCAGGAGAACTGTAGAAGTTGAGAAGCCATGCTGCAGAAGTTTACAGGAAAAGGCTGAAGCTCCTGTACTTTCCCTGCAATCAGAAAGCCCAGATTGAAGACCTTTAAAGACCTAAAAAAGAATCATTTCTGCACTGCCAATAATGTGGGCCAAACAGGAATGACAGCAGGCAACTGCCTGTACCTGTCTGAAATGAAGTGATAGGTTTCTAGTTACCTTGGAAAAAGTCTAAAGTTTAAACAAATAAATGTAAATACTCTGGCAACAGGAAGAAGGTTACATTCTCCCTTGTTGTTTGCCTGCAAATAATCCTGATTCATGCTTCAAATGCTCCTTTTCTGTCTTCATTTCCATACTGAAATGTGTTGAATATTCACTGGGCCTCCCCATCTGTAAATTTTTATTGCTTTAAAATACTTTCATTCACTGTTCTTGTTTGTGTTGAAATTTGGTTAGAATCACTGACTGAACTCATTCAACTTCTGTTTTTTTCAGAAATGTGACACAGTTCTAAACCACTCCCAGAATCTGCCATAGATTTGTCCTTGATTTTTCTAGTATCTAAGAAACAAGCATTCAGGCAAAACAAAAACACTTGATAGGAACTTAAACAATTCATCAGTTCCTTTGTCATTCCAAAAAACCATAAGAGAGAAAAAAATAAAAAGAGAATAAAAATGTAGCTTCTAAGAGATGGGGAGGAGAGGGAGGAGAAATAGGGGAAAACCGATTAAGACAAAAGCTAGTGATTGTCTATTTAAGAATAAATTTATGCATGCCCAAACACAAACACACAAAGAAACATAAAAAATTTGAGGGAAAGAGGACAAAAGTTTGGGGTTTTTTTAATTTTGGCTATTTCACAGATAAAAAATAACTCAATTTGCACCCAAATGAGTTCTAAAAAAAAAAAAAATACAGAGTTTAAAAAAAAATAAATGTCAGAGGGTGTGGTGTGTGTTAGTTTAGCAAAATGCAGCTGAGGAGTGGTTATGGGGCTTTATTGTCTTGCAATTGGTTCAAAAAGAAAAAAAGAGACAGAAAAGAAGGAGCTCTCAGTTTTCGTGAGGATTTTCAATTGTTAAGCAGTCAAAAAAAGAGCTTGGTATTTGCTTTTTTTGCCTGTATTGTTGGGAGCTTCTGCTTCAGCGTTCTTAGTGTAATGCCAGTGGCTAAAAAGCAACATAAGCACAGCTGTGTATGCAGCAAGCCAACCATAAACTCTGAATGTGAATGTGAGAGCCAAGTTGATTCCACTATTAGCTCATTGACTTTAAATGATTTGAGAGGCCACTACATTTCAAAATTATTCATTTAAATTGTGATAGATTGCATCAGTTTATATCCAGGGAAGCAATAAAGAGGAAGCCTACATTCACCTCTCAATAATGCAGCCTCTCCCAATATTGTGCCTCAGTGATAATAGGAATACTACCTCTTATGATTTTTTTGATACTTAAAGACCATTAAAGCTCTACAGCATGCTATGCACTGGTAAACATTATTGTTTGACTGATGAGTCCACTTTTTTGAGGATTGACTATAGTACTATGAAATCAGGTAATAAAGAGTTCAGGCACTATAGGTCTGCACTTTACTGCAGTTTATTATATTCTAGGAGTGATTCAATAGGATTGAAAAGATGTGGCATAATTCAAGTGCTTCCTTTCAGCACACAGTCACTGCTACAAGCAGCCACTTTTTGCAGAGATAGATAAAAAAATAAGTTTGAAAGAGACCTTTGGAGGTCAGGTTGTCAGAACTCCTACTCCCAGCAGTGCTAACTTCAAATTTAGACCAGCTTGCTCAGGTTCTTCTCTAGCCAAATTTTGAGGATCTCTAAGGAGGAAGATTTCGTAATTTCTCTGGACTACCCCTTCTGGTGCTTGACCACTGTCATTGTTTAGATTATTTTTTTTTCTTATGTTCAACATGAGATTATCTAACTAAAGGCTAATCAAGCTAGACAGAAATACTCAGTGAGGGTCAGACGAACAATGACAGGGTGGGAATAACCCCTGGGTCTTACAGCCCAGCAAAGCTGGCTTTAGCTGTCTGGGAAGGAGAAATCCTCTGCCTCAACATGTCCACCAGATTCGGCTACATGTAAATTTCCATTACTGTAAGTAGTGACAGTTTCCTTTTGTCCTTTCACTGTGTACCTCTTGCCAGATGCATATAGTTTTTCCACATTTGCAGGTGGAGAAAGAGTCTTCTGCCGGCCAGAACTACCGTCTTTCAGCTTCCACCATTGAGGAAATCCACCTATTTTGACAGTAGCTTCTGGCAGTCCCTATTGTAGGAGGTGGAGGGTGGATTCCTCCTCTCCATCCCTCCCCCACCCCCAGAGTAGTTGCAAAAACCCTTTCGATCTCCCATTCATTCCCCTATGTTATGTGGTGTATTCACTGCATCCTGCATCCTTCACCTGGTAAGAGCAATTCAACCAGAGCACACGCTTACCACTGATGAGGCTGTCATCGCCACCAGCTACAGCCTCAGGGAAGAGGTATGAAATCAAATTGCTGCTGAACAATCACAGTCACTGCTTAACTAGGCTTCCCACCCACTGATGTAACCTTCTAACCCCTAGGTAGTTTTTGCTTTTTTCTCCAAATTACATTAAGATGCACCACATATACGAGACTGTATACGACACTGTAGTAGTATAAATGCACCATCAAACTAGGAGTAAAGAGATGATATCCTCTGCCTCTTCATTTCTAAAATGCAAACACAAAGAGTGAGTATTTCCCTTCCGCACATGCAGGCTTCTGGGGATTGGATTTTAGTGTGTACAGCCTCTAGCCTTCTGGTTGTTTTTAGATTTGAAATTCAAGGTGTGACTGCTTTAATCATGTGCTTTTGAATGCAGCTAATTGCCACCTCTTTAGCACTGATACATGACATCACCATAATTTAAAAATATGGTGGAGAGTACGTAAAGAATCTGTGGATGATCACCAGTTAGCTTACTTTAACACTTAGATGATGAGTCTTCAAGTATGTTTCCCATCAGGGTAAGTTTCTCATTAAAGGTCTGCACAATGTCATAACTAGTGAAGGAAAAGGCGGCAACTATATTTAATTAAAAATTCATAATAGCTTTGATTGTCAACATTCTCTATTTTACTTGGTTGTATCTTTAGCCCCCAGGGCTCTTGACTAAATCTGAATTTATTTGGAAAGACTGAATGCAAATGGTCCAGCCATCTTTGCATATGATGAGGATTAAAAATATATAATTTTTTGTTGTAATAATATTATTCTATTATTAAAATATTCTTGTGAACAGCTATGTAGTTGGAAAGGCTGTTAATAGAAAGTTGAGATTTCATTTGGCATCCAAACAGTCTATGTTGAGGAGACAGCTGTCTGTGTTCCACAATTAATTGCCCTGAGTTAGGACTGAAAAACTGAGGTCTGCACGTAAATACCCATTCTTCACAAATAATTTCTTCTACATTTATAAAGTCTTACATAAAGAGCAGTTGTATTTTATGTCCAGGTATAACTTAGCTTGAAAAGTGGAAGTTATACAGGAAGTAGGCTGGGCAGAATAAATGCTAACTGTTTGGGATATGGAGACCCTGATTAATAGAAAAGTGTGGTTGATATAAACTGTATGATATTCCATTCTTACAGTCACAAAAAGTTTTAAAAATCTTGAAGAATAAGCTGCTGTTGCTAATTTAGTTCTGTAAACAGGCTGTAAACTGAATATGCAGTTCAATAAAGTACTCACCAGTCAGAAATTGTCCTTGTTTGCAATGTACATGCAATCTGTAAAGAAGTCTTTTATGTTCCTCTTCACTTCAAAGAGAGGACCCAGCACAAGGTCCTTCCATCTTTTTTTATGGTTTATTCTATCACTATGTGAAATATAATTATCTTTGCAATCATCCACCCTCCCCAAGAAAATACAGACAATTCTCCAGAAACAAGGTTATTTGATATTCAGTGTGATCTTTAATGTCCTTCTATGTAGAATTTACATAATCCACCTTAAAAAGGCAGAAAAAGTATATTTAAAACATGTTAACAAGAGAAAACTAATGTCATCAGTTTATATGTTTCATCCATTTTATATCTCTTCTTCACCACCTTCTTGGTCCCTCCTTCTTGCTCTTTGCTCAACAATATTTTCAGCCTGTAAAACATAAGTCTCTCTTGAACAGAATGTGCAATAAAGGTGTAATAATTTACGTTAACAAAACCCAATAAATCTGAGGACACAAGTCAAGGTCCAGAACTTGGAGATGAATGTTTACTATATGTACCCTTGCACAGTGTGGATGTAACACTCAGCAACACTTAAAAGAAATCATTTCTCATTCAAAATTCATTATATTGTAACTACAGATTTAGTAACATACAGGCAGTTTCTATTGATTAACCTAAGGATATTGTGGTAACTTGAAGCATATTGAAAGTGCCTTTAAAAGGAGATACTGATTTTATCTGGGAAGAGTGGTATACAAGCCTGCTAAGGAGATGTGAGTAGTGTAATTTTTTTAGAATAATGAGAATTGATGAACTGTAAGTTATTGTATTGCATGTGCTCTTCTATGAAAATCATTTCTATTTGAAAACCAACCATTTAGATCCCTTAAGCAGGTTAAGATGATAAAGATTGTAATTTGAATTGATGAAGGTGAAAAGAGAAAGGAGAGATACGGGCTTTTGATTGAACAACTAGAACTTGAGGAGAGACCCATAAACTCAGGAGTAAGACAACTTGTGATTATAGCACATTGTCATGCATATACTGCTTATGACTCATCCTGAACTTGCCTGATACTTAATAGTTGCTGAGTCGTTAAAATACATGGATTCAAACAAATACATGGTGATTTACTGCACTTCCATGCACATGAATGTGTTCAAACATTACTGCATTTGATTCCTTGATACCTTGTAAAATAATCTGACATTTGGAGACAAATTATGTTGCAATTCCACCATGGGAATTCTCTAAAGACATTTTTTTATGATATGAGTGTGCTCAGACACTGGAACATGTTGTCTAAAGCTGTGGTTACCCCATCATTGGCAGTGTTCAAGGCCAGGCTGGACGTGGCTTTGAGGAACCTGACCTAGTGAAAGTTGTTCCTGCTTATGGTAAGGGGGTTGGCCTAGATGATCTTTGAAGGTCCCTTCCAACCCAAACCGTTCTATGATTTCATGACTCTTTTCTGCAACTTGCTAGACGAATTATTTTTTCTATTCCATTATCTGGTTTGTCTCAGTAATAGATTTTCTTGAAATTACTTAAAAACAAGAAACTTGAGTCATTTTACATAATAAGGACTTGAGCCATCATGATTTGATGATTTATCTTTACATAATATATTGTAATATACATTTCTGCTTTTGTTAATACAACTGAAGCTTCCATAAATTATGAGAAATGCTCTCATTTCAGTTATTGAGAATATCCTCATGAAATTCAGAGGGTAAAGATTTATACCAAGCATGTTCAAATGAACTACTTTCTTTAGCAATGGTATTTGTGTCACGAGTAAAATCATTATATGAGTAAAGTCTCTCATATATTTTTCATATATGCATATCATTAACATGTATATATTTATGTATGTAAATTTATCCAAAAAGAAGCATACCAAAACTTCAAATCAAGGCCAAGCAGTATAGACAAATTACCTTATATCATACAGGAATCTGCACTTATTTGCCTCTATAGCGTTTAAAAATTTTAACAGGAATTTTATTTTTTTTTTTTTTTTTTTTTTTTTTTAAAAATAAGCATGTCCTTGAAAGTTAAAGACAAGGACTCAATTTTTTGGCCTGTCTTGTATTATTTAACTGGCTTCCTCCCTCCACCTACTGTCTTCTTAATGTGGTTCGGTAATTTCATGCCTCTGGAATGTCAGGAAGCGTAATAAAATAGCAATTTAAGAACATGTTAAAAACTGATCTAAATGGCACTGTTCTTCTGAAGCTATTAAAAAAAAAAAAAAAAGAGATCTCACCACAAATTCTCATATAAGGCAACTCTGAAACTTCCATGCTTCAAAAGAATTGTTGTTTTGGCTGAGGGGATATTCTGTAAAATGAAGGCACAATTCAGAGCTCACAGATTACAGTCATAGCAGATTACAGAGTTGAATCATAGAATCATAGAATCATAGAATAGTTAGGGTTGGAAAGGACATTAAGATCATCTAGTTCCAACCCCCCTGCCATGGGCAGGGACACCTTGCACTAAACCATGCCACCCAAGGCTCTATCCAACCTGGCTTTGAACACTGTCACGGATGGGGCATCCACAACCTCCCTGGGCAACCCATTCCAGTGCCTCACCACCCTCACTGTAAAGAACTTCTTCCTTATATCTAAAGTTCATCATTTTATCATCTTCTAAAGAATGCTCTTCTGTTTATTACTCTTCCTCTCCACCCTGACTTTTTAAGGCACAGATGTTAGACATATTTTATGATTTAAAAGTATTATTGCTGAAGAAGGAGAAATCTTACGTGGTTCAGAGTCCTGATATAACACGCAAATGTACAAGTGCTGATTTCAGTTTTTGGATCTGTCTAACTGGTTTCCCAGTCTTGCTAGACAGATACACTTTTCTTTATTTTTCCCCCCCCATTAAGTATCTAGAAGGAGAGAAAAAAGTGGGAAAAGGAAGGCTACAAGTAAGAACCAGGTAAGGCAAAGATTGGTCAAGAAATTAAGGTTGTTACTGTGTCTCACTCCTCCCTCCATTTTGAGGTTTTCAGGTGACTAAAGTTGCTAAAAAATCCTTATTTTTCAGAACAATTTGATGAAATACCATTTCTCTGAATAATGGAAAAGGCATCCCTGAAAATACTTTGTCATAACTTTATTGTGATTCATTTTTTAGTGGTTACATCTGTAAAATCGACATTTACACTAGAGTATGCAGAAAGAAACTTCTGAGAAAGGGTTGTAGCTTCAACTCAGGAATTCTCTTCCATCACAGCCATACTACACTCTAGAAGAACATAACACGTTTTATCTTGCCACCATCAGGTCACCAATCATGCACAACACCCGTCTTGTATGCCCAGCACAGGCTGTGCAGCATTGCTTGTCCAGAGCTCAATGTCTCCATCCTTGTTTCATGAACACATGGCTCTGGGTCACTATCTGGATCAATGGGACAGAAGCCAAAGCACGGACATGATATTTATGCAGCTGTAGTGTGGCTCAGGTGAGGATTGAGAGTGGAGCCTAGCTTAAACAAAGCTTCCAAGCAAAGGAGAAGGGAGGCCCATCTTCCAGCTCTTTCCTCACAATGGCTCTTCCCACCAGCTATTCTTATGCAGTCAGCTATACCCCTAAGGGAGTGGGAAAGTGGGCTTCATGCCCTGACAATGGTTGTTCCAACTGTGTTGAGCTAGAGAAGCATTACACCCTCATCAGGTCCTCTTTCCATCATTCCAGCTACTGTGAGTGGAAAGGAGAATACATGCTTCCTCATCATCTGGCTACCACTGGCTAAGTCCCACATCCATCCTTTTCAAATGGATAGCTCGTCTCCCTCTCCTAACAAAAGTAATATCCTGTTCCTTATTAAATGGAACAGGACATCACTAGTAAAACAATACCTATTAGCATTACATCATCAAATGTCCCAGAACCATCCCAAGAAATGAAAAGATAGGGATTTTCATTACACTTTTGCATGATCCGTTGCTTCTCTTTCCTGACATTTGCCCACCTTCCCCAACTGTCTCCCTTTCAGAGATTGTCCTGTGATGCAAAGTCCACTGCAAACTGTGGTCTTGGGTGCCATCTCTCTATGAAAAGCTAAGTATATTGGCAAAAAGCTATAGAAAAGGCTGTGGACTAGTGGAGGTACTATAATCAGAGTGCCTATAAACACTGACTCTCCTATCTGGAACTGAATGAGATTGTCTATCTCCTGTCTTAAGCAGATTTAACACTGCCTATCTTGGCAGACAGGGAAGTTGTGAAAGGTGTTGGTATAATGTCCCACAGGGAAGCATCTACCAGTCATGTCCTGTTTCATCTTGTTTCCTTTCTTTCTCTTCCCTCCCTGGAAAATCAACCACTTGATAAAGATATTTTTCCCTGTGCCAGATCTTTTCTAAATAAAGCATTATATCAAGCAAGGAAACTTCCTAGAATGCGGTTGAAGTTTTGAATAGGTTTTCAAGGGTTTGAAAAGACGGAGCAATGCAGAAAAAAAAGGGAAGAGCAGGATCAGTAAAGCCATTTTGTGCATTGGCTTGCTTATACTTTCTAAGCAAGTCTTCCTCTTGCTACCATGAAACTTCAAGATCACATTGAGAAACCAAACAATAATTCTAACAGAGTAAATTTTTTTCGAAAAAGGTCCATTGGGTTGCATTCACAGTATGTGTGACACTCAGAATTTCTGCTACAGCAGTTGGTCTAATTAAGTAGCAGCTGTGTTCATGGTTGGGTATGGATGCCTGGAAAGGTCTTCACTCCTCAAGAGGTAAGTACAAAACCTCAGATTATTTTTTCTGTGTTTGATGGTCACATAGAGTCTACAAGCCTCTATTAAGCACAGCTGCAAACCAGCTTGCGTTGCTGGTCATTGCTGCTCCCCAACAGCGCAGGACCTTCCCTGAGTGCAACTCTGAATTCAGTGGACAGGCTGTGCTGCTCTTGAAATTTGCTCCTTGTCCCAAAATCTACATCTGATGATGTCACCTACAGCCAAAGAGATCTCCTGGCTCCCTGTATCAGCTCACAGTATTAGACAGCACAACTGTGCACAAAACACTTGACACTCAGCTTTTTACAGTCTCTTGAAGTCTGATCTGGCCCAGTTTCTCTTTTCCTGCCTCAGTGGCCAAGATACTGAAATTTGGCTCCGAATGATAAGTCTGGAATATTGGCACTGGCCATAAAAGCTACTAAACCACCAACACTGGGTGACTGCTTTCCATTTATATATTTTATACATTATATTATTTATTACTGTGATATGTATAACAAGTAACCCTTGAAGCCTGCTTTCTCTTAATGGCATAGATGTAGGCAGCTTTTAGTCCAAGTTTAAATTGCTGCTATAACCTTTTGGAAACCTATGAGCCTCAAAATTTTCTAAAGTACCTTCTTAATCCCCTCTGAGTTCCTGCCAGGGTGGCAGGTGCTAAAAACATTTGGTATTTTCTCATAGGAAGTTGTATTCGGCTATCTTCAGCTCTGTAAATACAACATGTGTATATGTTGATTTGTAGCTGACAGAAAGTTCTGAAGGAAAGATACAGGAAAAAATACTGGGAGGCAGGCCAGGCAGAGTTGTAACTGTATGCATGGAGGAAAATGTACCAAGCGAGCAGTTGATTTCTGTTATATGGCAGGGTGGCAACACCAGACTGGGCTAAAAGGGCAGACCAGTATATAAACACTATGGTAAGTGGTGCAATAGGATTCCAGGGAACCACTATAATAGTATTTTATGTTTTCAGAAGAGTAATGAGATAAGAGAATGTCAAACGACTTTTCAAAGTATACTATTTCTAGAGAGTATTTCCAAATAGATTCCAATTTATAATCCAGATTTCTGAAGAAAGAAACCTCCAGAACCAGAATTTGATGAAGATACACAATTTAGAACTCAGCAGAATTCTCTTTGCACGTACTTTCTACAATGTCTTGAATGAGTTGCAACATTATATGCATACAGGGATTCTTCAGCTTTCAATGACAGGAGGAAATTTAACTGACTTACTTCCCTTTTTTCTAAGGAAATGTAATTTGTTTCATAAGTTTCAGTTTAAAAAATAGATGTAAATACTTACTATGCTTCTGCACTGCTTTCCATTTATTGACACATTTCATCCAGCAGTTTCAATACATTATACATATTCAAAGCTTTGGACATGCATATGCAAGAGACAACCAACAAGATTGATTGACAGGAGTGTTAAAATAGACAATAAACATGTTAGTAAGAATGTTTTATTAAATAGATCCCCACTAATAGAGGCAATTTTTACTCTATTAATTGTTGTGGGGAAGCTTTGAAATGTATGAGTTTAGATAAATCTTACTCTTTGTAAGTCATGTAACGTTAATGAAGCTAAATATAAAGGAAGTTATATAAAACAAATATAAATTCTTTTACAACTATGAAAGGAAGGCCTTATTTGATGACATTAAAAAAAAAGCATTCATCTGAGTTCAATTTGCAATTATATTTCCTTCTCCTGTTCTGTTTCTTACCTTTCTGCTGTCCTTATCTCTAGATGGGGTTTTATGAGACTTTCAGCTTACTGCCAGAGTCAAGAAGCCACTCTTTCTTTCAACTACATTCTCCATTCTCCAGTCCAGGGGGCTTGAAATAAGTGACAATGTAAATTTTGAACTGTAACTCAAAATTCTGTATAAGTGCTGACTGACATTAATAGGTTATTTACCTTTCTCCTACAACCTGTCTGATTGAGTAGATCAATAACCAAACCTACAAAAATCTGTAGCAACACAAGTTTTGTCCTGTTCTAAAACTATGGCCTGCTTTATTGTCATATCTTGTGAAATGCATGCAGTGCTAATGCCTATGGAGGGTGGAAGGGAAGCAGAAAAGATGTACCCTAGTCTACTTTATTGCTTAGCAGCATGTATGTTTGGCCAGGCACTCTTATAGCAAATAAAGGGTAATGAATTGATTAAAAATATCCTGCACCCAATGGTTTCTTCCTTCTTTCATAATTTTCTCATCTCTCTCATTTTATATTTATATTTAGACAGCAGGAGAACTGTATTTAGCATTATATTTAGCTTCTCCTTCAAGATAGTTTACTGTACATAGCTTTGATAAAAAATTGTCCTCTGTCATGCCAGTACTTTAAGTTCCTCCGTAGTTTATCTGTTCAGTAGAAATACAGTTTCTGGAATTTTGTCATACATGGATGACAAAAGTAGTCATCCGTTGATGATTTTCCATTGACTGTCTCCTGCCTATAATTCTATCCTTTGCAACTTTTCTCACAAGTAACATGCAAATGCCACAAAACTTATAATATCAATATATTCTAGTAAACAAAGACAACTCCTTTAAACACGTGTATCTTACAGATCCAAGAATTAAAAGGCAAGTCCATGTTCACTAAAAGGTTTTGACGAGTAAAGATTGCTAGATGTGCAAGGCTGTAACCACCCCTTACATCCCACAACTATGACCTCAAAAGTAAGCTTTGTCAAAAAGCAATCATAGTAATTGCCTACGTGAATATTTTCACTCCTTAGTCTGCCACTTATTCCTTTGTACCACACTGGTTGCATGTCTAAGATCCCATTAAACTCAGCAAAGCGTAACATGCAGAGGAAAAGTGACCCTGAAAGGTCTCTTTTAAGCACCCCTTCCCTCCCTGCTTCATTTTAATGTGGCTGCCACATGGTACAGGGGTCATTTTAAGTCTTGTGTTTGTCTACTCCTGCTGTAAATGTCTCATTTCTCCCTGGAAGATAAAAAGGATTGTCCCCTTATATTAATGGCAAAATTGCCTCTTTTTGTTCATAAATTGAAGGGAGAGGTGGAGTATGGAAACAGCACTTTGCCTGACTGCTGAACATCAGTCTGCACTACAGGCATGTAGCATTGGGCACACAATAAAAACACTTCAGAAGAAGGAAAAGAAAGCAGCACAGCTAAAATGGCAAAATTGTGAAACAATTTTGGAGACTTCAGAAAGTTTCTGATTTCGGAAGGTATATGTAAGATACATCAGATGACTAAAAGCAACAATAATATCCATATGAAGACAGCAACCCTTTTTTTTTTTTTTTTGACATTATGGGGCAAAAACTACAATGAAAACTGTTGCTAAATGAGTAACATTACTGCTTCATATCAGTCTGAAGTCGCATTGATCAAATATTCAGGTTCCAAAGTCAGTGGGGAAAAAGAAAACAAGTTTCTAAAAACCTTTCTTCTTTCCATTGAGCTTGGATACATTTGAAGGGGAGTTTTAGATAGAGTAATAAAAGCATGCAAGTCACTTATAGATGCAGAAATGTTATGGTGTATTATAAGAATATGTAGAAAACAAAGTATTACCTCAAACAAAATACAAGCAAAGGGACATGTTTCCCTCCATGTGTGACCTTGATGATTGTCAGCTGCTGTACTATTAGATGCTATTTAAAAAAGCAACTAAAGAAAAGAAAATTGGGAAGCATAGCTTTTTCTTTCCAGAGACCATTGTCTTTGAAGCTGATGGTCTATTTTCTTAGCCATTGGCTTTAACTGCATGCAGTCTGACATGTCATCATCTGTTTTGCAATACCATGTATTATAGCTTGAAAACAAATAATCCTGTGTATCTTAAAACATTGGTTTACATCTATATTGTTGATCACTGCTACAGAAATGTGTCATTTGCTTTCTTCAAAGTAACTTCAATTTCTACTGAATTCTTCAGAGACATTTTGAAGGTAATATTTCTTAAATCTGTTTTGGGGTCATTATGTTACAGCACTTTTCTATTTAGTAGCAACTCGTTTTATTACTTGATGCAGACAAGTTATTTTTCTTTAATCTTTACTGAGCTGCATCTGGCATCTATTACAATGGGTACTTTGATAAAACAAAAGCAGTAGCTGTGTGACAGTGGTGCAGCACAGGCTCCCATGGCAAACTGCTGTAGACCAACAAGGACCATTTAAAGACACCTGCGCTTGGATAATGGTAACAAGTACGTCAGCTTTTCAGCAGTCCTTTAGTTTCTAATACCGTATGCATGTCCTTCAGCTGTTTAAGTCTCTGGCCTTTATGTGAATGCAGAACCAGGAGGATCCTGTTCTCCTGGATCTACGTACTATACGAAAATAGGACCTAACATGGATAAACCCCCTTGTTCCATGTTTCATGTTGTTTGCTAACGAATCTAATTTTTATTTTCTTCCAAATATTTAAAAATCCTCTTAATGTACATCCTCTTAAGAGGATGTACTAGTTGCATGGTATACTACTGTAAAAGTACATTTACGTTTCTCTTAGTAGCAATTGAAAGTCTGGAAAAAACTCCAAACTTTTTAATCATTTTCCTAAGTAGATATAGTTCACTTGCTACTCAGAGTGCTTTTAAGTGCACATAGTTTAAGATGCTTTAAATTATTATGTCACTGCTCTTTCACAGGAACATTTCCTTTTCCTGTTTATTATATGGTATCATCGACTGCCTACAGGAAGTACTGTAAATCTGTAAGGGTAGAAAGGAGCAGAAGTATGCATAATATTTTAAGATTAAACAAAGTCTTTGTCCAGAAGAAGTTATAGCCTAAGTTATCTCAAAACCAGATATGCAAGATAGAATATTCATATTTATGCATAGTTCTTAGTTCTTTTATTCCCTAGTTAGCATAAAAATATGTGATTCAAATTCTTATGCTGTTTATTGTGCTGATTTTAGTACTGTAGCTGAGTTACTCCTGCTTTATACTGACATATGTGGAAACGTGATCAGGCATAAGAATTTTAGCAGTTGAATTTTGGTCATTAAGAGGCAAGAGAGAAAATAAACAGAAAATGATCTATAAACAAAGAGTGTAAGTAAACAAAAAAATACAAAGATGTTTTTTGAAATTTGAAAAATGTAAGCAGGATGCCTGTGCAAATAGTAATTAAGTGTTACTCAATCTTCTAATAGTTTTTTCAGGTCAAAAATAAACTCATAATATATAATTTTATCTTGGCTCTTCTTATTAACAAAATCAGTCAGTGCGGGGCTGGAAACAGGAATCAATGATAACTAAAGAACCAATTATATTAAAAAGAACAGAGAGGTCCACAAATTTTTTAATAGTTTTATACTGTTACTCAAAAATTATTACTTCAGGCTGTAAAATTGCAGAGCTAGATGGGATTATGAGCAAAATTCATCATGTAGGAAACATAAATAAAAACCAGAGAGAATTACTTATTAGATGACCAAACTAACGACTTCTTTTGAAGAAAAAAAAAAAGTTTTTAGTTTAAATCCAATCCAGATTCAGTGATAGAAGGTTGATGAACAATCAGAAACAGAAAAAACGTTCAAGAGAAATGTTGAACATAAATATGGAGGTTTTACAGAAAATAAATAGAGAAGGTAACAGTATCCAATGAAAAAAAAAATCCATGTGTGGTCATTTAGAGGACAGCAAGGAAGAACAGGAGGAAACTTAGCAATGGAGCAGACTTTTGCTACAGACAGAAGCCAAAAATGCTAACACTGTTAAGTACTGATATTTCAGGACAGCAAAACATATTCAACAGATTTTTTTCTTTTTTTATTTTTAAGCCATGTGAAGGTGAAGAAATGTTTTCCTGTACTCTATTGTACTCTATTAAGTAGAGCAGGTCCAAACACCTACCAGTGATATACATGCTTAACTCATCACACCTATGCAACTTGTACTAGTCATTGATACACAGCAGAGTTCCTCCAAAACCAGCTGTATTTAATGTTTGTTTTGTGCAATCCTCTCAGACCATGCAAAGTCATTGCCTCAAGCTGATCTCAGGAGCACCCTGAAGAAGACAAACTACCATAGTCAAAACCTAAGAATAAGTGAAAGCTCCTGTTTGCAGAATCTGAACAGAGTACTCACAGAGATGGCCAGAAATAAAATTGAGCAAAATAATAAAAAATGCAATATAACTAAGTACAGTAATGTTGATGATAGGCAATGTGTTTTCTAAGGATTTAATGTATTCAAACATTTCTGATTTCATGCTGTGCTGGGGTTACAAGTTTAAATTATAAAAATAATTAGTTGTAGTAGAATTTTGGAATTTGATTTAGCATTTTTATTAAAAAGTCATGATACGCTAGGACTAGAACACGTAGTCAACTGAACAAATACAGGCTGTCTGCGGTGAAAAACAAGGACAGAACAGAAGTCGTACGAGATGGTCTATATGACACAGTTATCTAAGTCAGACATACTGTATTTTAACACAACTGAAGCATGCTTATATAACTAAAAGTTAAAAATCCAGTTAATCCCTTTCTCATGGCTGCCTCTGTCCTAAGAAGAAGTCACCTTGAACAGATCCTTGAACAGATTTTATGCTTTATTTGGCAAGAGAGCAATAATTCCCAGGTAATACTGTAGCTAAAAGGTGCTAATATAAACCTCGTGTAAATCAGGAGGTTCTGAGTGAGGCAATGATTTAATTCTGTACACAGAATTTTGTGAAAGCCACACTGAAATGTCCAATTCTCAACCTCATGTTTTAAAAGAATGCTGAACGCCTTCAGATAGTGCAGGAAGAAATTAAAATTAATCAAGTTCTAGAGAAAATTACTGACAGTGAGATTCTGCAGGGAAACTGAGACATTAGTTGATCAGACACTAAATTCACATTCATGGGAAGAAGGTGTTAAAGATATCTCCCCATCACTGGAAAATAAAGCAACACAAATTCACACTGTGAAGAAAAAAACCATTATATTCCACACTAAGGGTTAAAATATGCTATAATACATTACTAAATGCAATGCTGAATCTTCTTTTGTGCTCTAAACACAATATGCTTTTTTAATAAGACAAACTATGCTTTAAACAAAGGCAATTTCTTTCTCAATTCTTGTTTTATATACGATGAGTCATTGTGAAGTTTCACTTAAGTTTTCATACAGTGAAGTGTTCCTGGCACTAGTGTCTTCTCAGGAGTAAAATTCCTATAGAAAGGATAATACACAACAGGGGCCATGACCCTCTTTGACCCTGAAAGCTGGTATCAGTTTGTAGATGCAGTCTGTAGTGGAGCTGGAGTGCTCAGAACTGCAAACAAACAAGTCAGTGGAGATCAGAAACTAGTTTCATCAAGCCTAGGGAGTTATAGAGCACTTTAAAAGAATAAACACAACAGCCGTAGATAACCAGGAAAGTGTGCAAGTGAAGAAAAGGCTAAGAAGTTGTGACTAAATTTGCTCTCAGTTAAACACTGAAGTAAGAGATATAGTGAAAAATTGTTAAAAACGTGTTGTTTAGCCATAAATTAAATAAATACATACGCCAATTAGTGGCAGTTTTAAAACTAAAAAAACATAAATTCAGAAATACTGTAAAATCATCATTGGTTGTTTCAGGAGAAAAATCCAAAATAATGAAAAGTTCAGATACAGATTACAGTATATTAGTAAAGTCTAATCCAATTCTTAAGATCCGTAGATTTTCCATTTTAATTAGGTTTTAATTTTTTTTGTTTTTTTTTTTTTAAGCAAATAAGTTGATATTCACAATCTGATCGAGAGGAAAGAGTTACGCTAGCTTTACCTTATTCAACTGACGAAGTTAAATAGGTAAAACAGGGTTCAGGAAATGCCATTTTCACTTTATAACACCTAACAGAAAGAGAGGCCTGTAGATGAAGTAAATTCTGGGGTAACTGTGGGAGACTTTGAGAAGTATACTGTTAACAACAAATACTGTAAGGTTATGAGGATCATTGCTTTCCTGTCTTTATAATATCATTCTACTTCCTACTCCAGTAGAAAGCAGGAAGAAAAGTACTTCTCTGCAGATCAGAGCTCCAGTGACAAGTTTGACAAACTGGTTATTTTTTATGGACTGTCATGAAGAAGTTGGATTCAATAATGGAATTATTAAAGTCTTAAAAATAATGTCAAAACAGAAAAAAAATTAAGGATGAAAGACATCATAAAAAATCCTTCTTTTGGTATTTCCTTCTCATTGTTTAACCTGTCAGAGAAGGTAGACAGCATCTTCAGCAAGTTTCATGATAGTTTTCAGAAATTCATTATTTTTAGCATAAAAATGGCAAGGGACAAACCTGAAAAGGCAGATGTGTTTCAGAGAAACAAATTTAGTCGAAGCTTGGACAGACTTTCTGGGTTTCCTTGATTTGGAATAAAGAATCTAAGAATTTGTGAGACTTAAGTTTAGCAAAACTTAAGCCAAGAGGGAAAAAAACGTATCTAGTAATGAGAAAGAAAGTTAAATAAGAGTCTGTTCAAGGTCAAGAAATAGACAAAGGTCTATACCAGCATTTATACCTGAACTTCTTTTATCTATTCTTCATAGAAACAGAAAAAAATAATATACTAAAAATGAGAGAAGGAATACTGACTCTTTCTATCACTTTTTCAGGCATGGCTCAATGGAATGCTCTATTTAATCTGTCAAAATATATTTGAACAGTTGACATCTCTAATTTATTTTAAATGTAAATGCAAAAACATCTAAATGTTTTGGTATGATAATATCAAATCACTGCTAAACCAAAAAGTGTTGAAAACCAAAGCATTTTTTAAATAACACCAAAACATTAAAATTAACATTAAAATAGTGTATTTATGTATATTGTATAAAATTCATACACATACGCTAGTAAATATTATACAACAGAAGAACAATTTTACTAATTTTACTATTTTTTTCACTAAAAATATCAACAGCACTTATGATGTTACCACAAATATAGTTTTGTGTCAATCTCTTTATCTTCAACTTTGCATTTTGACTACATCTTTTTCCACATTCATATTCTTACTTGTCTTCATTGCAACCATTCAATCAAAAAATTTTGATAACATAGCTTCCTACCATCATTGAAACAAATTGAACCAGTAGAATAAAATTGTAGCAAAGATATACACAATGTGCTTTTGTACCTTCTTAAATGTGAAATGAATTGGTTTGTTAAAGTTATTAGTCAGCTAGTTGGCAGAATCTAAAAGAACACTATTTTTTCCATTGTTGGAATGACAAGATGTGCTAAATTCACTTGAAAAGGGGGCAAGCAACAGGTCAAATCAAGTGAAGACAAACAAATTCCTGGAGCTTTCTACAGCAATTCTATGAAAAAGATGAAAATAGCGACCTTCACTTCACTAGGTAGCCACCCAGAGGAGTCAGTCACTGACAGATCATACAGAGAAAGAATAATCAGAGGTAAATTTATTTCAGCGAAGATATTTTCCCAAGTTAAAGAGGTTAATATTAGATATAAAGCTGGACAACGCTTTTATTTTTCTTGTAATAAAGTGGGTTAAAATCAAAGTTCAGGACCTAGAAGCAAAATAGTTTTAATTTTATCAAATAACTGAGGGCTCTGAATATTTTGTCTAAGGAAGTAGCATGAGACTTGAAAAATAGAGAATCTGCAAACCAGTGAGCTCCTGTCTGCACTTACAAACCACACTCATGACTGGGAAAGTTTTCCCTAAGTTCAGAGACTATTAAAACATTATCGCCTCCATTACAAATTTGTGAGAAGCTCTTTTCTCTATTTCTATGAAGTCAATACACACAAGATAGATGACTGATTTTTCCTCTTCCAATAGCAAGGGTGTGGGGGAGATCGTAAAACATCCAGCTAATGTTTATTTGAACTAACAAAAAACCTCTTTACTTAATTAGATAAACTGGGAAAGCAGATTTCATATGTAGCATCTGTCAGAAACTGCATTTTCTGACTAGATGGTGCTGACATGAAGCAACCCAACAGCAGCAGTCAGGGCACCCTGCCGGGCTGCAGGGAGGTGGGATTCCGGTCCTTTTGCTACCTAGCTGACTGGGAGTTCCCACATCTCGGTACCATGTTTTAACCATTAGAATACTATTAGAAAATGTCTAATCCTTCCTACATCTAAGAACCATGTATTTTACTGGCTTGGTTAAAACCCATACCTTTCCACAGCAAAAGAAAAACTTGTGATTTAGAATGTTTTTTTGTCATAGATGAATTAGAGGAGCATTACACAAAAACTCTATCAGACATTCCTGGTTAGTGAGACAGGTATGAGGAAAGGACAATAACTTCAGCCTGGGCATTTGGTGCTCTAGAATGCAAAAGACTGAAATGCTGAAAGTTGGCAAGAGACTTGGTCTTTGACATGCATAAACAGCTGCTATCTCACATAGGGGAAATTGAAATCAGATGCCAGTGACATGTACACACATCCAAACAACCCAGATTTGCAGTGGGCATGCATGTCTAAGAACATATGTTCTAGTTTTTACAAAGTATAACATTCTCCTTCAAACTGTTCAAAGGCTGTTGAAGAAAATCTTTAAAAGTTCAGAGACTGTAGTGATAGGATAAGGGGTAATGCATTCAAACTTAAACAGAGGAAGTTTATGTTAGATATAAGGAAGAAGTTCTTTACCATGAGGGTGGTGAGGCACTGGAATGGGTTGCCCAAGGAAGTTGTGAATGCTCCATCGCTGGCAGTGTTCAAGGCCAGGTTGGACAGGGCCTTGGGTGACATGGTTTAGTGCGAGGTGTCCCTGCCCATGGCAGGGTGTTTGGAACTAGATGATCTTAATGTCCTTTCCAACCCTAACTATTCTATTATTCTAGGATTCTATGATATGTCATCTAAAGGTAAGTTGCCACTTTGAGTTGAAGGATGGGGGAGTGAGCAAGTGGCTGCGTGGTACTTAGTTGCCAGCTGGGTTTAAACCACGACAGGTTTTTATGGTGGTGGAGGCAGAGGAGGAAGAAGAAGAAGAAGAGAGGGAAAAAGAAGGAAGGCTTGTGAAAAATGAGACAACTCAATATTCATGGAGTATATGTATTACTGGGGGATGAATTCAAGTCATACATCATAGTTTGTAAGAAAAGGTAATTACCATAACTAGTAGATTGCATTTTTACATGAGAGACATATAGATGACTTTATAGATGTATTTATGCATGCATATGTGTACTTTGAAGAGTGGAGTGCAGAGGAACAGGTTGCATGGCTTCCTCCTTGACCATAATTTTTATTCAACAATATTTCCTGAGGAAAATATTGTGGAAATACTTAAATTCACATGAAAAGTCTGAGCTATAATGGAGGAACACTTCCAACAGAAAACTTTTAACAAAAATATATCAACACAGTATCTCACAGAAACTCTTCAGTACATTATGTACATAAAAGCTTTGATACTATAGGGCTGTTGAGATGATCAGGTTTGTATACTGGGACAAGAATCTCTGCAAGGGTGCTGCAGGAGATTAATTTTAAATGTAAACTGTTGTATAAATAAATATAAAATCTATTTGTTATTTCACAGATGAAATTAAGCTGTTAATGCTCATAATATAGGAGAATATTATCAGAAATTAAACAGACTGTTTCCTTCCACATCAGGCAATCACTGAAAGCTTCACAGGAAAGATTTATTAGTATCTATCTCAGGATGTGCATTACCCATGGATTAATTTTTAATTTCACATCAGATGAATGCCTAAGCCAAACCATTCCATGGAAGGTGATTTCCTAAGAAATTAAATTCCATGGAAAAATTTAATGAAGACAAATTTCTCAAAAAGGAAATAACCTCACAGGCAAGGAACATAGAATTATAGAATGGTTAGGGTTGGAAACAAACTTAGGATCATCTAGTTCCAATCCCCCTGCCATGGGCAGGGATGCTTCACACTAGACTATGTCACCCAAGGTTCTGTCCAACTTGTCCTTGAACACTGCTAGGGATGGAGCATTTACCACTTCTTTGAGCAACCTGTTCCAGTGCTTCACCACCTTCAGAGTAAAGAACTTTATTCTTATATCTAACCTGAACTTCTGCTGTTCAAGTTTCAATAATGTTAATTTCACAATTAAAATATTGCAAAAGAATTGATTAAAACATAAAAGGAGATGGTTTATTAGAAAAGGTTTACTAAAAAAGCTAAACCTATTTTGTGTTATCTTGATGTTCACAACCGACATGCTTCTTCACCGTGTCCATCATTTGTCTTCCATTTGTGAAGGCCCTTTTTTAGGAGGAAGATGGTTGCAGATCTGCTTCTTAAGAACCTAATTCTTAAGAGTGTTGTTCGATCTACTGACTAGGTTTTATATTACATAGTGACTTAACAGACTATCAAAGCAGTTTTCTCTAAAGCAAAATTTCCACTACTAGAAGCCTTATGGTCTTGAAGAAAATTGATTGGACAACACTCACAGTAAAAAGAGAAATTAAACCACTTGCAACTTCATTCATTAAGGACATAAAATAGAAAATTTAGTTGCATCACCTCTGTACAGCCAGAGAAGACAAATCCTTTGCACTCATGTCAGTTTCAATTTCCTGTGAATTAAGAACAGTGAAAGAACTAAGTGCATTCATTTGAAGCAGGAGAGGCCATCACTTTAGTCCTTTCATATGAAGAGGAACTGTGAGCTCTCTTCTACAGCAGTAGCTCTTTTAATTTCAAGCACTATGCAATGTTCTCTCATGTGCAAAGTTATTTCCTTTTGAGGATGCCTTGGCTTTAATCTGTTCTCATGAGAAAACTCCCCACATGAGTAGCATCCCTTGAATCTAATAATTTCCGCCGCCCTTCCCTGAAGTGTTAATGTTGCCTGTGTGTTCATTCATTGTTAGGTGATTGCATTTCTGCTATGCAATGCATTGTGCAAGTCTGCAATATTAAAGTGGCTTTATTACAGCCACAAATAGACACAGAAGCTCATTGATCATTTCTCTCAGTTCTTTCTAGTTCAAATTACACTACATAAAACTGAAATATGTTTATGAGCATTTCAATAGAAGATGGTTAAATTTTGTGTTGTTAGTAAACAGTGGAAGACCCTTTAAAAGGCTGAAATATATAAAACGTACATTTTTATAGTCCCAAAGGAAGATGTCACAATGTGATAACATAATACTTAAACTACTTGCTGGGAGGTAGAACACCTGAATTTTGAATCTAGGAGATTTTGTCATTAGATCACAGTTAGTTTTATATACCCTTCATGGGTTCAACATAGAATTTAAAACTATTTTATTAATTTATTTTTAGCTGATAATACAAGCCATCTGCTATGCCCAGTAGGCAGTTCTTTTTCATATAAAAGAAATAATCATAAAGATATACAGTAAACAATAACCCATATAAACTGCATTTCCAAGGCCACTTCCTTTATTACTTCTGCACTGATTGTTTCAGAGAAGAACTGAGCAATTCAGTTGTCCACA
This sequence comes from Strigops habroptila, assembly GCF_004027225.2. NCBI lineage: Eukaryota > Metazoa > Chordata > Aves > Psittaciformes > Psittacidae > Strigops > Strigops habroptila. The sequence goes on from NC_046358.1 coordinate 31,001,650, forward strand.
TCAGTTGACCTGAAACTATTCAAGTACCATACTAGAAGAGATATCTTTGAATAGTAATGCATTACTTCATATTTTCCATCTCACCATGTAAGGTTTTAATGAATCTATCAAAATTAAAAAAAAAAAATTGTGGAAGAACATATGCAAAGTAAAAAAGCTCTTAAACCTTCTTGAAAAGGTTGCTGTTTACATGTCTTACAGAACAATGTTTCTTGATTCAGAGATAGTTTATTTTAAGCCTTTCTCAAAATTCCTGGAAGTTTTAAATTTTGAAAGACAAATCTATGATGACATCCAAGGGACAAATCTGTGATTTGTCTATGATGACACCCAAGGGATGCCATTACTTGCAGGTATAGAAGCCAATCTTCCTCAAGACAGATGGTCAGACACCAGGGCTTTCTTCTGTATCCTGCCTTTTCCACTATATTATCATTCCATAAGAATGAATAAATGGTTACCTTTTTCGCTGGTAAAATCTGATGCAGGACTAGAAATAGATTTTATAAAGAGATGCCACCTTTATAAGAGACTAAACAGAAAACTGAGGTAAAATATGAACATCTTTGATATTCCGTAATATACATATGGAGAGAAAATGATCAGAATTTTCTTTCATTGGTTTTCTCCTGGAATTACTCCGCCCCTCACTTCCTTCCCACCAAAAATACATCTGTTTCCCTCACACAAAGACAAATTCCTTTATGAACTGCTGTGACATTAGATTGACAAAACCCAAGTGGGCTTAGTACAGTAACACTGTTAGATGAAGAAAGCCTTTCATTAATTACGTTACAAAAACAATGAGTAAAAATCCTGCTTATGAAACACTGACTATATCTAGGATGTCAACATTTGCTGCAACTTGCTGAGTAATCTAAAGAAAACAGAACGAGTCTGACTAACAGTTTAAGCTTAATGATAGAGCTATCAGGAGAGCTCTCCATTGATCGTTATTCTCTTCACATATCTGTTGCTGTTCTCAGCAGTGAGACCCAATGATCCAGCAGGCTGCATCCTTCAGATGCCTGGAAAATTAGCCATTGTTTCAGAACTTGCCCTTTAAAATTACAGTAAACAGACTTTACCCTACCACTAAGCCCACTGATTTAAAAAAATGGTTTTATGGTACTGGAGAATACAGAAGCGACAAAAAAATTCCGTAATATTTGAGATTTACCTCTTATGTTAGTCAGGATGTGAGACACTTAGTAGTCAGCTCTAGTTTCGTAGAGAAATTCCTAGGAGACTGGTTTAACTGCCAATGATTTAGAGTCATTTTTCCCTCTTTCTGGTATCTTTGTGTTGGAATTCTGTCAGCAAAATGTATCCTCCAAGCCAGTTCATCCACAGCAGTTATTACTCAGACAGGCTGACAAAGTGAGTAACAGTCCCTCGTAGCGTCATTTGTCTCCCTTTGAACTCCCTTTCTCCCTTTGACTCAACTATCATTACAAAAAGGGGGACTACAACTTCCTGCTAGAAAACAGCTGTAAAACATGAACTTCTTTCTGCATCCAGCTCACAAAAGCGGTAGAATGAACTTTTTCTCTAATGGCAGCAGGGAGATTCTCTTCTCTGTTTTGCTAGGCTAAACTAACTCTGACTTTCAACTCCCACTGACTCTTGTTGACTCTGGATGAGCTGTGGTATAACAAGGAACAGAATTTGACCTGGAGACATTTATGCACCAGACATCAGAAATTACTGAAAATCTGCAACTGAGGCTCAAGTATTAGAAAATACATATTGAATTTCTCTATGCCTGCTTAATCCCAGGAATAGCCATGATGACCATTGCAGAATAATGCCCAGAGGTCAAATGCAATAATGTCTATGTGTCAGAAAGCAATGACTAATTTAACTCTTCTCAATCTGCCTTTAGCAGAACTGCAGCCCATGGGAAGGATTCATGTTGGAGAAGTTCATGGAGGGCTCTCTCCCATGAGAGGGACCCCACACTGGAGCAGAGGAAGAGTGTGAAGAGTTCTCTCTCTGAGGAGGAAGGAGCAGCAGAAACGTGATGAACTGACTGCAATGCCCACTCCCTGTCCCCCTGTGCCACTGGCAGGGAGGAGATAGATAGAGAATTCAGGAGTTAAGTTAAGCCCAGAAAGAAGGGAGGGGCAGGAGGAAAGTGTTTTTGAAGATTTGGGTGTATTTCTCATTATCCTACTCTAATTTGTTTTTTAATAAATTGAACCAATTTTTTCCCAAGTCGAGTCTGTTTTATCCATGACAGAAATTGGTGAATGATCTCTCCCTTTCTTTAACTTGACCCACGAGACTTTCTCTCCCCTGTCCAGCTGAGGAGGTGAGTGATAGAGAAGCTTGGGTGAGCAAATGGCACCCCAGCCAGCATTAACCCACAGCAGCAAATACTGTATTTTACAATACAATACAAATATCCAGGCTGCATTATTCTTGCTGTGCAATATTATAGCATGCATTACCAACTAAAGGACTTTGGTACTGTTTAATCTCCAATAAAATTATTTACCAATGTCTTCTGTCCCATTAATCCAAGCAATTCATATTCATTTCAGATTTCTCTATACAAAGCAGCAGCATCTGCCTGCCTAAAGGTTTTCAGATTATGTGCAACAGAATAATACTATGTTTCACTCTGTTTGAAAAGTTACGCTATCTAGGGGATTATGGAAGTACTGGAAGTGGCACCAATCATCAAATAAACTCCAAGGGGGAAAAGGACGATTTGTCTTTTATTTTTTTCCCCCTGTATGAAATATGAAATAAAAAAAGAATTCTTCAATTCCTTCCCTTCCCCAACTTTGTCTTTCAAAAGCTCTAATCCTCTCTTGGGTGTTCTCCAAAGGTTTTATGAGCCACTGTATGAAACATGCTGTCATACTGATCACTGCAAGATGACACTTTAAAAAAATAAATCGAGAGAGAGCATGATAACCTTCAGAGTCAAATGGAAGGCAAAAAGGCAGCAAATGCACTCAAGTAAGTTTTTTAAAGCTAAGTAAGAAGGTGACAGAAAGACTGAAGAGCTTGTCAGTCTGGGCTATATCTGGTGGTTGGAAGCAGTAAAAGAAGTCTAACACAATTCTTTTCAGAATCTCAAATATTGCAGTGTGATGATATCATGTCTAAAGGAAACCTTCAGTGAAGCAATAAACAAAGAAGAATGAATTAAACTAGTATAGGCTATTACTACCACCACCACCGTCAAAAGGCAGTCTAGTCTGGCTCAGATCTGAAAACATGAGGCTTTTCAGAATTCTTTTTAATATGGCAAGTAACACAAAACTGTATTAGCAAGGAGGGTGGGGGCAGCCCAAAGAACAAACCAAACAAATGGATCAGCCTCTCTTTTAGACTATATTGACCCTAAGCAAGGTCACATTGCTGCAAGACAAAAAGAACCAGCTCATGACATATGAACATCACAGCAGTGTTAACGTGAACTGGAAAAATTCTAAAATAAAAGTAATGAAAAATACACACCAGTCTTTATGAAACTAATCAATTTGCTTAATTTTCATTGAAGTTTCCTTTGTTTCCCTTCTCTTTCCTGATTTAGGCCCTCTAGGCAAGTAATATATTTAATGGGATCTGTGTTAATGTTAATTGTTTTCAAGGCAACTGCGTTCTTTAAAATGATTTGATTTCTATTGCCTGCTTTATTAGTTTAATATGAGTTAATTCTCCTTTTGGGTGTTTCTCTTAAACTACATAATCCTCAGATGAATGAAGTAATTTTTTTTTGAAGTTGAAAATCTAGCCCCAAGAGAATTAGGGAACTAATTTTTAATCAGCAGATTTATAGGTGATTTTTTTCCCAGCTTTAGTCACAGTGGTGGATGTATAAGGAAGTAGTTCTTCCTCAATATGGCACCTTGGTGCTAAACTCCAAGGAAAAAAAAAATGTACAGGAACAAAAGATGGTGTAAAACAGTTTCCATTCACCTACCAATACGCACTCTTTTATCTGAGCAAATCTTTCCAAAGGCTGTATGACGCTGAACAGGCAATGGGCAGCTGCTTCCCAATCAGGTGACTAACAGTGTAATTAAGAATGGGGAAGAGTCACCCCATGTTATAATCCCAGACAAATCCACCTCAGCTCTTCCATATATTTATTTACAGCACCATCCTTTTGTCCAGTTTTCAAAAAACTATGATATTCTATTTGGTGGCCAAATTTGGCTACCTGATAATGCACTCATAAAGACAAATATCAGGGCATATATATTCCAATAGCAGGTACATATTTTGCCCACTTTTTTCAGAACAGATAATTAACTCTGACAAGAGCTTGTCAAAGCAATGAGTGATCCTATCCAAACTTCCTCCAGTTCCACAACCTGAAGCAAACCAATGAGCCTTGGTAATGACCACAGAAGTAAATAAAACTCCCGTCAGATAGACAGAAATCTAACCTTCTCTGAAACATGGCTCCCCATGCATTCAATGGGTTTATCACGCATTAGTCATTTTGTATCATTGGACAGACCTCAGACTCCAGATACATCAAAAAGAATAACCTGTGAGGACTGGAATGTTTTTGCCAATTACAACTATTTAGCTAAATGCAAGACTTAAAATATAATAGCTTTTGTAACATATATATGTATTAAAAAAAAAAAAAAAGGTCATACCTGAGTTTTTAGTAGTCTTTTCTGGCTTTAAACTTTAAACAAGGATGAAACTGTAGAAAACTTCAAACTCATAAAAAAGAAAATCTGACTTGACTCAAGTGTTGCTCATCTATGATCAGAAGTGTGTTTTGAAAACAAATTCCAGGGGATTAGAAGTCTGAACTGAATTTACATTATAAAACCTGTGCTTTACCAGTGGGTCTGCTTTTCAGATTTGATTATCAGCATTGTAAATGTATGCAGAAAACATCAGCTTTGCCCCCTTTTTCTGTTCTCCCAGAAGCTTTTCCAGTTTTCTTCAAAGGCTGGCATGGTGCAAAAAACGGCATTTTAAGGCACACTTAAAAGCAAAAATAGAATTTAAATAACCATTCCCAAAATTGTTTTCTCAATTTGGAAATGTAACGCTCCAGGGCAGCCTTGGCTCTAGTGATCACGAGATGGTTGAGTTTGAGATCCTCAGGACGGTGAGAAGAGCGTGCAGCAAGCTCACTGCCCTGGACTTCAAGAAAGCAGACTTTGGCCTCTTCAGGAGCCTCCTTAGTAAGGTTTCATGGGATACAGTCCTAGAGGGCAGGGGGGCCCAAGACTGCTGGTTGGTATTCAAGGATCACCTGCTACGTGCTCAAGAGTGTTGCATCCCGACTAGAAGAAAGTGCAGCAGGAGGGCCAGGAGACCTCCATGGATGGACAAGGATCTGCTGAGGAAACTTAGAGGGAAAAAAGAAGCTTATAGAAGGTGGAAGCGAGGACAGGCGGCCTGGGAAGAATACAGGAACATTGCCCGAGAAGCTAGGGACCAGGTTAGGAAAGCTAAGGCCCAGCTAGAATTAAGTTTGGCAAGGGATGTGAAAGATAACAGGAAAGGATTCTATAGATACGTAGCAAATAAAAGACAGGCTAGGGACAATGTAGGCCCTCTCCAGAAGCTATCAGGAGAACTGGCTACCATGGATTTGGAGAAGGCTGAGGTTCTTAATGACTTCTTTGCCTCAGTCTTCACCAGCAAATGCTCTGACCACACAACCCAAGTCTTGGAAAGCAAATGCAGGGACTGTGAGAACGAAGAGCTTAGGCCCACTGTAGGAGAGGATCAGGTTCGAGACCATCTTAAGAACCTGAACGTGCACAAGTCCATGGGACCTGATGAAATCCATCCACGGGTCCTGAAGGAGCTGGCGAATGAAGTTGCTAAGCCACTGTCCATCATATTTGAAAAATCCTGGCAGTCAGGTGAAGTTCCCGATGACTGGAAGAAGGGTAATATAACCCCCATTTTCAAGAAGGGGAAGGTGGAAGACCCGGGGAACTACAGACCAGTCAGCCTCACCTCTGTGCCTGGCAAAATCTTGGAGCAGATTCTCCTGGAAAACATGCTAAGGCACATGAAAAACAACGAGGTGGTTGGTGACAGCCAACATGGCTTCACTAAGGGGAAATCCTGCCTGACCAATTTGGTGGCCTTCTATGATGGAGCCACGGAACTGATGGACAGCGGCAGAGCAGTTGATGTCATCTACCTGGACTTGTGCAAAGCATTCGACACTGTCCCACATGACATCCTTGTCTCTAAATTGGAGAAACATCAATTTGATAGATGGACCACTCGGTGGATAAAAAACTGGCTCTATGGCCACACGCAAAGAGTTGTGGTAAATGGCTCAATGTCCAGTTGGAAACCTGTAACGAGTGGTGACCCTCAGGGATCGCTGTTGGGACCGGTCCTGTTCAACATCTTTGTCGGTGACATGGACAGTGGGATTGAGTGCGCCCTCAGCAAGTTTGCCGATGACACCAAGCTGTGTGGTTCGGTTGATACGCTGGAGGGAAGGGATGCCATCCAGAGGGACCTTGACACGCTTGTGAGGTGGGCCGATGCCAACCTTATGAAGTTTAACCAAGCCAAGTGCAAGGTCCTACATCTGGGTCGGGGCAACCCCAGGCACTGCTACAGGCTGGGCAGAGAAGAGATTCAGAGCAGCCCTGCAGAAAAGGACTTGGGGGTGTTGGTTGACGAGAAGCTTAACATGAGCCGGCAGTGTGCGCTTGCAGCCCAGAAAGCCAACCGTATCCTGGGCTGCATCAAAAGAAGCGTGACCAGCAGGTCGAAGGAGGTGATCCTGCCCCTCTACTCTGCTCTTGTGAGACCCCACTTGGAGTACTGCGTACAGTTCTGGTGTCCTCAACATAAAAAGGACATGGAGCTGTTGGAGCGAGTCCAGAGGAGGGCCACGAGGATGATAAGAGGGCTGGAGCACCTCCCATATGAAGACAGGCTGAGAAAGTTGTGGCTGTTCAGCCTGGAGAAGAGAAGGCTGCGTGGTGACCTCATAGCAGCCTTCCAGTATCTGAAGGGGGTCTACAAGGATGCTGGGGAGGGACTCTTCCTTAGGGACTGTAGTGGTAGGACAAGGGGTAATGGGTTCAAACTTAAACAGGGGAAGTTTAGATTAGATATAAGGAAGAAGTTCTTTACAGTGAGGGTGGTGAAACACTGGAATGGGTTGCCCAGGGAGGTTGTGGATGCTCCATCCCTGGTGGTGTTCAAGGCCAGGTTGGACAGAGCCTTGAGCCACATGGTTTAGGGCAAGGTGTCCCTGCCCATGGCAGGGGGGTTGGAACTAGATGATCTTAAGGTCCTTTCCAACCCTTACGATTCTATGATTCTATGATTCTATATTTTGAAATTGAACTAAGTTATAGCTACAATGGAGATGATATCTTTAAAATAACCATTCAGGATTTACAGTGTAATAGTTTTAACTAAAATCTAAGTGGACCAAGCTTCTGAAAATTTTTTCCACCTCCATAAACTAAAATAGTTGTGTCCCACTGTAGGTCAAGCATCTGAAATTAAGCTTAATTCTCTGTTTCCCAGTTTCTCTGTTCTTTATGAGACTCAACCAGCAGCAACAGAGGAGATAATATCTCATAATTTGTAAAGCTGCAGGAGTAGATAGTTTTCCTTAGCGTTACTGATTTAGCAGTACACTTATAAATTAGTGCTTCTGCTCCCTAGTAATACATCTCCATCCAATTCAGTTCTATTCATCTAGAATGTTGGAAATCAAGCAAGTAACATACGAAAGCAGGCACTTTTTCGGGTTAGAAACTACATCAACATCAGCCATCCATCTAAAAATAAACAGAAATGAAGGGTTAACAGCCTTCCCCTTCCAAGGGCCTCACACAAATGCTGTGACTTAGGGCAGTTGGATGTATTAGTAAAAAAATATGAAACTATCTACTTTTCCCTAGTCCTTTAAAACAGGACAAGGGAAAATTACCTGTCTGCTCATCCTGTTACTGCCTATTTTTCCAAAAGGACTTTTTGTTCTAGAAACTTCACTATTTTTCCTTTTTTTTTTTTTTTTTTTTTTAATGGAGAAGTCCTGCAAGAACAGTGTTCCTAATACAAACCAACCACAAGAAAAATGCCTGCAAGCAGCACAGTGCCTTGCTGCAGCATGCCTGCAGAGAGGAGAGGAACCTCTTTCCAACTTCCAGGGGAAAGTTGTAAAATATAATGAAATTTCAACTTTGATGAGGGTTATAGTGACCCCATGGAGTCTTAATGATTCTTTCTGCTATGAGAAGGATTCTTTCCCTGCAGCCTGAGATATGGTAGTTACTGAGAAGAGGAGGTAAGGGCTGGAGTAACAAAGAGCATGAGAAACACACATGAAGAGCAACAGTATAGCTGATGTTTTAAATAGCTTTTTGGCTGACCACTCTTTCACTACCTCTAAAATTGGCAGAGAACAGGTATCTTTTAAAACCTGAAAAGTGTTTTCTGTAATTAGAACAACACAACCGTATAAACCATACTGTCATGTAACCACATTATCCTTTTATTTGGATATCCTTTATTTGTCTCTTCTGACTTTAAACTATTGTTTTCCTGTATTTTTTTAAGGAAGTTACATGCTGGTTTCTCATCTCTCTATAAAATGAGTGAAGGTAAAGCAGAGAAGCATCCAATATACTGTACTAATAAACTGTAGCAAAAGAGAAAATTTGAAAGCCCTATTACACAACATGGAGATTATCCTACGTGTCTATTCAATGATGGTGTGTCTGAAGCAGAGTAATAGTCGATACCATTACTCTCAGATTTCCCAGCTTAGCTAAGAAATGATTTGAGAACACAATGACTGGCAAACTTGCAGCAACAAACTTTTCACAGACTGACTGCACAATAAGCAGTTTAAGTGATAAGAGGATTTAAACAAACAAACCCTACTGTTTCAAAAAGAAACCTCTAAGTACTGTATTCGTTTTAATATTACAGCTCCAGAAAACGTTCTATTTCCACAGATTAGCTCGTCACTAAAGTACTAGCATCACTAAAGTGTTATTAAAAACAGGTATTTTTTTTAAATTCCAAACCAGTGTAGTTTCCAAAACTGAAGCAGACCTCTGTCATGCATATAATTTTCTTGGAACTTTGCAGCACTGCAGGGATCAGAGTAGTGGCCTGGAAACTAAGCTTGTTTTCCCACTTTTCAGTGCATATTTTGTGGTTGCTTATTCTGTGTGACCTCTTTTGAAACATACTGATATTTTTATATATTTCAAAGTATCTTCTGATTTTCACAAGGAGGTCAAGGAAGAAATAGTGTATTCTTTGTCTTACTAAAATACACCCAGAATTTTACAACCATCAGGACTGTCATTTAAAGTCCTTGCTTAGTGTAATTAGATGAAAATGCTGCTAGAATTACTCTTTGCTCAATAAAATCTCAGCATGTTTTTGAGAACTCACTTCTGTATGACATGTAACTGAGTTTATAAAAAAGACACAGACAAGCTAACTTCGTATTTAGCAGCTGTCACCTAACTAATTCTGGACAAGAGAAAATGCAGTAAACAGGAAAGTGATACTTTCAATATTGTATCAATATTAATAATGTAGCCTTTGTGACATTTTTGTGCATTAGATTTATGCCTTAACAGAAAAACCCATATAATCTATGATTAGAACCCAGATGTCTGACATGATGGGCACAGTTTGCCTTCTGTGCCTCCAAGAAAGCATTTCTGAAAGTTAATGCAGTTGGTAACCTGACCTGTGATATGTATGCATATGCAATCCACTATTTCCATGCATTATGGCTAGCAGATGGTACACTGCTTATAGCAAACTCTAATAATTAGTTCTCTAAAAGTCGTACCAGAAATTTGGGGAACTTCTGTGCACTGAAGGTCAATGGTCCAAACTTAAAATTTTATTGATGAGGGCACTACAATGGATATAATAAGACGATTGTTTAACTGAAGACTTCATGACCAGCAAACAAACTCATGACGTGCAAAATTATTGTTGATGGAACATTCTTTAGCATGTCGTTTCCTTGATTTTGATAGGCTTGCAACCTGTTAACCTCTACTGTTTTGGTTTGATAAACCAAACTGCTAATTTGGTTTGTTAACATGCACATACATATATTCATACTCCTTCTAATATATTTATAAAAGACATTAATAAGCATTAACTCCCTCATAACCTTTCAAACTGATATTGGTGACTATCTTCCCATTAAGAAGTCAAGGGATATAATCAGCTCTTATCTTGGATAATGTAAGAGGATACAAATAACTTTTGTTATTCAAATGACATGAGAGTTATTTTAGAGGTCTGTATTTACAAAATGCTTTCATAAATACTTGGAGATAGTTTCTGAAATTAAATAGTCACCATAATGAGCATTGCTATTTTGATAGACACTTCAGGAAACTGAGGAATTTACAGGTTGACATTTACTAATTTGGGTTGCATAGGAGAAATAAGCTTGAAAATCACAAAACAATATATAGAACTGTGTATTTCTATTGTTATTCTGGTTCACCCATACAGAAAGTGTTAGTGTTTACAGAACAAACAGTCTATTTTTAGCATTCCACAGATTTGACCATGAATCAATCCTGGTTGGGAGACTAGTTGTAAAAGAATTAACCTTGTTGAGCTTGTGGGGGTCAAAATGGGATAAAAAAAAATCAAAGCCTGAGAGAGAAAATAGATGTTCCTAAAGATTCTCACTCCACTTTTTATAGAGAGAATCTTGAACTTCTTTGCAAAAAAAAAAAGAAAAGAAAAAAGAAAAAGAGAAAGGAAGCTGTTGGGTCACTGGAACTTCTTGTTGGAAAACTAGAAAATTAGAAATTAAGAAACTGGAAAATTAGAAATTAAGAAAAAATTAGTCTTATAACATATAATTTGGCTTCTCAGCCATAAGGAAAGCAAGAAATGCCCTGAAGGACTTACTGAACACATTCCACAGGAAACCAGTGGAATAAAAAAACTCCTTAGGGATGTTCTGGGAAACAGATTTGGGTTAAGAGACAAGCTGATGTGTAGATAAAAACTGAGAAGGACTTTTAGAAGACTGATTATCTTTAATGTAAGCAGAATAGATATTAAACCTTCTAGTTGTTTCAGAATTGATTGCTGAAAATCTCTGGTTAAGTTCTGGAGATAAAAGAAACAGCACAATTTTAAGAAAAAAATAAAATCTGTAATTATGGCATTTGACATTAGAAAACAATTGTGTTGGTTATTCTGGAAATTAATTTATTCTCTTTAAGTGACATTTTCTGGCTTCATCTTCATCCACTTTCCAGAAACAATTTTACCAATTTTATTTTTATATATTTCTACATCCCTGTGCCAAGTGACTAATCTCTGCAGAAACATTTATGGGTGGGACTACAAGATAACTGCTGGATGAAAATGTTCTCTCTTTTCTTTTCCTGTTGTAGAAAGTTTTGCATTTGCAACAAACTCTTTTACAATCCCTTCTAGTCACCGTGGGGTCAGAAGGAGGCCTTTGCCTCCATGCTGCCTACTGGAATGTAGTACCTCTTGCTCCTCTTCCCCATTCTCATTTAGTAGCCTACATTCTTGGGAGGAATTAACTTACTTTTTTAAAGATACAGATGTTGTTAACATCTGCGCTTTATATCTTATGACATGTTTGGTTGAACTGTTTTAAGATCTGATAACCTACCATTGCAAAATTTCTGGTAAAAGCGTTCCTGTTCCAAACCCTTTTTAAAACAACATTTTAATGCTGATTTGCTACCCATTCTTGTTCACTGTGTGACATGAAGGATTCTACTGTATGCCTCAGAGACCATACTTTATTGGATAGAAAAGTTACAGAACACAAATGAATCTATCATGGGAACCTGTGTATGCAACAATAATGCACTTTTTATCCTCCCCCACTAAGATATTATATTCTGAAATAATACCAAGACCAGAGTTGAATTAAGAAAAAAAGAACAATGCAACTAGAGTCAGTAAGGTTTAAGGGTTTTTTGTAAGGTGCCTAGATCAGTAAGCAAAAAAGGCAGCATGAGTTAAGGAATGGTAAAACCATTAGCTGGAGGGCAAGGAACTGAAACTGAGAATGTGTTAGAGAGAAATACAATATTGCTCTATCCATGGCTCAGAAAATGGACCACCTGTGCTATTTTGTAGAAAAATCTTTGAGCTGCATGTGTGCTTGCAGAAATCAGGACTGACATTAATTCAAAATAGTTGGCTTCTGTTTTTTTTTTTATCCAAACTGCACTGTTCAAGTACTGCCCATCTAGACAACTAGTGAAGGAAGTCCTTCAGCATACTGCATCCATCTCAGTTTATCTAGAATTTAACATTAAGTATATTAAAATATTTCCAGTCTTTTCCTATTGAAGAGGAGTGAGGTGAAGAGGAAATGTATCTCCAAAAGGTGATGTAGCTAGTGAGTACAGTGATCTTTCCTGTCCAATAGTTTGACAAACCTTTGATAAATGTATAGTTGATGAATTGCTGACTTCTTGTCTTCTATAAGTGTCTCTGCTTTACAGCAGCAATATCAACATCTCCTTCAGTTTACAAGACCCCGAAAATAATGTTTCCTTCAATTATGTCACGAGTGAAAATGTTTACAATTACAGACTGCTCAAGACATCCTTTTGCACCAACTGGCTTTTATGGTTTGTTTGCCAAGAACAAACAGTAGAGAGAACTGAATGCGCAGAGCATGAACAGTCTTTGGAGTTTATTGTAGATATAATCAAAAGACAAAGTTGCTGCTTTGCTAAAAGTGAATGTCTGTGACAGTGGCTCATTTGTTTCAGGATAAAGTCATTCTGAACAGTAAGGCTCTGGTATAATCTTGTACTCTGAAAAATTTCAATTAGGTTAATTACATTCTGCTCCCCCTAATCTAGCCTGCAGTTTCAGATGGAGACATCTTTCTTTATTTCCTTTCCTAGCACGTTGTAAAGAGTTGCAGTGTTTTGGTAAATAGCAGCTGTGTTCCACCCAACATGTGGCTGATGTAATCCCTTCTTCTTCAGTAGCTGCACAGTGTGAATTTTGCCTTATTACACTGGGAAACCCTTCTGTCTTAGGCAAGAGAAAGGGACAGATTGCCTTGGTGCTTTACATTTCCAAAGTTATGTAAAAGGATTTAAGTGAAAGTGAGAATCTGGCTCTGAACCCTTTTTCCTGGAATAATGGAGATGAAGAGAGTAATTCTGTCTATGTGCGTGTGTTTATGTGCATGCACGTGTGTGTATGTGTGTGGTGGCAGTGAAGGAACACCACAAGTTCAGTCAAACATTTCGACATGCGTTTTCTTCCTTTTTATCTTTCTTTGAGATACTTTGTCTCTTGCTCACAAAGGGGAATTAATCTCGATTTTGGCTACAGAAAGTGCAGTCGTGTTTCTCTCCTTGCTTCTTCAGCTCCCAGTTATACAACTTGACTTAGGCCTGACATCTCTCTGTCTCTACTGTACTTCCCCCCTCCCCCACCCATAAGTGTGCAACAAGAACTTGATTTTAACATAGAGCATCATGTATTCACTAATTTACTAAAAAGAGCTGCAAAACCCTATTTTATTAGCTTTGTTGTTGTGTGTTTTGTGGCAATCCCCACTCTACAAGTTTTTCCTTCTCTACCAGCACTTTTTGTGGGTGGTATGATATCAGGATTGAAGCTAAACATACATTAAAATGAAGTGGGATTGTACATCATTATTCATGCCAAAAGTTGATGCGTTTTGTACTAGGGTTGACTCAGGAGCTCATCCAACAGTTGCTGAATTTAAAGTTGATATGGTACGTTACTTTATTTAATTCTTCTAATATATAAATAACCATTTTAATTAAAAAAAATTAACTTTGACATTTATTTTAAAATTTTAAAAATATGGATGGAAAACACAGTCTGAGGTATTTCATAATACATGACATAAGCTGAATATGAAAGCTGTCTTCGTGACTAGGCTAGAGTTTACAAATTATTTTATTAACTCATCAAAACATCAGCCAATCAGGCAATATAAGGGCAATGTTCAGATTCTCATATGAGCAGTGTATCCTAACTTGGGGCTGGCCACACAGAGTCATATGATCTGATGATTTCTGTAGCATAATCATCACTGCATATTATCAAACTTCCAAAAAGAACACTGTAAACATTTGAGTTGAAATCAAGAGGCTGGAATATAGCTGGGTCAAATTTCAGGTCAGACAGTTTGTTTTGCTTTTAAAATACTGGGCCACAGTTACACACCCATATGGACAAAGATTAATGCCCATTTTCTTTGCATTACAGATCATGATCACGTCTAACAATTTCCCTAGGACCAAACCCTGGTGATTATTAATATAACTAAACTTGTTGAATAGTCACATTTGGATTGTTGTATTTCAAGATCACTGAGAGAGAGAAAAGGGTCAGGCACATGCACTACAAATCCAAAACTTACAGTAAATGGAAACATTTCTGTGCAGGTAAGCCTGCATATTCTAGACATCAAAAAAGTAAAATTTACAAGTATCTCCTTGATATGAATCCTATAAGGAACTAGAATTTGCATTTTATGTATTAAAGGAAAAAAGATTATATTATTTGAGGCATTGTTATGGATGTTGACAATGTATTTATTATAAACAGTCTGTCCTATTTAGTTTGAAACTTGAAATTTATCCATTAGCTCAATAATTGAGAATGGGTCAGAGATCTTATAGAGCAACAGAGGCAATTAGCTATCCTAGTATGAGTTCTGGATAGGAATTAAACTTATTGTACAGTGGCTGCTGCCTATCCTGTTAATGCACAAATGTTCTTTTTCTTCACTTCTAAATCTCATTGTACAAAATAACCTACCTAACCAGAAGTATTTTTCTTGTTAGCTAGGGAACTTGTGAAGTGTATAAGAAAATTATGGGTGGAAAGGGAAAATTAGTTTATTAAAAAAAAAAAAAAAAGTGGTAAAAAAAGGGTTAAAATTTCTCATTCCATTTCTTTTTCTTCTTCAAAACAAAGCAATTCATTTCACATCAATCAATCATTCTTAGAAGTAGAAGCAGGAAATTATTTTGAACCTTTTTAATATAGGCAAAAAGTTCTAATACAAGTTTTTTCATATGATTATCTCTCTTGTCTTATAGCAACAAGAATGAAAAGGACTGAATACTGTTTCGAAAGTCTCAGTTCCAGACTACTCCTCTATGGATAATAATGAAAGAAGAGCTAACAATTAGCAAGCTGTCATAAATTTCCTTAATCTTTCTACTGTGGTAATTCACACAAACTCTTCATTCCAAACCCTGATTGTTCAAGCTCTGTTTCTTATACTGTTTCAAGCTTAGAAAAGACTAATATTTTATTTTTATTTTTTTTTCCTTCAAGAAGAAAACCAAAATCTGTTTCTTGGAGCTTAGGAAGAACCATTTTCTCCAGGAAAATGCGAGAGTTGTATTAGAAAGTTGCCCATTCTTTGCATTAACATAACAGACAGTCATGGGAACAAACAAGAAATGACAAAAACCAGAAAACTAGTAATATTTAGAAGAAAGTTACTGGAAATTTCTGATTTTTAAATTTTTGTCCCATTAGTTTAAAAACAGGTTTAATACTTAATTTTTAAGGGGGAAGGGGAGGAAAATCTGTAGCTTATGCCTTTATGTTCTTTGTCATATGCTTGAAGAATGGTTTAGAATGATGGTTTAACATATGAATGGTTTAGAAAAAGTTTTGTAATAAAAATGTGTAATTAAAAACCACTCGATTTTAAACAGTTAGAGATATGTGGAAAAAAAAAAAAGAACGGCCTATCCTACAGGACAACTGACTGTAGAGTTTGCTTTTCAAGCAAAGCTCATCAAAAGGCAAAGCACCTTTTGAGTGCTTTTTTGCTGAAGCAGACAGACTTTTTTTACACAATAGAAGAAAGCAGGAATATAGGATTCTCTTCATTTTATATGGAAATCATAAAAGGTTTCTTGCAAAATTCTGCAGATGCAGAATGATTTCTGCATCAACCGCATCATGATGCAGTTGATTATTTTTCCTTTTAACAAAACAGTGTCCCAAGAACATCTGCCCTCCATGTATCTCCATTAGTGCTCTGCTATGTTTATTAACTACATTAAAAAGACAGAAAATTATAAGGGAAGAATTATCTAGTGCTTTCACCTAAAATTTTGATTGGTATAACAGCAAACAGGCACTGTCTGGCACCCACGTATGCTCAAGAGCAAATGTTTTAAAACAGTAGCAGTAGATAATCTTAAGTCAGTAGATACAGGAGTAAATTTCACATGTGCACAGATGAAGATCAGAAAGCTCAGACATGAAAAATCAACTGAGACTGAAAAAAATGTAATTGAGAATAATAGGGGGAAAGAGTGTTTAGGTGCCACTTCCCTCCCCCCACCCCTTTTTTTTATTTGCACATTAAAGTTATCATGCTATATTTTTACTGCTCTGCTATAAAAGCATGTTCATCTAGTGTCCTGTCAATTATACCTGTGTTCAAACCAAGGTTTTTTTGACAAGAGAAAGTGCAAGATGGGTTCTGAGGAAAGCATAAGTTGGGTAAGATGTGTTACTGAGGGTTAACTGGCCTAGATTATTACACACTGTCAAATGCAACCCTGGCACAACTGATAATCTTTTAGGCATTGGTCCAGGGAAACTGAGTCACAACTTGGATGCCATCTGAAAGACCAGAGAAATATCACAGCCCAAAATCTTTCTACAGAATTTTTTTCAATGCAATGAGTAGTCACCAACTTAAAGAGGAAACAAGCAACACTGAAATAACATCCCCAGTATTTTCCAAATGTTCCTTTCAAATGAAAAGGAGTTTTTGAAAGCAAAGCAAAGCTAGTTTTGCTTACTCCCCGACTGGCTGAGTGTAAGGCTGTATTAGTGGTTAAAGAAAAATACTTCTCTACTTCTCCAACTTTAAAATTTCTTTTCAGACATCCTCATAATTGCCATCAGCTGCATAAAGAAAGTCATATTGTTATATTGATTAACAGTGGCTGCATTTTTCCAGTTATTTCTATAATGAGTTTAGTGGCAATGACCCAGAAAATGGACAAAGACCTCAGTTCAGATTAATGTTAATTTGATGTAAATTGTTTTTTTTTTCCCTTCTCACCAGCAAATGCTAATGATAGATCCCCACTGTTAATTAATCAAAACTTCTCAAAATAGAGTTCACCAGGTGGAAATAATTAGCAGTTAATTGTCTCCTGTTTATTACTCTTCAGAGATATAAACAACAGCCTGGATTCATTTGACAGTGTTTACTAAGAAGCCCTTTAACAAACGAATTAGAGGCATAAATGTTATAGTTACAGTATGAGTATTCGTGGTTTTGCACTTGTTTTATAAGACAATACAATGGTTAAAGAATCAGCAATTTTCCCTTTAGAAAAACAACAATCCAGCAAGTACAAACATTTGCCTTTTGTTTCATCTGCAAGATTTCTTTTTGCTTATTGTTTCTTGACTGAATAATTGATTGGCAGAAAAAGATGAACAGAGTGTTTTAAAGTGAAATCACACATAAGCAGGAGGTTTTGTCTCATTTACACTTTGATGGCTATAGAAGTGTTGTGTTTTAGAAAAAAAAAAACCATTATTTGCTCAGGCAGAATAAGAATTTAAGTAACAGATGTACTGATACCTTGAAGATAATGGTGATTACTATTTTTTTTTTTTAAGTTATTGGTCAAATGTCCTTTCGGTGCCCAAATCCTGTTAATAAATTCAGCACTTTGCCCAATTCAGAAGAAATTTTAGAATTCAGGTTGCTGTTGTATCTACAGTAGAATAGAATAACCATCAGATTAATAAATGAGGTTACTTGTGAGCTCTCTTTTTCAAAAGTATAGAAGGAAAATAATAAAAAAATTACTGTTACATGAGTATAATCAGCAGTCATCAGTCTGCACTTAATCTTAAAGGAGTGTCACTCTTTAAAGCCGCTGAAATTAGACCCTTTCCCCTTAAAGCTTGGCTTGATCCTCAGAGGAAATGTAGCTGGTGGCTTCTGATTAGGCTAGAACCAACATTTAAATTAAAAAATCTGTGTTACCTACAGCACCCACATATGCTCTGTGTGGATTTTGTCCAGGGATTCATTTCTTAATATTGGACCTACAAGGAATAAGAAGCAATTCTTGTCATTTGCACTGTGCTACCATTTCAAAGAGAGTATTTCAGTTTGGATGACAATAATTTTTAAAATATGAGTGAGAAAACCAAGAATTATGCTTTGGCAGTTTTGTCAGCAAATATTATAGATTTGTCTGCTTCATTTTTGCCTGTGTCAATATGATAAATATACCCAAACAATTGTGACCCACAAGGGCTTTACTATTTTAAAACCCCCAACAACTTGTATGAATTTCATAAGTAAAAAAAAATAAAAATCTGTATTTACATGTGTGCATGTGCAGCTTAGAGGAGAAACTTTTAGTGCTGCAAACTCTTTCATATCCTTGCCCTATAGACCAAGCAATAAATATAAATAGAAAAAGACAATGAAACTTGTACAATAAAACTCAATTTTTGTTTTAAAACTATCAATCGCATTTAGTTCCAGACAACTTTATCATTTTCTGCAAGACCTGATCTTGCAGTCCAATATCTGTCTGGTGCTGGCATTACTTTATCTGAGATGTCTACATTGTGGAGTCATTAGATAAGGTTCACCGATTTACTTTTTTTTCAATGTGAAGACTTAATATTTGATTTCATTTCTACCTATAAAGAAAATAATAACCTGAAAACATATTTGTACTTGCTTTAATCAAATGTTAAAGTAAAAAAAAACAACAAAACACTTCAGCTAACACTTAACTCTCAGCTGGCCATAAGGTAGTGTCAGGGCAAGGTCAGGACCCTGTAAGAGGGAGATTTACACTGGCCCCTCTGGATCAAGACGGTCAACTTTTGACTGCAAGATTAATCTAGCAAATTAGAAACACAATGGCCTACCCTAGACATGTTCTTTTGTATAATATTTCTCATTTACTACTCAGATTAGATTTCTTCTTTACCATTTTGTCTGTCAGAACAAAATTCCACTAAACTTTCTCTCTCAATTATTATGAAAAGAACTTTGAAAAAAAAAAATCTCTTTTCTTTAATAAAAAACATATTTCTCTACTAAAAAGTGAATTATTCTTCCACCCAACTGGGGAACATTCTTGAAACAGATCAGTCTGAATTCCCTAAAATTAATTTTTCCCTCTACTGTGATATTTTGTGGGTTATTATTAGCTTTAAGAATTCCAAAAAGGCCATTTAACACCATTTTCACTAGAATTTCTTTTTATGACTTTAAAATATCCTGACTGTGATGATGTTCAAGTACAATGTGTAGCTACAAGGACTGCTTTCTTAATGCTGTGTGTTAAACAGCAGGGGATGACAGCTGATTACTATGTTTTTATATGTGTATATGCTTATATACACACCTACGAACTCACACATACACTCACATGTGCATACACACACGTAAGCCACTAGATTAGTATAAAGGCTGTAATTTCACCTCTAAGTTTATGCTTAGAATGTATGACATCACTCCCCTCTACTGAAATTAGAGTTTTAAGCTCACATGGTGGCACCTTTTATTTGTCAAGTCTAAATTTAGCATAGATAATAGCAAAATATATACTAAAAACTGTTTTAAGAAGCAATACTGACATCTAAGTGATACAGGCATATATAATTCCATGGCATTCCATAGGAGAATTTAATAATAAGATTACTCCAGTTTTATTATTTTCTCCTTGATTTTTCTTTCTTTTGTTTTATGCTTTCATCAATCTCAGCCAGACACTAGAAACAAAAAACTCAGGTGGATTTGTAAGCTTTGCTTTTTGGATTAAACAGAAATGTGTAATATTCAGATAGGTTTTTTTAGCCTTGGAATTAGAGACCTTGAAATTGGAACTGATTTTACACTTTCTTATAATAATATTTTTATGAGTGAAATTGGAAGAGCAGCACTCAATGGGAGAAGAGGGGAAAATGAACCTGACTGCTGTTGCAGGGGAGTGTGATGTTTTGCTTGGACAATAAAGGAGAGCTTTTACTGCTAATACCTACACAAGGGTGTTTTTGTTCTGCAGAGCACATTCTCCTACTTTCCTGAGCTTCCCCTTCTCATTCTACTAAACAGGAAAAAAGAGGCTTAGTTTTTCTAGGGGTACAGTTGACCATTTTTAAATGTTGGCATTTTCTTTGGCCAAACAAATGGAAACCTTATGTTTTTATATGCACACTAATAATATAAAAATTTATGTGGAGATTTCTGCAACTTGCAGAGGTGACAGGTAACATATTCCATACTTAACAGGTAAGGAACTGAAACAAAGGACCAATCAAAATAGGTTGGTAACACAGTCTGTACCCAAATACTTCTTGCTATTCTAGTGCCCTACGTCCCAGTTAGTGTGAGACTCATTTCTCTTTGGACTTCCGTCCTACAACAGCTGAAAGGACAGTTCATAGATTACCCCAGAATATTGCCCAGTGGCAAGGAAGAATTTGCAAAAGCTATTGATTGCACGCTATTCTGTTCCATATAGAAATTATATTCTATTATAAATGAATAAGCCAAAGCAAGCACAAAACTGGCAGAACTGATGAAATTTCATGTGAACTTGAATTGCTCAAAGTTCTCTACCCACTTCTGTCAGCTTTGCATTTCAGATGACCAAGTTTTCACTTTTATGTCCTTTTTGGACATTTAAAAAGAAATGCTGAGACTATCTGAAGGATAGTCTTCTTTGCCTCAGTCTTCATTAGCAAATGCTCTGACCATACCACGAAAGTCTTGGAAAGCAAATGCAGGGACTGTGAGAATGAAGACCTTAGGCCCGCTGTAGGAGAGGATCAGGTTCGAGACCATCTTAAGAACCTGAATGTGCACAAGTCCATGGGACCTGATGAAATCCATCCACGGGTCCTGAAGGAGCTGGCGAATGAAGCTGCTAAGCCACTGTCCATCATATTCGAAAAATCATGGCTCTCAGGTGAACTTCCCAATGACTGGAAGAAGGGTAATATAATCCCCATTTTCATGAAGGGGAAGGTAGAAGACCCGGGGAACTACAGACCAGTCAGCTTCACCTCTGTGCCTGGCAAAATCTTGGAGCAGATTCTCCTGGAAAGCATGCTAAGGCACATGAAAAACAACGAGGTGGTTGGTGACAGCCAACATGGCTTCATTAAGGGGAAATCCTGCCTGACCAATTTGGTGGCATTCTATGATGGAGCCACGGAACTGATGGACAGGGGCAGAGCAGTTGACGTCATCTACCTGGAATTGTGCAAAGCGTTCGACACTGTCCTGCATGACATCCTTGTCTCTAAATTGGAGAGACATCAATTTGATAGATGAACCACTCAGTGGATAAAAAACTGGCTCGTTGGCTGCACGCAAAGAGTTGTGGTAAATGGCTCGATGTCCAGTTGGAAACCTGTAACGAGTGGTGTCCCTCAGGGATCAGTGTTGGGACCGGTCCTGTTCAACATCTTTGTCGGCAACATGGACAGTGGGATTGAGTGTGCCTTCAGCAAGTTTGCTGATGACACCAAGCTGTGTGGTTCAGTTGATACACTGGAGGGAAGGGATGCCATCCAGAGGGACCATGATACGCTTGTGAGGTGGGCCGATGCCAACCTCATGAAGTTTAACCAAGCCAAGTGTAAGGTCCTACACCTGGGTCGGGGCAATCCCAGGCACTGCTACAGGTTGGGCAGAGAAGAGATTCAGAGCAGCCCTGCGGAGAAGGACTTGGGGGTGTTGGTTGACGAGAAGCTTAACATGAGCCGGCAGTGTGCGCTTACAGCCCAGAAAGCCAACCGTATCCTGGGCTGCATCAAAAGAAGCATGACCAGCAAGTCAAAGGAGGTGATCCTGTCCCTCTACTCTGCTCTCGTCAGACCTCATTTGGAGTACTGTGTACAGTTCTGGTATCCTCAACATAAAAAGGACATGGAGCTGTTGGAGCGAGTCCAGAGGAGGGCCACGAGGATGATAAGAGAGCTGGAGCACCTTCCGTATGAAGACAGGCTGAGAGAGTTGTGGCTGTTCAGCCTGGAGAAGAGAAGGTTGCCTGGAGACCTCATAGCAGCCTTCCAGTATCTGAAGGGGGTCTACAAGGATGCTGGGGAGGGACTCTTCCTTAGGGACTGCAGTGGTAGGACAAGGGGTAATGGGTTCAAACTTAAACAGGGGAAGTTTAGATTAGATATAAGGAAGAAGTTCTTTACAGTGAGGGTGGTGAAACACTGGAATGGGTTGCCCAGGGAGGTTGTGGATGCTCCATCCCTGGTGGTGTTCAAGGCCAGGTTGGACAGAGCCTTGGACCACATGGTTTAGTGCAAGGTGTCCCTGCCCATGGCAAGGGGGTTGGAACTAGATGATCTTAAGGTCCGTTCCAACCCTTACTATTCTATGATTCTATGATTGTATGAAAAAAATAAAGTAACAAAAAAACCACTGGCCTAGACATCAGTCAGAAGACTCCTATTCTAAAAAATTGAGATTTTGTGCAGGCATGCTGAGACCCTGGTAGACAAACAAAGAGCAGTGCACACATACAAAGATTCAGAGGTCACACTTGGGTGACTACATGAAAGTGCCAAACATGGCTGGCACAAGATGATGGAAGTGACAAAAGATACAAAGTAGAAGGTCTGTGCACTGGCATGACCAGGGCCCGCAGATGCACAAGACGATAACAGGAACATGCCTAGTAATTGCGCAGCAACATATGAAAGAGGAGCACCTCTGCTCATATGGTGCTCTTAAGCAGTCAGGATGGCTGGTCCTCAGCTTTCCAGAAGTCCATTTATGTTTACATCAATGACACTGAAAGAAATGTTTAGGTTAGGCCAATTTTCCCCTCCTCTGGAATTTCTGTTCCAAGTGACCTTTTTAAAGTATGCTCCCCATGGCTTCAGCTTGTGCCCCTCAAACATCATGCACCTCCAATATATAACAAGAGACCATGAGGTGAACTAAACTCATCGGCAGCAAGTGAAGTATTTTGTGTGACGTCTTTGAGTACACAGACCAAGAAGGATGTTTGTTAAACTGCTTCTAGCCTTCTCTAAACATCAGGGGGAAACAGTACATACACTCTGACTTTAAAAGCTGAAAGATGTTGAGGTAGAAGGGCAGGAAATCAAAGACACTTCATCATAAATGTGGTGTCAAAGCTAAGATAAGGATATGTTGTGTGGTGAGTAAAACAGAAATTATTTTTATCAAACGAAGTAAGAAAAGAATAGACACAGACATCTGGTTCTACAACCTGCGGCTTTCTCATAACACTGAATGACTTCTTCAAAGCGCTACCTAGACCTGCGCCCATATCTAACATCTCAGACTGCACTACCATGCATACCGATTATTTCCTCATTTTGGCTTGACAGTTTTCTGTGCCTGGTAAAGAGTGAATTTGGTTTTCTGGTATCTAGCCTTCATGCAGAAACAGTACCAGCAGCTCCACTGAAAACAACAGATGTCTGAAAGTCATAGGGAAACGACTGCTTGCTGTGGGCATCTTGGACATGCTGACCTCACCACATGTGTGATGTAGAGTCCAGAGCCACCTACTCAGCAACTGCAGTGTATCCAGAATACCCTTGCCATCTGTGCCAATCCACAGAGTACTTTTGTCCAGAATTGCTAGGAAAAAAGTACCAAAACTTTTATGACAGAAAAATAAGCTAAATAAACATGTTCACAAAATTTGAGGTGAAAAGTTGGGGTGAGGGAGTAGAGAGCCAAGTGGGATAAAAGGTTTTATCACTGTTAATTGATCAATTCTAGCCTGGGTTGTTAATGATTAAACATAATTTCTATCGACCTGACTGTGCAGTGGACTCTTCTGAATGAGATGATGGCTTAGCTCACAGATGTGAAGCTGTATCCCCATCACATCAAAAAACAAAAAAAGGAGCCTGTCAAACCTGCAGGGTTTGGTTTTCTCAGCAGAGAGATCACAGTAACTCTAAGGCAATCTTAAGCATGTCATGTGAGCTGTGCTGGTAGGAGAGCTACTGAAGAGGCCTGTGTTACTATTTCTCCGCTCTGTGTGTGTGTATGTGTATGTGTATGTGTATGTGTATGTGTATGTGTATGTGTATGTGTATGTGTATGTGTATGTGTATGTGTATATATATTCCCCACAGGCTTATCAATCTTGGATTTTTGCTGAATCATGTATCTGCTATAAAACAAAAAAAGAGAAAAGAAAAGGGAATAGCTGCTTAATAAGAGGATGAATTTCAGTAGAATTATAAACTCAAAGCCAAGTCAAAGGTAGCTAATACTCCAATTAAATTGCAGTCATGTTGTATTCAGAGCCCAATCCTATCACCATTAAGGACAGAAATTTTATTTTGATCAGATGGGAGATAAAAACCATTAAGACATCACATTCACCAATTTATTTAATGCAGAAAGCAAATTCTAAAGATTAAGAAAAGCAAGAAGATACATGGAGGCCTAAAGCTTTCTTGCACAGAAAGAAGTTGGATGAAGTTCCTTTAAGTCAACTGCAGATATGGAGCCTTGAATAACATGTTTAACCTGAAAAATCTAGGAGTACTCCTTTTATGATTCATTTGCCTTCAGAGAGTGCTAGCTCCTTCATCACACAGCCTGGGCTGGGTGGTGCAAGAGGAAAGGAGCCAAAGTCAACAGGAGGAGTTAACAGATCTAGTGTACAAAATGGAGTTATCCATTACCAACACAATTTTTCGAAGCAACTTAAATAGCACAGTATGTATCATAGACCAGGTCACAAGCAGTTTTAACCTACACACTGACAGGTTATGTTGATTTCTATATGCCAATTTACCAGTTCAATAAAAAAATTAACTGAATAGCCCAGTGTATATCCTTGTTTAGTTCCCAAGCAACTTAACTGACACACTGATGAGTTTCATGGGTTTTCCACAGTTATTTACCGCTTAAAAATCAAAATGTATATACCATAGTAGCCTTTGTATCAAATTACATGCAGAATGTGCTGCTTATAACACTCAATAAGTGATCTCATGTATGTATCATAAACCTTTGCTCTGTTTGCCAAAAATGAAGAAAAAGAGAAGCAATGCAGAAACTGATCCTTAACATTAATATTAAACAAAAAGCATAGACAGGGAATGGCAAAACTGATTCTGCTGACTTGGAAGAGCAACGTGCACCAGAATGAGCTCATAATAACAGCAGTTTGAGTCTCTATGGACTTCTCAATTAGGAACATCAGAGACTTCTTCAAAGAAGGGTGTGCAAATAGAATGTCATTAATGTAAAATGCTTGAATAAAGGGGGGAAAAAAGTCTAAAAGCAGGTAACTTAAAGGTAGCCCCTGGTTTGTGTTTTTATAAGTTAAATGTGTATATCAAGCTATCCCACCAGAATTATCCAAAAAAAGGGCATATTTAAATACTTCAAAAGGGCATATTTAAATACATTTTGTCCTAAGATATTTTTGTTAATAAAGCAACCCAGAATTATTTTGTCGGATGAAATACAGCCAATAAACGATTTTTTATAACTGCTAATATAAGCCAGAACCCATAATGATAGTGAAATGATTACATCAGTTTATTAGTCTGAAAGAACTAGATTTCCTTTGAGATAAAAGATCCGCTTAAAGAAAAAGGAAATTACCTCTGTTCTCCTCCTCCTTCTGCCAAAAGAATAAAGAAAAAAGGGAAACAAAAGTCAACTTTTAATATTTGGCATAATACAGAGTCCCATCTGTTTTGAACACACATGTTTCTCAGCAACTTTTGGAGAGTATAAGGTAGCAGCAACACCTTGATTCACAACAGCAGTATAACGAAAGGTTGATATAGTAAAAAATTAATCTATTCTGATTTCCATAGGCTTGGAAATACCAGAGGCCTGATTAAATACCAAGATGCTCTTTTCCTCCAAGTATGGACATTTACTTTCCCAACCTTTCCATGAGGTATTGGTTACTCCATAGGTCTACAATTTTCTTACGGAAGATTTTATCACGTCTATGGAGATTGCCGTTTCCTCAGTCAAGTGGCCAATACACTTTAAGATGCAGGATGTATTTTAGATGTTAAGACTACATGACGTGCCTGAGGCTGGAATACACATGAAAATGAAGCTCCCTCTAAAAGCATTCTGCATTATTCTGGAAAAATTTGAAATTAGTACTGAGGAGAGACGACAATGGACCCTACACGATTCAATGTGAATCAAGCAGAAGCCGCTTTATTGTTCCCACGATCCCTTTATATACAGAGTTTTCTATCTCTACATGCGGTCACGCGCCTTTTGATTGGTAAAAGCCCTCTTGCACGAGGCAATCATGCGGCTCGGTAAGCGTCCTTACTGGATCACCTAATTCCTGGTGTTCTTCCCATGTATCCGACTGCAGATGTTTTCTTCCTCTTCTTCTTGGTATGCGGCTACGTGTTCAGAAGAGGCTCTCTGGTGGCTGGTTCACATCCTCTTATCTTCTTCTTGGTATGCGGCTGCATGCTTAGAAGAGGCCCTCATATGGCTGGCTCATCACATGTCCACTGTCCTCCAAATACGACCCCACAATTCCCCCTTTTTCTCTTTGAACCAGCCAAACTTTCTTCAAGGAATTAGTAATCATGTTAGACACTCCCTTTAAGATACAGGGAATGATTAACAATACAATCACAGTTATACTTAAAGTTACAATGCCTTTTTTACAAAGATCTAAAAGCCATCCCGTTATGCCCCAACCCCTTAACCACTTATCTAAACCTGAATTGACCACCGTTAGTTTGTTCATGTTGCCTTTTATCTCCTTGAGACTTTTATGAATTGACTCTGAATGGTCAGAGAGATTCATACAGCACATCCCTTGAACCATTGTGACTGATAACCTTCTACCCCACACGTGCCCTAGAACTTTGACAATACCATCTGACCGCACAATACTCGCAAACACACAAACTCCAAGGCTCCCAAGTTCCACAGTTATGGCACGGAGTCCTTAGGTGCTGGGGTGTTTTCGGGTGGGTCATGCAACTTTTCTTGCCATAGCTTTACCCACTTGGCTGGTATCCATCTGGTTCCTGTATTTGTAACAACACATGCATATCCTCTTCCCCATGTGATTAACTTAAATGGTCCTTCCCAGGCCCCTGTTATCCCGGTTTTAATCATTACCTTACATTGTCTGCTCTTAATTTCTTCCAACCCTCCTTGTAGACCAGCCCTGTGTTTTACCATTGGTGGCACCAAGCTATCTTGCGGCAATTGTAAGAAATTTAACACATATAGGACTTTGTTTAGTCTATCTGTTGGTGATATAGTACTTTCTCCCCCTTTTTGTTTTTGAAGCAAACGCTTCAATGTCTGATTCATACGTTTGACCATAGCCTGACTGGTAGGTGAATGGGGAGTACCCGTCACGTGACTAATGCCCCAGAGCTGGAAAAGCGCTTGCGTGGAATGAGCTACATAGCCAAGGCTGTTGTCAGTTTTGATTTCTCGTGGCACGCCAAGGGCCGCTATAGCCGAACAAATGTGAGCTGCACATGTTTGCTAGATTCGCCAGTCTGAGCTGTAGCCCAAACTGCAAGAGAAAAACAATCCAAGCAGATATGCACATATTTTTGTTCACCGAATTCTGGGACATGCGTAACATCCATTTGCCAAATTTCTAAAGGTCCAGTACCACGAGGATTGACTTCAGGAGCCAAGCCTCCGGTATACTGTTGACAAACGGGACACGACTGGACAATGCCCGGGGCATCTGATTCAGACAGCCCGAATTGGCGGCGCAGTACTTTGGCTGACTGGTGGAAAAAGTCATGAGACGGTCTGGCTTGCGCGAACCGGTCCCTTGAGGGAGCCGCCCATAGCGGCACTACCAGCTTGTCGGCTCTCCAGTTGCCTTCCGCTAAGCCTTCGATTATTCCTGTGTGACTCCGAATATGGGTGATAAAATATTCACAAAATATTGTCTTTCTGACAGCAATAGCCACAACCTCCGAAATAGTTTGTACAATGCCTCATTGTTTCTCTCTTTCAGCAATGCTCGTTCTATACGTGATACAACTCCTACTACATACAGTGAATCACAAACAACATTGACTGGTGTTGTCTTCCATCGAGCAAACACTTCTACCACGGCTTGCAACTCCAAATGTTGTGTGGAGCCTTGACAGTCTGTTAAAACTACATCATGCCATTGCCTGTTGGCCTGCCACGTGATGGCAGCCTTTTGAGGTCTTCCTCCTGCGTCTGTAAAGACTGTAGCACCGTCTACCAGACGTGCAGAGTGTCTAGGTCGCTCTTCTATTTGACAGGAATGTAGTACACTAAAAAACTT
Source organism: Strigops habroptila (assembly GCF_004027225.2). Classification (NCBI taxonomy): domain Eukaryota; kingdom Metazoa; phylum Chordata; class Aves; order Psittaciformes; family Psittacidae; genus Strigops; species Strigops habroptila. The sequence continues at coordinate 31,029,966 of NC_046358.1, forward strand.
GTGTGGTGGATAGTGCACCTTTACTTCACCTGAATAATCCAGCAACGCCACTTGCAATAAAATACATTGGCACAAAGCCCAAGCTAAATATTCTGCCACTAAAGGTATTATGATAAAAAATGGTTCTTTCCCTGCTATTTCAACAATTTGATTTCGCCCCCTCATGATTAATTGTGCTAGCGCTTCCATTCGTGTTGTAACTGTCCGCTTTGACTGTGCCAATAAAAACACCCACTCTAATAACCGCAAAGGATCTCTTCCAGGAATCCATTGCAGTATTACAGCAAAGGGGTGCTGCTCACTATTGATTATTGCTAAACCTATCCCATAATCAGGGTTCCAGCGATGGGTGTAGGCTTTATTAACTTTTACGCTAATCTGCTGTAAAGCCTCTTTGGCCTCATTTGTCAATGTCCGGGGTGCGTTTGCACCACCTCCTCCCCTGAGTAACCTCATCAGAGGTGCCAACTCCTCATTGTTAATACCACATAGGTCCTCACCCGGTTTAAATCTCCTAACAATTTTTGTACATCAGTCAAGGTGTGGATCTCCATCTGGAGTTACACCTTTTGAGGTCGAACAACTGCTTTGTCGATTTCCCAGCCAAGATACTTCCATACTTCTGGTTTTTGTATTTTTTCAGGGGCCAATTGTAGCCCGTTTGACTGCAACACATTTTGTGATTCAACAATCAATTGGTCTCCATTCAGCTGTTTTCCGGCTATCAAAATGTCATCCATGTAATGATAAATAAGCAAGTCTGGATGCGCTTCACGTACCGGAGTAAGTCCCCAGGCCACATAAACCTGGCACATGGTTGGTGAATTGTTCATGCCCTGCGGTAACACTACCCAGTGGTACCTTTTCATAGGTTCACTTTTGTTTATGCTCGGTACAGAAAAAGCGAATTTCTGATAATCTTCTTGATGCAGGGGAATAGTAAAAAAGCAATCTTTTAAATCAATAATTAAAATGTCCCAATTTTTCGGAATCATATTTGGGGATGGTAATCCAGGCTGTAACGCCCCCATATCCTCCATGACCTCATTAACTTTCCTCAGATCATGCAATAGGCGCCATTTGCCACTTCTCTTTGGAATTGTAAAAATTGGGGTATTCCAAGGGCTTGTGGTCGGTTTAATGTGACCTTTCTCTAATTGCTCTTGTCCTTTTCCAAAGCTAAAATTAAGGGATCTGGCAGAGCTCTCTTAATTCCACATTCCTTCTGCCACTCCTGCTGGTTTCTTAACGTGAAAAACATATCTGCATACATTACTTCGCTCTGTTGATATTCCATTATTAATTTTACACATACACACAAGGGATCCCACAAACACACTCCACACAACTACAATACCTAAAACACAAACAAAATCCAATTAGACAAACAACTATTAAGGACACAATCACAACATACAGTGCAGCCTTAACCATATTATATCGTCAACACCAAAATCGTTACTGTGATAATCCACAATACTAGGTCAAATACCAGCAAGTCACAAACAGAAACAAATCCAAATGTATACCAATCGAGCGCTAGCAGCTGGGTATACACCTTTACCTACGAGATTTCTGTATCTCAATTTACGGAAGGCTCCAAACAAAAGGTTAACCCACCAAAATCCAAACTTCAAACAGACTCCCGTGCAGGACGTCTCCTACGACTTACGGAATGTTAACCAAAACAAAACAATATTTACAAAAGAATACCTTCTTAAAGATGGTCCTTGTCTGCTCCCACAGTGATCCGAGTGAGTCGAGGGGTCCCTCCGGGAAAATTCCCCGGGGGCCCTAGGGAGCCCTGTTCTCAGCGGGTCCTGCAGCTGAGCAGAGAAGGTCCCATCTGGGTCGCCAAACTGATTCGTAGAACTCGTTAAGAACTTGCCAACTTAATTAGTTCGCTAACACTGCTGGCATAAATGAGTGATTTCTCCTTGTCCTTCTACTTATCAGTTAACTTCGCTACATCACTTCCTGAACATCTGCTTAGTTTCAGCTACTCCTTAGCTACAATCCTGTTTTGGCTACAATAAATTTTATGCGAAGGTCATAAGGTTCCAAAACTATGTCAGCTACAACGATTCATCTTAGACAAGGACCCTTATTGTGTTCTTTTGGTCGGGCCCTTTTTAGGTTTGGAAAGTTTTGTTGTTATATACAAAGCCACCAAGCTTAAAGTTACTTAGAACTAAATTTTCTTATTTACAAAAGATTATATTTCATTTTGTACTTCCTTGTCTCAAATCCCCCTTTTTTCTATCCTTTTTCAAATTCTTTTGCAATTTTTTTTTTTTTTTTTTTTTTTTCACTAGGCATTCTGAATAATCCCTCTCCATCGTCGTGTCGGGTCCTGGTCAGTTTTAGCAGTTTCACCTCTCGCCTCCCCCCACCCCCTGGAGCTTCCCGCAGCTTCGCCTCTCGCCTCCCCACACCCCCTGGAGTTTCCTGCAGCTTGCTATCACGCCCTCCTTCTCCCCCCTGTGTTCTTCTCGAGCGATCTTATCTCTTTCCAAGTCCTCCAACTTTCGAAGTAGTTTCTGCGCCCAGTGCGGTTCCCTGTGGGGCTCGAGCGTGGATGATTTTCGCGGAGACGTTGGTGGGGGAGGCGTGGACGGAGGGAGAGGTGGAAAAAGCGATGGCTGGCTCTTGGAGTGAGACGGGTCGGGTGGGACGGGTGGCGGCTCTCCCCTTGGTGGCTTTTCTACGCAGGGGTCGGGAGGCAGCGGTACGGACCAGGATTCATTCACTTCCATCCCCTCATCTTTCCGGGGATCCACCTCGTCCTCTGTCGGAGGTGCCAACGGGGCAGCGGGGGAAGGGACAGGGAGCCGAGCGAAAACTTTGATCTTAGACGATGGGGGCTGTAAAGCTATAAGAGCTCCGGCAGCAGCTGATCGCTCTGCCCTCATCGCTTGAAGGGTCGTTAGAATCAGTTTCCAAGTTGTTGCTAGTCCCTTAGCTTCTTTGTTGCCGTCGCTTACGGCATCCCATAACCGTTCCCCAACCTTTTCCCAAGTTTCGACCTTAAAAGCAGCCTGTGGATCTGGGGGGAACCCGTTCTCTAAGCACCATATTAGTAATTTTCGGAGCACAAGCTCATCGTGTTTAATTCCTCTCTTAGAGAGTATATGTAGGAGCAGTTTCACAATCGCATTTTCTTCCTTTGTTACACTCTGCCCCATCTCTTATTACCGGCTGCTCACCTCTAAGGGTGTCCAGTCGCAACGTACATTCTTTTTCTTCACGGACCGTCCTCCGATCCGTCCCGACTCCAGTCCCGCTGGCTCGGCCCTCCAGCCGGTCCTCTCCTTCGGGGTTGCTCCTGGTACTATCCTACGACGATCACGTCGGGGTCACCAACTGAGAAGAGATGACAATGGACCCCACACAATTCAATGTGAATCAAGCAGAAGCCGCTTTATTGTTCCCACGATCCCTTTATATACAGAGTTTTCTATCCCTACATGCGGTCACGCGCCTTTTGATTGGTAAAAGCCCTCTTGCACGAGGCAATCATGCGGCTCGGTAAGCGTCCTTACTGGATCACCTAATTCCTGGTGTTCTTCCCATGTATCCGACTGCAGATGTTTTCTTCCTCTTCTTCTTGGTATGCGGCTACGTGTTCAGAAGAGGCTCTCTGGTGGCTGGTTCACATCCTCTTATCTTCTTCTTGGTATGCGGCTGCATGCTTAGAAGAGGCCCTCATATGGCTGGCTCATCACATGTCCACTGTCCTCCAAATACGACCCCACATAGTACATATTATGAAATTTAAAAGGAAAGCGAGCATGATCTGATAATAGATAGAAAATAATTTTACAGTTGATATTAGTCCTCATCTACAAATAAATTAGAAATTGAAGAAAACTATCAAGTCCAGGTTTACCTGCTAAACCAGATGGATTGTGAAAAAAATAATATCCCAGCTACAAAAAACAAATGCAAGGTTTCAGCATCTTTTCCAAAAGGTCTCCTTGAGCTGGAGCAAAAATGGCATCCTCCTGTTTTTAAAAGATTGGCACTCCTTTTTCTGCTGTTGACTAAAAGCAATTCAACTGTTTCTTCATTACTGTAAGATTTTGAAAGAAGAGGCTACAAGCAGATGTTCATTCCGTAAACAGCTGTGCTGGTTAAAGATACTAACAACCTTCTGCTTGTTATTCTTTCCTCTGAGAGTTCTCATTCTCCCAAACTATTGCTGATGGAGAGATGTGTGTGAACACTACTTCAAGCCAAATATGGAAAGTTTTAATGAGGCTTCAGTTAACTCATCTGATTCTACTTACCCAACCCATACATAGAATCATAGAATCATAGAATTGTAAGGGTTGGAAAGGACCTTAAGATCATCTAGTTCCAACCCCCCTGCCATGGGCAGGGACACCTTGCCCTAAACCACGTGGTCCAAGGCTCTGTCCAACCTGGCCTTGAACACCACCAGGGATGGAGCATCCACAACGTCCCTGGGCAACCCATTCCAGTGTTTCACCACCCTCACTGTAAAGAACTTCTTCCTTATATCTAATCTAAACTTCCCTTGTTTCCAGGAGAAACTGTTCCAAGATTTTGCCAGGCACAGAGGTGAGACTGACTGGTCTGTAGCTCCCTGGATCTTCCAACTTCCCCTTCTTGAAAATGGGGATTATATTACCCTTCTTCCAGTCATCGGGAACTTCACCTGACTGCCAGGATTTTTTGAATATGATGGACAGTGGCTTAGCAACTTCATTCACCAGCTCCTTCAGGACCCGTGGATGGATTTCATCAGGTCCCATGGACTTGTGCACGTTCAGGTTCTTAAGATGGTCTCGAACCTGATCCTCTCCTACAGCGGGCCTAAGGTCTTCATTCTCACAGCCCCTGCATTTGCTTTCCAAGACTTTCGTGGTATGGTCAGAGCATTTGCTGGTGAAGACTGAGGCAAAGAAGTCATTAAGAACCTCAGCCTTCTCCAAATCCATGGTAGCCAGTTCTCCTGATAGCTTCTGGAGAGGGCCCACATTGTCCCTAGTAATCTTTCAAAGACGGTAACTGCTCCCAGGAAGAGGACTCTTAACTAGAACTGTGACAGTGGCTGTTACTTTTACCTGTTCCTTCCCAGTACTCTACTGCTATTTCTATCATGGCTTTTTTATTTCAGTGTTGGATACTAGAGATTTAAGTTAAACCTACACTCAACTCCTGCCAAGGTTGTCAGTAAATATCATAGAATCATAGAATCATAGAATAGTAAGGGTTGGAACGGACCTTAAGATCATCTAGTTCCAACCCCCTTGCCATGAGCAGGGACACCTTGCACTAAACCATGTGGTCCAAGGCTCTGTCCAACCTGGCCTTGAACACCACCAGGGATGGAGCATCCACAACGTCCCTGGGCAATCCATTCCAGTGTTTCACCACCCTCACTGTAAAGAACTTCTTCCTTATATCTAATCTAAACTTCCCCTGTTTAAGTTTGAAGCCATTACCCCTTGTCCTACCACTGCAGTCCCTAAGGAAGAGTCCCTCCCCAGCATCCTTGTAGACCCCCTTCAGATACTGGAAGGCTGCTATGAGGTCTCCAGGCAACCTTCTCTTCTCCAGGCTGAACAGCCACAACTCTCTCAGCCTGTCTTCATATGGGAGGTGCTCCAGCCCTCTTATCATCCTCGTGGTCCTCCTCTGGACTCGCTCCAACAGCTCCATGTCCTTTTTATGTTGAGGATACCAGCACTGTACACAGTACTCCAAGTGAGGTCTGACGAGAGCAGAGTAGAGGGGCAGGATCACCTTTGACCTGCTGGTCACGCTTCTTTTGATGCAGCCCAGGATACGGTTGGCTTTCTGGGCTGCAAGCGCACACTGCCGACTCATGTTAAGCTTCTCGTCAACCAACACCCCCAAGTCCTTTTCTGCAGGGCTGCTCTGAATCTCTTCTCTGCCCAGCCTGTAGCAGTGCCTGGGATTGCCCCGACCCAGGTGTAGGACCTTACACTTGGCTTGGTTAAACTTCATGAGGTTGGCATTGGCCCACCTCACAAGCGTATCATGGTCCTTCTGGATGGCATCCCTTCCCTCCAGTGTACCAACTGAACCACACAGCTTGGTGTCATCAGCAAACTTGCTGAAGGCGCACTCAATCCCACTGTCCATGTCACTGACAAAGATGTTGAACAGGACCGGTCCCAACACTGATCCCTGAGGGACACCACTCTTTACAGGTTTCCAACTGGACATCGAGCCATTTACCACAACTCTTTGTGTGTGGCCATCTAGCCAGTTTTTTATCCACTGAGTGGTTCATCTGTCAAATTGATGTCTGTCCTGGGTTCAGCTATAGCAGTCATTTTTCTCCTGCTTAGTAGCTGGTGCAGTGCTGTGTTTTTTAACTTTCAGCCAGGGAACAACGCTGATAACACCGATGTTTTTAGTTGTTGCTAAGTAATGTTTATTCCAACCAAGGACTTTCTCAGTCTCATGCTTTGCCAGGGAGGAGGGGAAGCCGGGAGGAAGCAGAGACAGGACACCTGACCCAAACTAGCCAAAGGGGTATTCCATACCACAGCACGTCATGCCCAGTATATAAACCGGGGGGAGTTACCCGGAAGGCCCAGATCACTGCTCGGGTCGGGCTGGGTATCGGTCGGCGGGTGGTGAGCAATTGTATCCTCTCCCCTTGTTATTTCACTAATCGTTATTATCATTGGTGGTAGCAGTAGTGGTTTTGTGTTATACCTTAGTTGCGGGACTGCTCTTATCTCAACCCGTGGGAGTTGCATTCTTCCCATTCTCCTCCCCATCCCTCCGGGAGCGGGGGGAGGAAGAAGGGGGGGGGGGGGGAGTGAGCGAGCGGCTGTGTGGTTCTGAGTTACCGGCTGGGCTCAAACCACGACAGTTCTTTTTGGCGCCCAACGTGGGGCACGAAAGGTTGAGATAACGACAGATCTGACCAGAGTGTGTTTAATCATATTTGTGGTAAGCATTCATTGTTACTACTCGTCACAATGGTGATTATTTGGCTCTCAGACGTGTTGCGCTTGATCTCAGAGTTTCAGCATGTTGTACCTTACTTACAGCCACTATTTGCTGTTTTAGCGTTTATCGGCTGGGGGGCCTGGGCTAAGGTTCTTGTTTCACTGTTCTTCATGGTAATGACTTGTAATACAATAGACTCATTGATCATGAAACTGGTCTGGTTTGTGCTTCCAGCGTGGCCATCACCACTATACATTGGGAGGTATATAATGAAATATTTTAGCAATTGCATATCTTTTTTTTTCTCCTCGGGGGGTAAACTTACGAAGGAAGCATTCTCTTTCACATCCCGTTCCCCCACCAGCCTATTTGCAACAGCAATTGAGAGTTCTGAAGGTTTTAGATGGCCTTTGAGTACCCTTGAAACCTGCCTGCTGATTGTGCTGGGGATCAGCATGTTGGCACACATACGGAGTGTGTTTTACCCACGGCCATCCCGTCGTAGGAACATCCTATTTCGTTTAATGTCAAAAATTCAGCAGTATCAGGTTCGAATCTGGTCTAGGGTTAGACGACGATATAGGAGGACCACCAGGAGATTTTCCCTGAGGCTGGACAGTTATGAGTGGCAGGGTGTGTGGGATAGTATGGGCAAGTACCTAGGCCAGTGGGCCCCTCCAGTGCTTTGGAACTTCACCACTGAACAAGTGCAACATCCGGAAAAACTAGTAAAACACTTAAACGAGGTGTGCTGTCGTCCTGGTTATACCAGAGAGGGACAAATTTTGGCAACGTGCTGGGGCTTGGCCTATGCCTACAGAGCCCTGCTCAACACTATCCAGCACCTTCAAAGGGAAAAAAATGTCTCTGGATCTGATGGCAAAGCAACAGACAACGCAGCTATGCCAACTACAAGCACAGCAGCTACTCAGACCCTGACCACAACAGTCAACACAGCTACTCCAAGTACAGCAGCTACATCAACCCCAGTGACAAGCACAACAGCTACTCAAACCCTGACCACAACAGACAACGCAACTACTCCAACTTCAAACACAGCAGTTACACCAACCCCAGTGACAAGCACAACAGCTACTCAAGCCCCGACAGCAACAGACAATGTGGCTACTCCAAGCACCGCAGCCACACCAACCCCAGTGCCAAGCACAGTAGCTACTCAAACCCCGACAGCAACAGACAATATAGCTACTCCAAGCACCACAGCTACACCAACCCCAGTGACATGCACAGTAGCTATTCAAACCCCGACAGCAACAGACAATATGGCTACTCCAAGCACTGCAGCTACACCAACCCTAGTGACAAGCACAGTAGCTACTCAAACCCTGACAGCAACAGATAATGCAGCTGTTGGTGTTACTCAACTCCCAAGCACAACAGCTGCACCAACCCCAGCTAAACCAAATGGCCAGTTTGTGACAATGTCTGTTGCCCCTGTAAGCAAACGCAAACGAAAGGCACAAAGAGCAACCCGTGAAGCGAAGAAAGATGAAGACCCAGTGCCATTACTATATGCAACATATAGATGGGCTCGTGATCGAGGGGTGGACTTAACGATGGACACTATTGCCCAGGTTATTCACGAATGTGAAACATGTGCTGCAATTAAGCAAGCCAAGCGGTTAAAGCCTCTCTGGTATGGAGGACGATGGCTGAAGTACAAATATGGGGAGGCCTGGCAGATTGACTATATCACACTCCCACCAACCCGCCAGGGCAAGCGCTATGTGCTTACCATGGTGGAAGCAACCACCGGCTGGCTGGAAACATACGCTGTGTCCCATGCCACTGCCCGGAACACTATCCTGGGCCTTGAGAAACAAGTCTTGTGGCGACACGGCACCCCAGAGAGAATTGAGTCAGACAATGGGACTCATTTCCGGAACAACCTCATAGACACTTGGGCCAAAGAGCATGGCATTGAGTGGGTATACCACATCCCCTACCATGCACCAGCCTCTGGGAAAATCGAATGGTACAATGGGCTGTTAAAAACTACACTGAGAGCAATGGGTGGTGGGACTTTCAAACACTGGGATACACATTTACCAAAAGCCACCTGGTTGGTCAACAGTAGGGGATCTGCCAACAGGGCTGGCCCAGCCCAATCAGAACTTTTACGTACTGTAGAGGGGGATAAAGTTCCTGTGGTGCACATAAAGAATTTGTTGGGGAAGACAGTCTGGGTTATTCCTGCTTCAGGTAAAGGCAAACCCACTCGTGGGGTTGCTTTTGCTCAGGGACCTGGATATTCTTGGTGGGTAATGCGGGAAGATGGGGAAGTCCGATGTGTACCTCAAGGGGATTTGATTTTGGGGGAAAACAGCCAATGAACTCAATTGTACGCTGTTGCCTGCTCTATAACACTTTTATAGCCCACCAGCTAGATATCTTCAGGTCACCAGCCATTGACCCTGACTTCCCTCCGATCATCACCTCAACAAAGAATGAATTTTGAGGAAACCAGATGAGCTCAGCAGTGACCAGATGAGTTTGGCGGTATCATCAGCAGGCAACAACCCAACACCATGTACCGTCCCTCCTGCCCTGAAAGACTATTACAAGAGATGGAACCTGACATCATGGACTGGATGAGTTCAGCAATTTTACAGGGATTGGTCCATGGACTAGGGAACAATATCTTTCTCTGTGTGTGGGTGTGGGTGTATATATATGTGTATATATGGGACAGGGGTGATGGTGTGCTGAGAGATGTGGGATCTGAGCATGACGTGAATGGTATGGAATAAGGGGTGGATACTGTCCTGGGTTCAGCTATAGCAGTCATTTTTCTCCTGCTTAGTAGCTGGTGCAGTGCTGTGTTTTTTAACTTTCAGCCAGGGAACAACGCTGATAACACCGATGTTTTTAGTTGTTGCTAAGTAATGTTTATTCCAACCAAGGACTTTCTCAGTCTCATGCTTTGCCAGGGAGGAGGGGAAGCCGGGAGGAAGCAGAGACAGGACACCTGACCCAAACTAGCCAAAGGGGTATTCCATACCACAGCACGTCATGCCCAGTATATAAACCGGGGGGAGTTACCCGGAAGGCCCAGATCACTGCTCGGGTCGGGCTGGGTATCGGTCGGCGGGTGGTGAGCAATTGTATCCTCTCCCCTTGTTATTTCACTAATCGTTATTATCATTGGTGGTAGCAGTAGTGGTTTTGTGTTATACCTTAGTTGCGGGACTGCTCTTATCTCAACCCGTGGGAGTTGCATTCTTCCCATTCTCCTCCCCATCCCTCCGGGAGCGGGGGGAGGAAGGGGGGGGGGGGGGAGTGAGCGAGCGGCTGTGTGGTTCTGAGTTACCGGCTGGGCTCAAACCACGACAATGTCTCTCCAATTTATATCCATGAAACTCAGTAGCTACAGTGATATATTTAAAGAATATTTGTATTTTCTAACCCTTTTCCTGTTAAATATAATTCAGAGGATCTGACTCAATGTCTTCTAATTTTTTATTATGCTACTGTAAGGAAAAAAAGGCTGTACTAAAATCAATAACATAATGTTACTGACTCATTCTATCCTATGCCATTACATGTCATTCCAATCTGACATTGAAATACCGCTAATGGAACAGTGAATCTATTTTGCAATTATAGTAATAGTAACAGCTACTGGTTGGAACAATTTGTGAGAGAATTTGGAAGGCACTACTGCAGTTATTCAGCACTGCCACATTCTTTCCAAGCGGTGATGATGGTATTAATTTAGTTCTATTCACCTCACAACAATAGTTTCCAGATAAGCCATTTTCAAACCTAGTGTTTCAGGCTTAGCATTTCTGGAAGTAACACTGAAGGGCAGGACTGACTGATGTGGCTGGTCTTGAAGCACTTGCATAGAGAACTAGCTCCATAAATACTTTTTTGAAAAACACTGTGCCAACATGCTAAACTGATTATCATCTGGAAATGTGCATGGGAACAATGCATTCTAGCTGTTAACTCTACTTTGGAATAATGTTTTCTCCTTCTGGATTAATTTCTTCCTCTAGAAGTATCTCGGGTGCAATAAACACACATATCTCCTAGCTGAAAGTTCATTGAAAACACAAGAAATAATCAGAATTCAGTGCTCTCTGTAGTGGGGACCAGGACTAAGTTCCAGTCTTGTCTTTGACAGAAGTTACCTTTCCCGTGTATTGACTGCTACTTTTTACCTGGAAAATGGATAAATGACACTGGTATCTTCTACAAAGAATTTCAATATTTGTTCATAAAAAGTAAGTATTGGCAAGCTGAATATCACAGATGCGTATAGTCATAGAATGAATTGGGTTGGAAGGGACCTTAAAGATGAAAATTTCAAACCTCCTGCCATGGGCAGGGACACACTCTACTACACCAAGTTGCTCAAAGTCCCATCCAACCTGGCCTTGAACACTTCCAGGGATGGGGCATCCACAACTTCTCTGGGCAACCTGTTCCAGTGCCTCACCACCCTCATAGTGAAGAGCTACTTCTTAATATCTGATTTAAATCTACCCTCTTTCAGTTTGAAGCCATTCCCTCTTGTCCTACCACTACATGCCCTTGTAAAAAGTGCCTCTCTGTTTTTCTTGTAGACCCCTTTTAGGTACTGGAAGGCTGCTCTAAGGTCTCCCCAGAGCCTTCTCACCTCCAGGCTGAACAAGCCCAAATCTCTCAGCCTGTCTTCAGAGATGAGGTGATCCAGCCCTGATAGTCTTCATGGCTCTGTACTGGATTCCAACAGGTCCGCATCCTTCTAATGTCGAGGGCCCCAGAGCTCAAGGCAGTACTTCAAGTGGGGTTTCATGAGAGCTGAATAGAGGAGGAGAATCACCTCCTTTGACCTGCTGGTCATGTTTCTTTTGGTGCAGCCCAGGGTATGCAAGCACACATTGCTGGATCATATTGAGCTTCTCAGCAGGCAACACTCACAAGTCCTTCTCCTCGGGACTGCTCTCAATCCCTTTTCCGCACAGCCTGTATTCGTGCTTAGCATTGCCCCGACCCATGTTAAGGACCTTGCACTTGGCCTTGTTGAACTTCTTGAGGTTCCCAAAGGCCCACCTCTTGAGCCCGTCTGGATAACTTCCTTCCAGTGTGTCAACTGCACCACACTGCTTAGTGTCATTGGCAAACTTGCTGAAGGCACACTCAGTCCCACTGTCCATGTCACTGACAAAGATGTTGAACAGCACTGGTCTCAATGCCAACCCCTGAAGAACACCACATGTTACTATTCTCCACTTGGATATCAAGGCATTGACCACAACTCTGAGTGTGACCTTCAGCCAATTCTTTATCCACTGAGCAGTGTATCTGTCAAATCCATGCCTCCCTAGTTTAGAGACAAAGATGTCATACAGGATGGTATCAAATGCTTTGGACAAGGCCAGGTAGATGATGTCAGTTCCTCTTCACTTATCCACCAATGCTTTAATTGTATTATTGAAGGCAACCAAATTTTTCAGGCACAATTTACCCTTAGTGAAGCCATGTTTGCTGTCACCAATCAGTTCCGTATTTTCCATTTGCATTAGCATAGTTTCCAGGAGGAGCTGCTCCATGATCTTGCTGGGCACTGAAGTGAGACGGAGTGGTATGTAGTTCCCCAGGTCTTCCTTTTTTCCCTTTTTAAAAATGGGGGTTATGTTTCCCCTTTTCCAGTCAGTGTGAATGTCATCGGACTGACACAATTTCTCAAATATGATGGACAGCAATTCAGCAACTTCATCAACCAATTCCCTCAGGACCCACAGATGCATCTCATCACGTCCCATGAACTTGAGCACCTTCAGGTTCTTTAGATGGTCTTGAACCTAATCCTCTCCTACAGTGGGCAGTTCTTTATTCTCCTAGTCCCTGCCTTTGCCTTCTGCAACTTGGATGGTGTGGCTGGAGCACTTGCCAGTGCAGACAGAGGTAAAAAGGTCATTGGGTACCTCATCCTTCTCCATGTCCCAAGTAACCAGGTCTCACATTTCCTTTCAGAGAGGGCCCGTTTTTTCCCTAGTCTTCCTTTTATCACTGACATACCTACAGAAGCTTTTTCCTTGCCGTTGATGTCCCTGATCAGATTTAATCTCATCAGGGCTTTAGCTTTCTTAACCAGATCCCTGGCCATTCAGACAATTTCTCTGTATTCCTTCAAGGCTACCTCTCATTGTTTCCACCCTCTGTAGGCTTCCTTTTTGTGCCTGAGTTACCCCAGAGCCTCTTGTTCATCCAATTAATATCATTATTAATACATACAAGTCACTGGTGCCCTATTAGAAGATTGATTAGCTTGTATAAGGGCAGTTTTTCTGTAAGGCACTGACATTCACTGTGAATTAAATCTGTCTGAGTTTTTTCAGGCATTCTTCTCTTTCGGACATGAGAAATAAGAATCTTAAAAGTAGGTCGCACAATGAAAAGTTATTGCATTTCTCAGACAACCTCAAATCTATAAATAGATAGCTAACGTCATTTTTAGTGGCAGTTTGTAGTTTTACCTTTGCAATGTTTCCTGGGATGCCATTGTCTGTAATCTGGTTACATTATTACATTGCTCTGGCAAGGGATAATTTTGTGATGAATTACATATTCAAGACGAGTACAAAGTAGGAATATAGTGTGGGATGTTACTGAGGTTAATGAGTATTATATGAGCATGCAAAGAATTTCAGAATGAGTGAATTGGATCTCCTAATACAGTCAAGTTGATGGGCAAACTGCTGCACTCTATTAGCAGGACTTAGACCTGATCAGCTAACTGCTACTGCCCTTATACCCACAACTGAATTTATTACCTCACTTGGTGGATCAATACTCTTTGGGATTACTGTTCCAAAAGTAAAAACACCCAAACAAACAAAAAACCCGAAACAACAAGAAGAGCATTTTCCCTAAGGATTCTTAAAGTTATTTCATATAGGAGGTTCAGGTTCAAAAAGTAGCTGACTCTTCCGTGTTTTTGCTTGGAGATCTCCATGCAAAATCAGGTTAATGGTCCACCCAACTGTAAAGCTGATGGACGTTTTCACAAATACTTAGGAATCATTCACACATTCTTTACTCTTCACTAGCTTGATTTTACAGTGGATCATATTCACTAGAAAATGTATGTATTGTTGAAAAATAATTAAACAGTTATCTATAGTATTTCAGCATTCATACTGTCCTATGTATGCACAATAATTTTTTTTAGCATAGTAATATCTTTAAACATGGAATTTTTCCTGAGAAAGATTAATTTTACTTGTCTGTTTTTCCTTTGTGGTGCAGCTTAAAGACAAACATGTTACTCTACTTGACACTAAAAGAAGGAAAAAGAGAAATCTTATTCTTCTAGTATTTAAATCAGACTATGTTTGAAAAGAGTTTGACTTCTTGCTATAGGATTTAGGTACTTACACAAGTCCAAACATTTGAGTTTCACCCACTCCTATCAGAGTCCACACTGTTCATTAATTTAAGGTCATACGGTAATCTACTTATGAGGGCTGTGTAGCAACTCTCTTCATAAAAAGATCCAGTGTAAAAAAAATAAAAAGGACTATTTGAAATAGAAGCCATTCCTTTAAATGTATTAGATTAGCAAAATCCAGCCCTTATTTAAAATCCTGCCTAGATGTGTTTTTAGCATGCTCTACTGCCAAGCCAATCAAAGAGATAAAAGCATTGGCAGAATAGTTTTAACAAGCCATTTAATAAAATGAATTATTTCCTCTGTCCCTGAAGAAATTAGCATTTACTCCTTTAAAATCGCCTACATAGTGATTATGTCATCTGTCATGTGCATGACATAATGCAGTCTGTAAAAACAACTTCACATTCCTTCACGCTTATTTAAGAATGACCAGTGATTGTGGACTACTACATTCATAAGCAATTAATAACTAGTATTCATTTTAAGTGTTGATATCCATGATAGCCTTAGCCAAATAAATCATGTGTGCTCAGCTTTCTGTATACCCAGGAAATCCAAGGCACTGAGATCACTTAATGGGCTACATGAGGTTGTTACCTACATATGACATATGCACATCAACTGAGTAGATTCCATTTATGTCTTCCTGCACAGTTGCCATTTCATGCACAGTTGCCATTTTTCCTACTGGTTGCTGAGTATTTTTAAAACTGGCAGTTGTTATGAATAGAAAAGCATAGTTGTATTCTAGCAACCCTTCATATAGGGTATGGCACCAACCATACAGGTTAAGTCTGCACTGGAAAATAATTTAACTTGTCTCTTTGCTCCCTAATTTATTAATTTGCTGGCTGCATATCTAATAGCTCATTTCTAGGATTGTCCCTGCACAATGATGGTTAACCATGATCCAGAGCGTGTTGAACTTTAGAGATTTCTTCAAGAGGCTGCATAGATAAAGTCATATCAAGTTTGATTTCCTCTACCATTTAGAGACCTTCAGAATAGCTGTAGCAACTGATGTTCTTGCAGAAAATACACAGCACAACTTTTCAGCATCTGCTACTGCCACAGGTTCCTGACATGTCAAGTCTACTCCATCTGCCATAATGCTATTCCAAAATTTAAGACTGTTATTCTAAGACTTGCATCTAATTTAAGTACAAAGTTGTACAGACAATGAATATACCTATACGCACACACCATATACATATGCTCCAAGGCTGCCTTTTTATTTTCCCATGGTATTTTCATCACTTTTTATTGAATTCTAATATTTTTTCATTCTTGTAGAATTGGACTAGCTGCTGTTTTATCAAAGGCTACATGTAGAAGTAAACTAAGTTTCCTGTTGTTACCTAATGTGTTCTTTTCTCTCATGTTCTGTGATCTCCTTCTGTGATCTTAATTTTACCTGTTGGCTTAAAAGCTTATGATTAAATGTGTACTCTAAGATCCTTACTTTCCTGTCACTACTTTCCTGTTCTATGCCGAAAGATTAATTTCTGATCAGATTAACCTGTCATGTAAATGGAGAATCAAACTGTGTAACTTCAGGTGTGGCTGAAACATGAGGGACTAAATGGGCCCGAGTGTATCCATTGGATAACCTTTGCCAGGAGTGCATGTACAGACTATCTTTTGTCAGCACGCAATCAACAGAAACGTAAAGCAGGCATAAGGTGTAGGAAAATGTCCTTAAAAGTGCCCTTGAATGTCTTCTCTCAGTCTTGGGTTTCTAGTACAGTGTCCCAAACTGTATAGTTAAGCATGGGGTTTTTTATTCCAAGACGAGCTATTCTGACTATATTAGAAAGATGCTGTTCAGCTGTCACCTTTTCATTATCCCAACATTCAAATTCTGCCATTTTTGCGTACTCTGTTTATATATGTTCAGAGCAGTCTAGCCAAAAAAAGATCTTATACTCACACTTATATATGAGTGATAAACTGTTGAATAGTATCACCCAGCAACAGAAGGCTTTTGCATTATTAATCCCAAATGATCATTAAGGACTAACTAAAAAACCTGTCAATAGCTAATTTTAATCTTCAAAATATGCCTATAGCCCAAGTTTTAAAATAATGGTTTCACAATTATTGATTTTTGTATTAAATCAAACAGAATAGAGAAAGGTGGTATTTTCACAGTACAATCATAATTCTATAGTCCTTTTTTAATTAATTGGAAACTAATCTTGCCCAAGCAATCTGACAAGAATTATTTTAGGAAGAATATCTTCATAGTATGTCTTGCAAAGTGTTCTTTATACATACTTATAAATCGAATATCCTATTCTCTTGTTTCCTTTAGGGACTTTCTTAAAGAACAGCTGAAATTCAGGCCACATGTCCGTAGCTGCTGTTTAAATCCATCTTATTACATTATAAAAAAAAATCAGAATTCAAGTCTGCAGAGCACGGTTTTCCAAATTGGTCCTTCATTTTCATCAAAATTACTGAGGGTGCACTCAAGCACCTCATCCAGGGAACACCACTTGTGATTGGCTGCCAACTGAATTCAGTGGCTCAGCCATCCACCCAACGAAAAGTACACTTGTCCAAGCCATGAGCAGTCAGTTTCTCCAGGAGAATGCTGTGGGAAATGGTGTCAAGGGCTTTACTAAAGTCTAGGTAGACAACATCCACAGCCTTTCCCTCATCCGCCAAGCGATCACCATGTCATAAAAGAACATCAGGTTAGTAAAGCAGGACCTGTTTTTCATAAACTCATGCTGACTGGGCATTATCACCTGGTTGTCTTGTATGCTCCATGTGATGGCACTAAAGATGGCCCGCTCTGTAACTTTCCCCAACACCAAGGTCAGACTGACAGACCTGTAGTTCTCCAGGTCCTCCTTCTGGCCGTTCTTGTATATGAGCATCACATCTGCTAACCTCCAGTCAACTGGAACCTCCTTGGTTAGCCAGGACTGCTGATAAATGATTGAAGTGTCCTGGTGAGCACTTCTTCCAGCTCCCCTCAGTAGCCTTAGGTGGATCCCATCCAGCCCCATGGACTTCTGCCTGTCTAAGTGGTTTAACAGGTTAACCATTTCTCCTCGGATTATAAGAGCTTCATTCTGCTCCCCTTTTCTGTCTTCTAGTTCAGGGGGCTGGATACCCAGAGGAAGTTGGTCTTACTATTAAAGTCTAAGGCAAAGAAATCATTAAGTACCTCATCCTTTTCCTCATCTTTGTCACTATGTTTCCCCCTCATCCAACGAAGGATGGAGGTTCTCTTTAGCCCTCCTTTTGTTAATGCATTTACAGAAACATTATTTATTGTCTTTTATAGCAGTAGCAAGATAAAGTTCTAGTTGGGCTTTGGCCATTTTTTCTGCCTGTGTAACCTTATGATAACTTTGCAGTCCTCGTGAGTTGTCTGCCCCTTCTTCCAAATGTTAAACTCTCCTTTTTCTGAGTTCCAGCCAAAGCTCTCTGTTCAGCAAGACCAGTCTTCTTCCCCACCTGCTCGTCTTTCTATACACAGCGATTGCCTCCTCCTGTGCCTTTAAGATTTCCTTCTTGAAGAATGCCCAGCCTTCCTGGACTCCTTTGCCCTTCAGAGCTGCTTCACAAGGGACTCTGTCAACCAAGCCCCTAAACAGGCCAGAGCCTGCCTTCCAGACTATTACTATCTTACAATAGTATTGACCACCTTACCTACTCTTGCAGTGGACCCTTTCATTCTTATACTAAATATTCATCAGTTTTTATAAGACAAAACTTGCAATTCAACAGTAAGGGCACTGACAACTCCTGGAAGCACAAGCCAAGCGTAGAATTATCTTGTAAATTAAGGCATCAAAATCTGTTTAGATTACTTCCAGTGAATTAATGAGGGAAATCTTTTATAAGAGTCAATTATGAAAGATTACTTTTTTCAGTTCCAATCTCTGTACACAGCAGGAGTGATCCTCAGCCAAAAGGTGTTTAATTATATTATGTATAATGGGAAAAAATAAAAAAACCAAAAACCCGTTAATAAATCCTCCTCAAATAATTCATTCTGCAGGTGATGATCAAGCCTGTATTTAAAGCACAAAAGAGCTGACATGAACTTTCAATAAACTGCCTTCTATGAAAGAAGGTAACAGCTTCTGTGTTATTCAGGTCTATTTGTCTCTTTAACTAGTGTTTCTCCCTCATACTAACTACAGAAATCTGATCCCCCGGCCCAGGTGTAGGTAGGCTGTTTATCAGCAGTTAAATATGCTTCCAAATCTTTTTTTAGTGCCCTTGGAAAATCTGTAGCTTAATTGCAGTTGCTGATCAGGTAGGAAAAAATGTTTAACGTCAACTGTAATCTCCCCTTCTCACCCTCAGTTGTTCTGTTCAGCTGTAGAAGAAGTGGTAGTCCCATATGAAAACAATATCTCGCCCAAGTTGAAGATGCTAGTAGTGAAGATGCCCTTTGAAGATCACTAGTCATCAACCATTTTGATTAACATAGAAAGAGGTATAGTTTGCAAGCTTCAAATGTCTGTCCAAACAGCACTTTTCTCCCACCCTCTTTCTGTACAACAAATAAAGGTGAACAATTAAGTGCTTGAAGGTTACAAAAATGTTGAACCATTTAAGAAAAGCTTTTAAAAGTCATTTTCATGTTTGCAAGACATGTCAGGTCAACAGCTCTGTAGATCAAAATTTTGTGAATTGCTGCCACCAAAACAGTCTTCTTGTTTTATGGAATGCCCCAGTCCAAAACTAGAAGGCTCACTTCTTCAGGGACAAGTATTAGATTAAAACATGTGATGTATGACTGAGACATCTGTACACAGGCTGACAGTTCAGTTTTCCAAGTTTGATGTGTGATGTCTATCTGTAAACAAGTGGACAATAATCTTAAAGGATTAAATTTATTGACTTACTCTTGATGAGTGGCGGAGAATGACGAACTTAAGCATTTATGGCAGAGCAGCTTTACCTCATGAGGCTTTATTAATTTATTTATTTATTTATTGGATAATAGATTTTTTTTTTAAGCAAGAAGCTTCAGGTATTTATGGAGGCTCCATTTCTGCAATGGCTAATGTATTTTCTGGTCAGTGAGAGAGAGGGAGTTTGCTGAGAGCAGCAGCAAAACTGTACAGTCAGCTTCTGGGCTTTGAGGATAGGAACATTTTTTTCTGAAGTAACAAGGAGAAGAATCACCAGAAATGGTCACAGAGGCTTTTCTTTGTAATCAGAAAGAAGACACTGGACAATAAAAATCAACAAAGAACCCTGTGACTGCTTTTTTTTTTTTCCTTTTTTTTTTTAAACAGCTTGCTAGACAAATTCTCAGTGATTGACCAAGTGGAAACATGGGATGCCTGTTTAGTTTAAAATCCATTCTGCTCTATTAATCCAGATAGAAGACTAAAGATACCTAGTGTTTAATTAATTTAACTTTCTTTCTAGAGAGTAAGCCTGAAGAAACAAAGTTCTGAATAATTAGAGAAGCACACCAAAATAGAAACAAAACGGAGGGAGGGAGTAAAACTAATTAAGTATTGCTCCTGTTCAGTGGATTCTTGGGACATACATAATCTCAAAATGACAGGTTTTGTTATCTTCCAGTCCTTTCTTCTGAAGCATACGGAAGTGGGAAATAGGAACGGGACATACACGTGCAACTGTGATTCTCAACTAGTTGTGTTGGTTTTAACATATTTAGGAAAATATCCTTTATCATGACAAACCTATCATAGGTAAAAATAAATACCCATGAGACTATGGTTTAACTGGCTCAGTTGCAGACATCTTGCTTCTTGTCTCCCCAGCTTTTCCTTATTAAATCAATGACATGAGAACAGCCTGGTGATCACAAAACAAACATGCTATTTCAAGCACATAATATTTTTTCTATCTATAAGCAAACAAAGTGGAGGGTCAAAAATTTCTTGAGGTATGTCTGGGAGGAACCTATCATTCCTTCACTGTCATTAGAATCTGCAGCCTGAGCAGAGCCTGTGG
Organism: Strigops habroptila; assembly: GCF_004027225.2. Taxonomy (NCBI): domain Eukaryota; kingdom Metazoa; phylum Chordata; class Aves; order Psittaciformes; family Psittacidae; genus Strigops; species Strigops habroptila. The sequence continues at coordinate 31,050,289 of NC_046358.1, forward strand.
TGATCACTCAATGAAGAGAACCTGTGTTTATGTTAAGGAGAAAAAAAGTGTTTGCCTAAACATTCACATAGGATTTGCTGAGAAATCTCTGCAACTTACACATCACCAGTTCAGTGACAGCTAACAACTGCAGAAGCACATTAACAAGACTGCATAAGCTGAGTGGATAATGGCATCCCAAAGGGGATAGTATAGCTGTATTACTGAAATAAATCAGGAATTCATGAGAGGAGTGCCTTCCCTGCTTTGAAAAACCTTTGCAGATGTAAAAGATGCCTCTGTCTCAAAGATCACCTTTTCCAAGGACGACCAAAACATGTTCTGAGTGTCTTTAGCAAAACATCCTGCCATTAATTTGCAAACAGGAGGTGGTCAGATATCGCATTGGCAATCCCCACAAGGAAATCAGGAAAACCCACCAGAATAAAGTTTGTAGAAGTAAATTGCCTTAAGAAATTAAAACAGTCAGAAATCAAGACAAAGCAAAGAAACATCATCTGCTCACAGCTCCCTTTCTTCAAAATCTTCAGGCAGGACATCACATAAAACCAACAAAACAAGTTCTTTCCAACACAAAACACACGTTTACACCCATACACTTATGTTCTTTTCACTCCACCATCCAAGGTGTCCTAGAAAAGTCTCAGTCTATATCCATTTTATGCTCAAGCACGTTACCATACTCTCAGGATTTTAATTTAATCTCCCACATATCTCATAAAACAGTTCCATCTGGCAAAACACCCCTTCTTCCTCCAGGAAGAGCTGGATCTGGTTTTCTCTGTTCTTAGATGCGTCTCATGCCACAATTCTCTGCCAATAATAAGGATTAAAAGGAGCCACCTGCCTGTATTTCCTTAGGTGCATGTGTTCACTCTGTCCCAGGTACCAAATAACCTCGTTATACTTGCAGATATTTTTTTTTTCAAGTATGAATTTTGTAGTGCTTCAACACATAAGACAAAATATTTACACCTAAAGAGCAAAAATCACTGAAGGAGCAAAATAAACTCTGTCCTTATAAATACAAGCCATAGAAAATAAAATTCTAAATAATTATGACTTTTTTTCAAACAAGACTAAAGGCATATTATTTATATAGTTTAATTTCTAGCTGTGAAATCACTTTGTCAAACCACTTTTCTTATACTTCTTTAACTGAGAAGACCCTTTCTAAATTGTAAGTACCTGACGAAGGTAAGACTACAAGATTAGTCTTGTATAAGGAAAGATATTTATTTTCACAATAATCTTTGATAGCTTATCTACCCTTTGGTCAAATGGTTCTTACATATACAGTATATAATTTGTACTCTTACAAGCTAAAGGACTACTACAAGATATTAAATGAAAAACAAATCAATATAACTAATATTTATATGCATATTTTAACACATGGAATAAAAAGTAACTAGTACAGAATGCCAAAGCAAAAGAGAAGCTATTTTCCAAGTTAAATGTACATACACTTTGAATGAATAAATATCTTCATCTGGTATCTTGTGTGATACTGTTGGTACTTGAAAGAAACCAGTAACAGATATTTCCCAGAAACATTCAGCAGTGATTTCAAAAATCTGCAATAATGCTATTTGAGGAGAGTCCTGATCATAAAGCTATCAGTTCACAAGAAAATCATGATCTAAATCTTCTTTGGGGTAATTTTAACAAATACAGAGTAATGGAGTGAAACAAACTGTCTATAATTTCCAGAGCTGACTAAAATGAGACTGAATGGAAAAGTATTATTAAAAATATAAAATTAATTTGCATATTTCTATCAGCAATACCTAATAAAATCCCACAAATGCAGACCGTATATTTTTTTTAGAAAACGGAAAACAAACAATAACCCCTTCCTCAAACTCCAATAATTCAATTTTAATAATAATTTTTACTATAGATCTTCAGTATTTATGTATTTTTTTCAATTGTGGATTTTCATGGTAAATACCTGTTTTGACATAAATTTAATTTTTATTTTAAAGTCTGTTTTTGTCAGTGAACATCAAATTTATATTAAAATTTATGGTTTTTTAATATGAAAAGGTATAAGGGGAAAACTTTTTCCTTTTTCCCCAATCTCATTTTTTTTATGATTTCTCATACCTTTGTTTTAATTTTACTACATACTCTTTTGTCAGATTATACAGCTATAGTTTTTCTCATACATTAAGAAAATTATTTGGTATGTGACACTTCATTCAAAAAACACTTCTTCAGATTGATTAATTGTTCCAGCACCATGATTCAAAGACCCTTCCTGCAGTTACTCAAGTGGTTGTCTCTTCAGAGCTAATAAAGGAAAACACCTTTGCATTTTTCTATCTGGAATGTAACAGGCCTTTCACCCAAGTCTCGAAGGAAGTAGTCGACCGAATTTAGGAACCTGACTAAATACAAGATTAACCCTACAGAATATCAGCAACAGAAACAGGAAGGCATTGATCTAGATCAAATCAAAATATCTAGGAGAAGTCTGTCTGAAAGAATTACATCCTGCATAGCAATTTGGAAAGAAAATTTATCCAAGTGTCATGAATAGTAAGAATTGTGACTTTGTATTTAGGATTTCCACTGCTGTCTGGATTATGTGGGTAGCTTTGAGAATCTGAGATTGCAGTTTGAACTATGCCCTCATTGCCACCATAATTACTGTTCCATCTTTTCAGCCAGTTTTGCATCTAGAAAACTAGGTATTTTTGCAAAATAAAACACGTTTTAATCTAAAGAAGAAAAATACCTTTTTCAAATGTAGAAGTTTTAAAAAAATGTTCACCTACCTGAGAAACAGAAATCTTGTGAGTTATCTTTCCAGAATATTTTTGAAGGAAGCCTTTTTCAACAGTTTTCTACTATTTACCATTGAGTCTCATTCCAGAATTACTCCAGTAAGTGTGCTGTACCAAAACAAAATTTTTTTATCACTCTAGTGTAAATTAGGGTCTTAATCTACTTTTTTTTTTTTTTTAATAGTTTCTCTTTCAGAAAACATTAACTGTGTCTGCCTGTCTCCATATATGCACACAATTCTGCAACAGCATACAAAGGGATTTTGGGAAAAGTTAGGGTTTAGTTGTTTACCATAAAGCAAGAAACAAGTCTCCCTTGGCTAAGATTATTTAGAATGTGATCAAATCTTTAACATATTTTAAAAATACTTATTAACCATGGTCAGTCTGGAGACTCAAAACTTGGAAGACAATTTAAAGTGAGTAGAGAAAAAAAGCTTGGATAAATATTGTAGCAGGCAATGAACAACTTGATCAAGATTTTGAAGAAGTATCTTCATTTGAACAAATGCATGACAAACCACTTACCATTGCCAAAATTCTGATTTCCTCTAATTTTAAACTAGCTGACTAAAATTTTGAGAAACAAGAATTATGCACTTTTCCAATGCTTTTATAACTGGTGGAAGATTTTGGAACTTAATTTTCTGCCTGAGATAATTATTCATATTAACTGAATGTAGGATCACTAGACCCACCCGTTTACTGTCCCGCCCCACCCGGCAGGTGTGGGGGGAGCTGATCTTTTACCACACTCTGCGCTGCTCGCGGGAGAAACCACAGGCCCCCCAGAGGTTAAAAACGGAACAACCATTAATTTTATTGTAATCTTTCCTAAAACCGTGTCAGGAGGAACAGAAGCCTTGGCAGGTTCTTGCTCTTATGAAAGAGCCTAAGTAGAGGGAGAAAAGAAAGGAAACAGAGAAACAGGCTCACCACCCCATGGATCAATCCAGCAATGCCTTCTCAGTCACTGAGTTGTAGTCTTTTCACTTGAAATCCTTTCAACTTCAGCCTTTACAACCCCCAGCCTATGAACACTCCAGGCCCCAGAGAGCAGCAGCGCAGGCCACGCGGTGCCAGTTTATCTAGCCAAGGTCTCTTGGGCCGCTCCGACAGGCAGAGACTCATTTCCACATGTGCACATGCATCGTGAGAGGTGCTGGAACATTCCAGACGGTGACAGGGGTCTCTGATGAGCCCCAGACACAGCGCACGCTGTGTCCCGACAGGCACCGTGGTGTCTGTCGCTGTCTTGGAGCAGTTTCTCACCAGGACAGTTGATGTTCACAGCCTCAGGGCAGACAGCACAGAAAACATCCCCCACCTTCCCAGGGGAGCGCCATCCCTGCGCTGCCTCACCATGGACAGATGCTCAGCTTCCATCAGTTCCTTCTGTCTTTTGTGTTCTTTTGAGACACACACAAAAAGGGTTTGTTGACCATCACATCCATATCTTGTATTCTTCAAAACCACTTTGAAGATAAAATGAGAATCTTGCAAATCAGTCTTTATTTGTCACCACTATCATGTATGTTATTCTCAGAAATGGGTTGTTCAGCCTGGAGTACAGAAGGCTTTGGGAACATCTTACAGCAGCCTTCCACTGCCTAACAGGGACCTACAAGGAAGCTGGAGAGGGACTGTTTATATAAGAGCACATAGTGATAAGACAGGGGGGAATTGCTTTAAACTGAAAGAGGGTAGATTTAGATATTAGGAAGAAATTCTTCACTGCGAGGGTGGTGAGACACTGGAACAGGTTGCCCAGAGAAGTTGTGGATGCCACATCCCTGGAAGTGTTCAAGGCCAGGTTGGATGGGCTTTAAGCAACCTGATCTCATGGGAGGTGTCCCTGCCCGTGGTAGGGGGGTTGGAACTAGATGATGTTTGAGGTCCCTCCCAACCCAAACCATTCTATGATATGGATCTATGATAATGATGGTTATAGTGCTTGTAGATCTGCAGTCAGGACTGACTTGAGTTGTAAGTTAAAGTTTAGACCAGAGGGGTGGCTAGATATCTTTTCTGTTCCTAAGTTTCACTATTTTTTACACAGTAATACAAGTCAAAGTGTTTTGGGTCTTAAATGAGCCTGTTAGTGTTGATTATTCTCTAGGAATGCAAATATTAGACAGAGAATTTTACATAGGAAAGAAAATCATGAGAATGCTTATTAAATCCCTGCTGTATTCAAATATAGTGTTCACATGAGTATGCAGAAGATGTCAATTTAAAATACAGGTCTACTGCTTGAGATGAATCTAATTAGAAATATTTCATTTTCAGAAAAGCCTTATGGGATCCAAATTTTTTACTCATTTTAATTCACTATGAATCAATGGAAAGGTTCATTATAATTAATTTTCTCATCTGTGAATCACTTTCTGATCTGTGAATGATGAGGAATGAAAATACAATCTGCTATAGAAATCAAGAACCGACCAGTTTTAATGTTAAAATCCATCTTAAGAGCTGTTTGAGAACAGCTAAGTGTTGAGAATGAAACAGTGCTTGTAAGTGTAAAAATAAAGTAGTATAATATAACTCTTGCACAGTTTATTTGTACAAAGGTAAAGTCAAATGTGACGACATTCAGGTCTTCATCCACTGTCTGACATTTCTGATTAAAAGACAGGATTTCATGTAAAATGCCAGCACTCCTGTAAGTATCCTGCTTTAAGACCGTGCCAAACACAGCCATAGCACATTTTCAGTTTCTATTGATATTTTCAGGTGCATTTAGTGCTAGCAAACATCGTTGTCCTCTGTGCTTTTTCTGGTTTATCTGGTTGCTGTTGCAAAACCGTATCCCAAGTATAGAATAAGTCCTTCTGATTTCCAGTCTCATTCTGTAGTTAATATTAGAAATCTTTTCTTATGGAAGCACATTTTTCCTGGTTGAAGTTTGCATTTTTAATCTATTGCTATTATTCTGCTCCACTTTTACATTAATTTGCAGAGAATTATTAACTTGATACTTTTTGACAGTTTCATCCATATACCTGCTTACAAATGTTTCCTTTCCTTTACTCAGGTGAGTCTTTCACATAGCATAGCTTAAGTTCTCTTAGTGTTTATAAAAAAAAACCCAAACCCATGCTTCCAGCATTGTCCTCAACAATGTGTTGGTAGGCTGTGCCTGTTTATAGTGCTCATTTAACAGGCATTTTCCTTTTACCGTGTCCTTCAGGTATTAGACATCTGAAATAAGGTGCATAAGTCTTATATTTCTCTCTGACTATGATCCTACTTCATTCTATTCCTCATTTTATCTTTAGTTGAAAGATGTTAATAGGTCTGCTTCTTACTTCTTTCTGAGTTTCAGAAAAAAGCATAAATATTTTCATAAAACAATAAAAAGTTGTTTTTTTCTTTTCTCTCCACCTGTCTTTCTGTATCTCTAATTTAGGCCATCAAGCCTCTGGAAGGCCAATGAAGTTTTGTTTGTGCACTAAGACTTCTAGTTATTGTTTACTCTATACGTTTGTGCTAGTGTGTACGCATCTAATATATTTTGCAAGGTCACTCATTTTTCCTTTTACTGTGAGCTATATAATAATGTCAAAAAATATTTTTATCTGAAAATATGAAAGAATTTGTAGTTGCTTACCCAGCAACCGCTGGCCTGATGCACCTAAAATATTTCACATATGGCTCTATCTCTTGGTCTTTGCATCACTGTATTGTGACTTTTCATCATAAATCAGTTAATTTGGTTTATGTTACAGCAATCCCTTACATAACAGTCTCCTTGAAACAGGTCAAACCCCAAAATGCTATTTTGTTAGGACACCAAAATGCATGTGTGCTTAAGCATGCGTGCATTCCTCCTAGGTAGTTAACTTACAGAGATATTACTTAATACCTTACAGAAACGTTACTTTCGCTAGGGATATTTCTTAATTACCTTTCACTCACTCTGATTCCTTTAAGAAACACTTACCTATTAAAACAGGAATATAATAACTAGCCAGCCCTACAGGTACATATGGCATTCAGAAATTTGGTTTGATATATCTGAATATCCCGAGTATCATAAGTATGTGTCATATCTCAATATAATGTCTTTTGAACACTCCATGTTTGAAAGCATCACATTTGTCTGAACTGTTAATTTTTTACCTTAAATTTACAATATATATCTTGGCATTATTATCATTCATCTCCACGTTCTGTTCTATCCTTTTGTATATGCTGTGTACAATTCTGTTTCTGCAGTAAATTAACCCTGGGGAAAAATGGTTTTGTTTTTATTAGCATTTTTTAGAGATGCTTACTCAGTTTCACATAGAAGTTTTATTTGACTTTACTTCTGCTTGTTTTTGACAAGTATTCGTGGGAAAAAAGCTTTCTAGCCATAAAATAATCTATCATAAACCACAAATACTAACTGAGTATGGGATTCAAAGATTTTATAAAGCAGTAAGAGTGCAGGGATACAGTGATGAGATACTGCAGACAACCGAGAATAACTGGCATTCCCTCTGCCAGGGCCCTGAGGGCACTCATGGGTCTGGCTGCTCCTGTCAGCCTCCTCAGGGTCCCCACCACGGCCATGGCCCAGGGTGCCATGTCAGCCCCGCCCCTGCCCATTAAACCTTTCCCCAGTAATGCTACAGCAAGGCCGATCTCCAGTTCCCCACAGCCCTGCCCTGCCTGGCCATGGGCCTTACCAAGCCGGGTTCTCAGCCTGTCCTGGCCTTGTCCTGTCTCCATGCCCAAGGAGGTGCCCAGTGCTGGGGCTTGGGGCTGCCCTTGTGCCCCCCAGCTGTCCTGCTCCTGGCTGGGCTGGAGGGATGGGCCCAGGTTGACAGGTTCTTCCCCTTGAGCCTCCACAGTGATCCGTATTGAAGCCCACAGAGAGCCCTGGCACCCTTCCCTTAGGTGCTGCTTAAGGCATCTGGACTGGGGCTGTGCAGAGCAGCGATTTTGTGGCTTCCAATCACAGGGCACAGCTGCAAGGTGACAAGGATGCTTAGAACTTCAGGAATTCTTCCTTTGTTTGTCACTCCAGCCATTGTGCTGACACTTTTCTCTGTGCAGATAGCTCTGTTAGTGTTATGAACAGAGCAAGCATTTTTCCTAAGGCTAGAGGAAAAATTTTTGAAAATTTTTTTCCCTTCATGTTTTTTTTAAGCCACAATAAGGAGACCATGCTAAAGATCTGCTATCTGAATGAGAGGTTGATGCAGACAAATTTCTGGACAGGCACAAAAGCACTTCAAGACCACATCATTTCTTCAGCACAGTCCTGAAGAGCAGTCAGGTCTGTGGCATTTTAATGTGGCTGTTCCTGTAATTCCAAACACAAGCTGTGAATGGCATCACTAATGTTAGTTTCTACAAAGTTTAGAGCAGACCATGAAGAGTTTTTGAGCAGCACAACTAACTTCTGCAGAAGGAGCCAAGTTTCACTGGCTTTAACACTGTTACAGGTGGTGCTATTTTAGCATGAACAGGCTGATCTAAACAAATATCTCTGATTCATTAGCCTTTTGAAAGCTTCTTTTCATAATAGATATGAGAGTGAATTATGTTTTCCACCTATCTTTCAAAAAACATAATGAAGACCATGTAAACAAAAAAGGGATGGAAGGGATGAAAGGAGGGAATGAAAACTCCTCTTGGAGTTTTATCTCTCATGATAACTTTATAGCAAAGGGGATTTTCTGTCTTGTCTCTGACTCACTTATTAAGGAGAGGTAGAGGCAGAAGAAAACGAATGATGAAGAGGAACCGCACTAATTGCTTTCTTCTAACACAGATCAATTTAGAGATGAGAGTCAGTAACACATGCAGACACCCCTAACGCAGTTCTTTGTCTTTCCAGGAACTCAGGAGGGGTTATAGCTGTAAAGCTGTGTAGGCCCTAGTACAAAGCAGTTTGCATGCACAAAGGTTGATTTAGACAGAAGGCAATGGATGTTCAAGTCCACTTGTCAAATAAATAATCTGTTTCTAGTTGCCAGAAGGAAAATACCATTCTACAAAAATACTAACTTTGGGCTGCAAAATGGTCATGTCAGCCTGTATTAGAGTGGATATATTTTTTTCAGGAGGAGCAATCAACCAAAATTGTAGTTTAAAGGTAAGCAATTAAGCAGTGACATAAGTTGGCTTTTTTTGGGTGTTTGTTTTTTTTTTTTTTCCCAGTCATTATTTAGTAGTAACCAGAGTTTTGCTGCTCTCTCAAGTCCTATTAAACAAAATGAGTGCTACTAGCCATTCTGTTCCACTTAACAATCACAATGGCACAAAGGAAAATCTGTATGCTCCCTGTCCTTTCCCAGTACTTGATAGCAAATTGCTAACCAAGCACTCCCAGCCTACAGTTCTTACTCTTGCTTGTGCATCCTCTTCCACTTGTGCATTCCTGCATTTTCTGTTCTGTTGCAATCTTTCTATTGCAAACTGACAGCCTTTCATTTAACCCTTTACCTATTAATATTTCACCCTTACACTCTTTATTTACAATAAGCTTTTACTGTGATAGAATAAATATGTTTTCTTAATGAAGCAGTTACAGTACTGGCACGTTATATTTGGAAATTCTGTATACTCTGTGGAGGAAGTGCTACATTTTTCAGAATTTCAGATAAAATACTTGTTTCCCAGAAGTAGATTAGGCTTGTATTTATGACTGCTTCCAAGCCTTCGTTCATTCCAACTGTTGGGTGCCAGATCACATTCCCCTTCTAAGAGTTCAGATGGAGAAGTTTTAGAGTTCAGCTGGCTGAATCCAAGGTTGGCTTCTTTGGTCATAAGAGCTCTGATGAAATAAGCTAAAAGCAAGGACCTGCCCCTTATTTCCCTCGGGAGCTGCTTGTAAACTGAGAATTTAGCACTGCCCCAACATCATGGTACATTGCTGCTGTAGACCAGCTATGTCTGTGTCCAATCTCATAACTGTATGAACCTTATCTGGACCCACTGGTTTGGCTTCCTGGCTTGGCCTTGGACCTGCCTCACCACTGCAGAATTGCTGATCAGTCTCTGGACTTGATCCTGACCCAGATGTTCTGTTATTCATCCTGCCTCTTTGTCAGCAAAGTCACTGCTCCCACCTTCACTATTGTCATGCTCAGCTCATGGTTCACCTTCCTTGCAAAGTAGAACTATGCTTCCTATCTTCTAAAGTAGAACTATGCTTCCTATCTTCCAAAGCAGAACTAGGGTGAGGATTTTTCCTGTGACTTCTACATATATTTAAATGTATTTATTTTCAAAAATGACATGTTAGCAGTTTTACAACCAAAATGTCCACTACCTTCGATTCTTGTGTGTAAAACAACAATTTAATTGAGTGGAATAGATCCATTAGAACCTAGTGAAAACAAACTCTCCATTGTATATACCTTTAGTTTCACAAATGAAGACATTATTATTATAAGAATCTTAGACTGGTGATGTCCATGTAAGTAATTAATTGCAGCTTAATAGTTTAAAAAGGAACAGGTGTAAGTCAAGTCAGTGAAAAAAAAATATTTTTTCTGTCAGATGGATGGGCAGTATGGCTAAAGAAAATAGGATTTTTAAGTCCAAGGAGATTTTTACTATGTTTTCGGTGTCCAGTTCCCCTATACTTAATGGTCTTTATTCTACAATAGGGAAAAATCACATCAAATGTCTTCCTAAAGTCCAAAAAGATTTGATCTACCTTATTTGCCTTGTCTAAAAAATCAGTTATCTCATGTTATCTTATCTCAAAAAGCACCTTATCAGATATTAGCCCTCCAGAGCACACAGAGAGCACAGCCCTCCTCTGCTTGTTCATGAGTTGTTAGAAAGACAGCAATGTTCTTGCACTTCACCCAGTCATGTTGAAGAAAACTTAGCCACTTCAACAATTTCTGGGAAACACTATGAAAAAACAAAAAGTCAGAGGTAGAACGAAGGAGCTTATGTAGAGGCTTGAAAACCAGAAGACTTGAAACCTTTGCAAAGTCAATACCATTATTCTATTGAAGGGTTATACTGTTAAATAACTTCTTTTGGTCCATGTGTAGTTCAAATTTAGTTGTCACTTCTTTCACCATTGCTCATTCTGGCCTGAATTGTCCACTATCCAAATGCTAAACCTATCTATCTGCTTTATCGCTAGGGATTCTGAGTGTGAGTTATGAGTTTAGTTTGCTCTTCATCATTCTGCTTAGTACTTATTAGAATCAACCCTGCACCTATCAATCACATTAACCTTATTGATCTGTGGAGTTTCTGGAAAAAGTGGTTCATAATCCTTGCTACAGAGAAACCATGTTTGAGTTAATACAGAATAATCAATTATGTATCTTGGAAGAAGATACCTAAAGAGAGGCAAACATTCCTCTAGGTGTCTGAATGGTGTTCCAAGATATGATGGATCCAGTTATGGCTTCTGGTTAAGTAGCAGATTTCATATCTGATCTAGCATAAATGGAGTTTCTCATCTGCAAGGTGAAGGCAACAATACTTCTCCAGCTCATGGAGGCAGGGAGTTTAGGTACATTAAAACACTCATTACAGTTGTAAGGGTGTTATAAGCAAGAGAGATATTAGCCCCTTGCACCTTGTAAATTAATTCATATGTAAGAACAGCCTCAACTAAACTGAGCAATAAAGCTGATTATTAGAATCAAAACAGATATGTCCATTTAATTTTCTTTTTTTCTTGTCATTTTTTGCAACGCTTGCTTTACCTGGAGTTATTTATGTGAGGGGACTGAGAACAGAGGGCAATAGCATCTATGCAGATGTGCAAAATAATAAATTAGTCATGGTTGAAACCACCTATGGATAAATGAAATTATTGGCCAGCAGTGGTTGCCTGACCTGTACCCATCAAAGTGTCAAACGATGTATAGGTAGGCAGCAGGCGTGCACACTAGAAGAAGGAATGCATAAATCTCTGATGCTGCTCCATGCTGCTTCAGTTAATTGTGCCATAGTTTGCCTTACAATACTCTACATGTCATCAAAAATTGATTAAAAGCAGCACCAGCCCATTGATTATTTGTTTTCAAAGTAGATTCCTATTAGCTACTCAACAACATATCTTCACACTCTATTGAAAATAATTTGGAAAAAATGAGTGGTTTATGACAGACTTTCTGATGTGAGTTCTTATCATTGAATAGCTCTATAAAATTTAAACACGAATTATTCAATAAAGAATTTTTAGCAAACCTAAAAAATTAAGCTAAAAGTGACAGTCCTATGCCAAAATTGTAAAGAATGGTTCAAAAATTCAGTTTAAATGGTCTTTTTTTTTTTTCCTGTCAATGAATTCTATAAATTATTCCCGTAATGCTCTATTACCATTTGTAACACTATGTTGGTTTAATCTATATTATATTCTGTAGGGCTTTTCTCTACATGAGTGTTATTAACAGGAAATATCAATATCTCTTGGTCATCAAGGTTAGCTTTCTACCTTCACCAAAAAGAATATTGTAAACACACTACATATAGCCCAAACTTGACTATTCCTTGTTGTCTTTATTTGTAACTCAAATTACAATTGCCAGAGATCACATGAAGTTCAGCTTTTTCCCAGGCATTCCTTCTTTCTGTAGTATGAACAGCAGAATTTGTTTCCACCTGCTCTATAAAGAGCAAACTTTCACAAAATTCTTTCATCTACAGTTATTGGCATATAGAATATTAAATTTGTGCATTTTCAAGGCTGTTGCTAAATGGTTTTTCTTTCAGAGACTATGGAAGTCAACAGAAAATTTTCCATTTACTTCACCGAAGCAGGGCTCTAACTCCTTACCCTGTGAAGTATCATCCCTGTCATGTACTGGAATAAATTTGTGTAGAAAGGAGGGAACTTGCATATTTATTAGGTTCTCCGTTTTATTAAATCAGGAATAAGGGAGTTAAACTATACGAGATCCATGGGAATTTTTGAGATGTGAAAGGAGAATACCATTACAATTTTAATTCTCCCTACTTTTATAGCATGCCTACCTTCTTGAATTTGGAAATCTGACTTCATTGGATTAACCTCCCTTTAAGATGAATTTCTTTGTAATTTCCTGTTGTTGTGATTTAAGTCCAGCCAGCAACTAAGTACCATGCATCTGCTCACTCACTCCCCCCTCTCTGCCCCCATGAACAAGAGAATAGGAAAAAGCTAAAACCTGTGGGTTGAGATAAGAACAGTTTAACAATTGAAATACAGTGAAATATAATAATAATAATAACAATAATAATAATTTTAATGAAAAGGGAAGTAACAGAGAGAGGAGAATCAAACCCAAGAATAAACAAGTGATGCAGACTATGACTGCTCACCACCCACTGACCAATACCCAACCTATCCCCACGCAGCTCCTTACATCCAGCTCCCTACGGTTTATGTACTGATCATGATATTCTATGGCATGGAATATTAATTTGGCTAGTTTGGGTCCTGTCTTTGCTCCCTCCCAGCTTCTTGTGCCCCTCCTCACTGGCAGAGCATGAGAGACTGAAAAGTCCTTGATTAGGTTAAGCACTACTTAGCAACAACTAAAACATTGGTATGTTATCAACATTATTCTCATACTAAAGCCAAAACACAGCACTGTAACAGCTACTAGGAAGAAAATTAGCTCTTATCCCAGCTGCAACCAGGACACCACTTCTAAAAGCTTGTGCATGGCACATTGATTTAATTTTATAGTGTTAATTTGATTTTCTGAGTTTGCATTTTTTCTTTTCTGCTTTTATATTTTCGTCTGGTATTTTTGTATTGTAAGTAAAAGGCAATGGACAGATGGATGGACAAACACTGAAGAAATAAAATACCAGCTCAACTTGGTCTTTTATAACTACTTAAAAAAAACTCCATTAAAATAAATATTAAACATTGATCAATAGAGGTACCATGCACAAGGCAAATTATATTTCTAACTTTACTTCCCAGTGCTTTTGCCAGATTTTACAGTTGTGTTCCTTTAATATCGTTAATTAGGAACTGAAATTAACTGACACAATTTCAGTTACTTAAAAGCCATTTTGAGAATAAAACGTGTGATTTGGGAGGTTATATTTGTACCTCTGACTGTGGACCTATGTAGGTCTATTTTTCATTCCTTCATGAGTAACTGGACATCTGCCTTGTATTCATGGATAATGTGTTGAAAGTTTCTTAATTTTAGCTTGATTTAGCTTGGTATGAGTATCTCATTATACAGTCTTGGTTAGTCTTCTGCTTATAAATTTCTAGTCATCTAGTCAGGGTGCAGAAACAACACCATTAGGCTTAGGTGATCTGTTGCATGCCACGAATAGCAAATACCAAACTATACAAAGCCAACACTTTACAAACAAGCTCCTGTGGAAATTATTCTTGCTCATCTCCCAGTAAGTACCTCTGAATATCAAATATGATAGAAACCCCCCCTCAAAATCAGTTCATGGATGATGTAATAATGTAAATGTGATGGGATAACTTAACTTAAATCAATAATGGATAATACTGATAATAAAAGCTTTAAACATTCCTAGTTACCTTTTGCAGACTTACAAATCAAAGCTGCTTTCACTGTCACCCCCATGCTCTCTCTGACTGTAGTCTTCTACTTCCTCCAGTCTGAAGTAAGACTTGATGATGTTTTTGCTTTCAGCTGGTCCCAGTGACACAGTGGTACACAGAAAAATTTAGTAAATCCCATGGGATTCATAGTCGTACAGAACCCTTTTTTCCAGGAGCTATGGTGTAATAAGATTTACGCTTCATTACAAGAGAGGAAGGGGAACAAAGAGATCAATGTTGTGTGAAAAAGAACCCAAACCCTTGGCTAGTAGGTGAAAGGAATGGATGAACCGAAGAATGTAGGAAAGGAGGAACAGGGGCAATAGTATCCATTTGCTTAGTCATGTGCTTGAGCCAGAAACAGAGAAGAGGACAGATGCCTGTAGGAAGAACTTGCACAGAAATGCAATGACCAGAAAACTAGGTGCCTGATATAAGTTAGAACTAGATTATCAACAGAGAGTGCTAGTGAATGTGGTAAACTGATTTTTTTTAATAAGGTATTGTTTGAGCTCAGTGATAGCAAAACAGTAAAAATAAAAAGCACATGGTGTTCTTTCTAATTTAGTCTAAAATCTACATGAATATGTACAAAGCCTTGACTTTTCCAAGGACAACAGAGATTATTGTTCGGTTTTTTCCTAAAGAGTCTGCTTATCTATTTTCTAAGCTTCAGCTGCTCTTCTCTTGAGATTTCCTAGTTTCTGTTTCCAGTCTATAGCAGGTCTTCAATTTAGAAACCAGACTATTTAATGTGGAGTAGATACAGGTAAATCTCGTGCTTTTTAGTACCTGCACTGCTCCTTTAAGTTTGGAAATAAACTGTTGCCCATGCTCTTAAGGGATTCTTTGCTTGAATTAACCATCTTGTAATCTGTGGTAAAAAAATTACTATAATAACCAGGCAAACAAATAGGTCATATAATATTAATAAACCATTACAGGCACCTCCCACATGCTTCATACTTGGCTGTCTAATAAAATCAATACAAGTGGAGAGATCCAGTTAAGGCTGGGCTGAAAATCTAGTGCTTTGTCTTTAGAGCAAGTCAAAATATAATAACTTTATTATGTGTAGTGTGATTCATACAAATTGCATCCCAAAGGCTTTAGGGAGGTAGACAATACTCTTCCAGAGTTACATAATAATAATGATGGAAAGAAGGAAATTATGTCCACAGTCACATCCCTTTTTCAGTGGTGTAAATTGAAACTAAGACTACTGAAATCAATATGGTTTACACTGATACAGTATTACTTAGAGATTAGAATCAGACCCTGGTTTAGGTAGTAGAGAAACTGTATGTATGTTTTCTGCTGAGAATTGCAATGGAATGGTAAGTCAATGAGGCAGAATGACACAGGAGGGCAGTTTTCAAACTTAAGTTTCGAAACGTAAGTGTAAAAAGCAAGCATAAAGAAGCAGCAAAGCGATGTGGGTGAATTCTGTCAGTGATTTTAAATTCAAGAGGAGCAAATGGAAACTCTACATAAAACAGTTGTTGCAAGGAAGGATATACGTGATGCTCTCACATCATGCTGTGAAAAAAAATGGGAGTTTTTAACCAACTCCAGAATTTTACTATCTGTACCACAAACCAGGCATCTGTTGCTGGGGTGCAGAGGATTGCTCAAGACAGAAGAAAAATAAATAGACAAGAAGTGAGAAAGGTTAAAGAAGGATTTAAGCTGAGACAGTTTGGATCAAAATTGTAGCTTTTCCATGTAGGATGCAAAGGAAGTATTTCAGCCGAGCTGTTCCATTTTTTTCAAGAAGGTTCTTGAACAAATGAGCAGCTGGAATCCTGGGATAGGTGTCTTTCTCTAGTTTTTTTTTACCAGTGAAACAGTTCTGCTTTGCACAAATTTTTCGAAGTGTTCAATAGACAGTAGCAAAGAAGATCAACCGCATAGCTTGGCAGTAAAGGCATTCATGTGGGAGAGTCAGGCTTAAAGCCTCTCTCTGGTGATAATCCAGCCAGTTACAGAAAGCGAAACAACTTTAGTGGGGCCAACTGACAGAAGCCTGCTGGAGAGTATTTTAATATTCTTGCTGTGAAAATTTTTTCCTGTGTGATGGGAGAGCACAAACCTGTACTGCAGATCTGCAAAGAGGAAACTGAGACCAATTTCCTGTGTTCTAGATGAGTGCACTGACCACTGAAGTGTTTGGTAAAAGGCTGCAGGGAGCCTTTAATATTTTGAGAAAGAAATGACCTCACAGAGGTCCTTCTCAGCAACCATTCCACAAAGTTCATTTGTTCTGCTGGAGAAGCCCCAGTGTGATGGTCCAAAATTGCTTAACATCATGTGTTTCAACTTATGCTAATAAATAGGTTAATACACAAAAGTGTCCCTTTTGATGTTTTCTTTTGCTTATATTTCTATTTTGGCTACTCATTTTTATACTTTTTAGACAATTTCTCTACCATCTTCTAAATTTGAGTCCTAGTTTTATTGAAGTTAATCTCTTTAGTTTTCTCTGAGAGTTCAGAAATGTTGTTTTCAGTCACAACAGTTTCCTTTTTCCAACAAAAACAAAATTAGCCTCTTCCCTCTCTTTCTAGTTATATTTTTTGATTACCTCCTTGCTCCTTTTAATCTGATGCACACTCTGGAGACATCTAAATTTTTCTGTAGATAAACCAGGTGTTTACTTGGTTAACTGTAGCAGGGTTAGTTGAATTTTCACAGTGCATAACAGAATGGTTACCATTTAAAATTGTTTCCCTTGTTATCAACAAATTAGGGGCTTTTGTATTGCCTCGGAGATCATGCAGTGTGGTAAGCATTCTCACACCAATCGGTATTTACCAATTCAGTGGTTAAAGCAGCCACCTTGAGATTAGTCACATTTTCAAACAAAGAAGGGAATTTTACTTCCTCTCTCTTACACTCAGCAAATGGAATAGAGAAGAAGCTGTTCTAATCATTAGGATGTTATAGAAACCAGCCACAGAAACATTAACGCTCTAAAGGAGGCTGCAGCAACCATAGCACATTTATTGGAAGACTTAATCTGGAGATACGACTAATGTGTTCTCATATATTGTCTTTTCAGTGTCAAGCTCTACAGTGTCCTTGCTAAGAAAGTTTTCCTTTACTAGACTTCTCAAAGTTTCATCTTCTCAGCTAATGATCGTCTGCATCTTCCCACATCTTCTGTCATCCACGCTTTCATTATTCTGGCACTTTTGCCTTTTTGACTTGAACTGACTACCCATTTCTTTCCATGTTGTTGTCTCATTATTTAAACATCATCATAAATAATCATCTAAACTGGGACTTACTTAGAAATTTGAACTTAGCTTAAGACCAAGACAATACCTCCATCCATCTGGACTGTCTACCTTCATAGATGTCTTTATTCAACTGGTGCCCCCTTATTTCATGTGGGTTCTTCAGTTGCTCATCCATGTACAAAAATGCTTATTCTGAATATATGAGAGGAAGTCTTCCCCTACTGTGAGCAGTAATCCTGTCTAGCTGAATAGTCACTCAAATTCTCCTTAAATTCTGTAAGGAAATCCCATACGGCATAAAGGGCTGGGCCTACGAAACTTTATGTGATGATGTCATGATGATGGCATACATTTTTTGCATAAAGTTTAGGAGTTAGAAACTCCAGGAAGTTAAAGACACAGCTTATAGACATAGCTCTATCTGTAAGAAACCTTTGGGACATATTAACCATTACCAGATGAAAATGATTTGATGAACCCCTTAAAAAAAAAAAGTAAAATATGCAGCCACACTACAGTCAGAAATTCAAGAATCGTTAGTCAACATGGAAGAAAGGAAGACTTGGTTCTATCCCAGGAATTAGGACATTAGCTGGGAATGGTGTGTATGTGTGGAATTTGTGTCTGTACTCCCTAGATGGTTCATGAAATTTTTTCTGTTAAACCACCACTGTCTTGAAATGGGATGTGAACTATCCCCTAGAAGAACCAACATGAAGAAAACAAAAGATATAACAAACATGTTGTGTAAAAGAAATAGGAGAGCATCATAAAGCTGTCTAGATACAGCTCACTGTTGGACAGTTGGAATAACCATATTAAAGAAAAAAGGAAGAACACTGTTTTAATAGCTTTCATTCTGCTTACACAGGATAATGGGATAAATTTTAAAAGTATGAACAGAAATAAGAGTCCTGGCATATTGTGTGTATCAGGAACAAGCTCTGATATGATATTCTCTGTCGGCCAAATTACAGTGCAGTTCTGTTTTCTTTTTGTTAGGGAGAGGAGGTCTGCAGCGAAAGCGTGGGGGTGGCAGATGATAATGCAGAAGACTCTTAACCTTGAAACTTTCCCGAATAATTTGCTTTTCACTCTTGGCTGCTCAACATTAGTGCAGTACGATTATGAAGATGTAAATATCACAAGGGCACATGGCACACAGCTTGTCACAATGAGTTAAACTTGAGTACTCGACTCCCTGAGCAACCATGGAGAGAAAATGAGCCTCCTCATTAGGAATTCAACTGTATCAGTTTAGGGGGAGGTGAGGATGGGAGGAGTTGATCCATCAAGCTCAGACGTGACCCTAACCAACCTTCTGTTTTCTCCTTTCATTCAAGCAGTAGAAGCAGATCATAAATGGACCTGTCAACTTCACAGTCAGATGACCTCTGCTAAGAGAGAACCTGGAAAAGTCTTCAACCTGTACCTAAACACTCTTGAACTACCTTTTTTCCCACCCACCCCCCAAGTGCAAATGCTGCAATTTGCTTGTTTTCAGTGGCAATCAATCACACAAAGAAGCAAACTGCCTGGAGAATGGAGCATTTATTATTTTTTTTCGCACCATTAGCAAATTTGAGTTGAGGTATACTGCAAGTTTGATGGACCGCTAAGCTGTGTGCATTCAGAGGCCTCATTATCATGTTAACCTTGCTTGTCCTTTTTCCCTTACGTAAGATTTAAAGATTTTTAACAGAGAGAATAGGTGCTACTGATTAGTAAATTAAATCTAGACTTTTAGGGATATTTCCACATTATTATCATTTAAGAATCCATGAGGTGATTATACTCTGCCAAATATATTGAAATACTTAGAATCAGTACTAGATATTTTGGGCAAATATTTCAGTCTAGATCTTAATTAATTATTAAGTATGTTATGTTTTCAAATACCTATGAGAAACAAGGCCTTTCTCACCACATTTCGGAAAAGTCTAATTCTCATCTCATTTAATGGTTGTGTCATGTCAAGGTAGCTTCCTTGACCTCATTAAGGACACATTTAATATAGTGTTAGGAAAAAAACACATTAGCAAAACCAGAAAACCTGCTGGCGGGTTAATACAATTTTTTCATTACAGTTTTTCCAATGCTTTTTTCCCATTGTTAGAAAACATAACGTTTGATTAACAGAAGTTTGATCAAGTTTTAATCAATATATATATATAGTATTTAGTCTCACTGATTTGGTTGATTTGTGTTTTGTTAAGTTTGTTACTAGGTCAGAAAGGCCTAGTATCTAGGATGTGGACGTAGATTTATGAGACTCTTCAAGCGATATCCTTATAAGGTGGTGGTTTGGTAGGAACAGTACTTTAAAGATTATTCAAGTAGAACTTTTAATCGTGTTAAGAAACAGAGTTGTATACTAAGAACCAGTCAAGGAGAGAGAGAAGAATACTGGCGCAAGCACAATCGTTGGGATTTATCCAGGACTCTAAAAGGTAAAAAGGACATAGCGAGGAAGACGTCTTACTTCGTCTGAGGAAGACTACTTACTTCATCCTGACGACCACCAGAAGGGGGCTGCGCAAGCGCAGAAACAACTGATGATGTAATCAGGAGATGATGCAATTTATAAATACATATGTATGAGAGGAGGATGTAACCTGTTGAATATACATTAGATTGTGAAATCTCAATAGGATAAATTGCGGGCATGTTGTGACGGTCTTTGGAACCAGATTTGGGTGGGTACCCCTGGTTCCCGGGGCCTCGAAATAAAGCACCACATATAACCTCCTTAGAGTGGTTATGTGTTCTTCTCTCGGCTAACACTATCAGCACTCCTTATTTCTCTCTCATTTTGTCCCTCTCTCTCTGTACATGCCTGTACATACATTTTCAGCTTGTACATATATTGTCAGCACATACATATCCTGGCTAGCTATAGCTTAAAATTACCATATTGCCTGAGCTATCTAACCCACAAAACAACAATAAATCTTGTATAAACATGCCATTCAAATATGCAGTCATACAGTAAGCATTTTTGTAAAGTAAGCCAAAATTTTATGTTGCATATACTGTTACAGTTGGTCTGATATTTATCTTGACTTATAATGTAAAGCATCATTTTAAACTATAATGATCAAAATTCAGGCATAATTTCTGAATGAAAGGCTACTTCCTTGGTTTAATAATTTTCAGGATAATCAAACTGCTGTTAGGAGATATTTAGGAGGTGACAAAATGTCACATCAAAGCTTCTCAAAATAGGAAGTAATCATACTTAAGAAGGACTGTGTTTCTCTATAAATTAATAGGAGTTGGGTTTATTGCATTTTGTAATGCTCTTTGCAACTCAGCTCTGCATCTGTTCCAAGAATGAAAAGGAAGTTGTGCTAGTGAGGGTGAATATGGAACACAATAAAGGTAGGAAAAGGCTTTAAACCAGGCTTGAAACTAGGTTTGAAACTAGGCTTGAAACTAGGCTTTAAACTAGGTTTAAACTAGGCTTTGAGGCCTTTAAATTAGGTTTGAAGGGGAAAGGGGATAACACCAGGCTCGCTAGACATGAGCCATGTCATGTAGCTTGTCGCTATTGTAGTCCAGATCCACAGGGCAACTTAAATGCATTTATGCCAATGCCCGCAGCATGGGCAACAAACAGGAAGAGCTGGAAGCCACTGTGCAGCAGGGAAATCGTGACATAATCACCGTCATAGAAGTGTCATGGAATGATTCACACTATTGGAGTGCTGCAGTGGATGGCTATAAGCTCTTCAGAAAGGAAAGGCAAGGAAAAAGAGGTGGTGGGGTTGCATTGTATGTCAGGAAGTGCATCGACTGCCTTGAACTCGATGTTATGAGTCAGAAGGCTGAATATCTGTGGGTGAAGACTGGGGGAAGGCCAGCCAAGCTGATATCCTGGTAGGAGTCTGTTATAGACCACCTAGCCAGGATGAAGCTGTGGATGAAGTGTTCAAACAACAGGGAGAAGTTTCACCATCGCTTGCCCTTATTCTCATGGAGGATTTCAACCTACCAGATGTCTGCTGGAAGTACCACACAGCAGAGAAGAAACAATCCAGGAGGTTCTTGGAGGGTGTGGCAGATAGTTTCCTAACCCAGCTGGATAGTGAGCCAACTAGGGGAGACACCTGGCTACATTTGCTGTTTGCAGAGAAGGACTGATGGGTGATGTGATGGTTGGAGGCCGTCCTGGGCAAAGTGATCATGAAATGATTGAACTTTCAATCTTTGGAGAAGTCAGGAAGAAGGTCAGCAAAACCTTCTCCTTAGACTTCCGGGGGATTGACTGGCCTGTCTAGAATGCTGGTCATCAGAATTCCTTGGGAAACATCACTGAAAGACAAAGGAGTCCAGAAAGGCTGGACACTCTCCAAGAAATCTTTAAAGCACAGGAGCAGGTGGTCCTGTGCTAAAAATCAAACTGGCTGGGAAAACCAGCCTGGATGAACAGGGAGATACTGCTTGAACTCAGGAAAAAAAAGTATTTATCACCTGTGGAAGAAGGGACAGTTACCCCATGAAAAGTACACTATGTTGTTAGGCTATGTAGAGAGCAAATTAGAAAGGCGAAGGCACAGATGGAACTATATCTGGCCACTGCCATAAAATATAATAAAAAGTACTTTTTCAAATAAATAAGCAGCACTATGGAAGTGATCGTCCCCCTGTACTCGGCACTTGTGAGGCTGCACCTCGAATACCGTGTTCGGTTCTGGGCCCCTCACTACAAGAGAGACATTGAGGTGTTGGAGCGTGTCCAGAGAAGGGCAATGAAGCTGGTGAAGGGGCTGGAGCGCAAGTCTGATGAGGAACAGCTGAGGGAACTGGGGGTGTTTAGTCTGGAGAAGAAAAAACTCAGGAGAGACCTTATCGTTCTCTACAACTACCTGAAAGGAGGTTGTAGTGAGGTGGGGGTTGATCTCTTCTCCCAAGTAACAAGTGATAGGACAAGAGGTAACGGCCTCAAGATGAGCCAGGGGAGGTTTAGACAGGATATTAGGAACAATTTCTTCAAAGAGAGGCTGATCAGGCACTGGAACAGGCAGCCCAGGGAAGTGGTGGAATCACCATCCCTGGAAGTGTTCAAAAACCATGTAGATGAGGCCCTTAGTGACATGTTTTAGTGGTAGTCTTGGCAGTCCTGGGGTAATGGTTGGACTTGATGATCTTAAAGATCTCTTTCAACCTAGTTGATACTATGATTCTATGAAAAGGAGGGGAGACATTTCTCAATGATTAACTACATTATTGTAAGAAAACAATAAACAGCAGAGAAATAGAAATGAACCATCAGAATAGTTCTACTTGGGTTTTGCTTGACTGACCTACTCATAGATGTTTTTTTGGGGGGGGAGGGGAAAGTTATAGTGGGTTGTCAAAATTGTCTGTTAACACCATTACTGTAGTTAGAATATGTGGCGTATTTTCTGTCAAAGTTCCATCACAAAAAAAAGACTGAGTTGTTTAAACCAAGTGTTATGCACTCAGACATCTTGGATACATCAAGTTTATGCTCCCTGCCAGGTAAATTTCCAAAGAGACACCATTTTCCATCCTGGTAGTCCAGGCAAAGCGGTTTGATCTCTGTGCCAGAACACAATGTTCCTAAGGTCACCGTATCTGGAATTGTGCCAACAGCAGAGGGACAAGGAAGCCAAGGGTTCTTCACAGAGCAGATACACAGAACAAGCTGCCAAATAGGTCTGACATAAATTAAGGATCATGGAAGGGCCTAAAATCCAAGTCTGAGAGGTTCGTGTGTCAGTCTTTTAATTTCATGCATGGTGATAGCAGAGAAGAGGAGGGAAGAGGGGAATGCCAATGCACAGCAAAATGGGTCTGTCACTTTCAAAGCACATCAACCAGGAGATTGAAGTGAAAATCAGCTTCACCAAAAAGTGGTAGAACCTGGGGGCCCATGTTTACCAAGTTTACCTCCTGTAAACTTGTCATTCTGGTGGGTTTATGCAAGTTTTTATTAGTCTTTCTATCCATGCAGAACTATAATCTTGGAGTTTTCATCATACAGGACTAATGTGAGGTATTGAAAGCCAATAAAGAAAAACTTCCCCTTTATCTTTTCTGAACAGGATGTTCCACCTTTCAGCCAGCTATAGTTATAATTTCTCTATGGCCACAATGGTAATTTTGTTTATCTTCCCTAGCAATCTTCCCTATAGAGACCAGCAGGCGGAGGCAGTAAGAAAAGGTCATTTTCCAGCAAATCACTGCTGTTCAGTGACACAAAAATTGCTTAAATGCAATGGTTAGAAAAATGTGTGTCAATTTTATTGTTACAGATGTATTATTTTTTAACCATAATACTTTGCATAGATGCATTTCTTGTGGCACATTGAATCATATACATACATGGAACAAAACTAAAGTTTAGCTTCTTTATTCTGTGGCAATTTTCTAAATGGCCTCTTTTCCAGATCTGAGGTACTAACGGCTAATATTGCCCTAACTTGGGCATTGCTGCTGTGCTGGTTTTTTTTTTAAATGCTTGCTTTAGTATTGTTATCTCCAAGCACTGGCCTACCTTGGTGATGAACAGATGAGCACAGTGGAAATACAACGAGCACAGACATTACTAATGTACTGCTTTACTGAGCTCGTGGAGGTTGAATCATGATTTACAAATACTTTGTGAAACCAAAATTAATTGCACTTTTAGGAAGAGTTTTCCTTATCCCAAAGATGAACTGTTTCAGACTGTTTTCTGTCTTAAAGAAACATGTGCAATCATTTGCATTTAGTATTTACTTATGTTTAATGAACTTTTTTATTCACAGCCCATAACATGCAATGGGGTGCTTGGCACTATCAGAGTGTGCTTTCACTTTTAGTTTAGATTTGTCATAATTTTCTGGAATGGTGTGCTTTGATGATTCCCAGCCAAAATATCCTCTACGCAAGTTGCATTAAATTTCTTAGAAAATCAGTCAGCAAATTGAATAGATTTCATAATAACAATTACAAAAGTTTACTAAAATATTGGTGAAAGAAATATAACCAAACTGCACTATAACCAAACTGCAGTTTGTCACCTAATCTCAATATCATTTAAATCTCCACCTCTTTCTAGCTGACTCATTACTGCTCAGCTAAACACTTTGGTCAGGAATTTGATATACCTCACATCTCGGGTTCAAAGGAAAGAACAAGTTGGACTACAAATCACCTTTTATGTCCAATCGCATCCTTATCATCAGTTCACTTCCTTGGGGTTTAACATACTTCAAAATTCTCCCTTCCCTACCAACATTACCAACTTTCAATCTATTTGCTGTTTGTTGGGCTTATCTTGTTCTTTGTCTTTCTATATCACTTTCATGACTTGTATGTGCAACTACACCCCCTCCTTTTGCGTCTTTTGTGGTCACACCATTTACATGCTTATGTAAAATGTTCACACACTGTGCCTAGCTGTACTATCACTGTGCTACAAAATACAGAAAAAGGCAACCTCTCTAAAAATTTGTTTTGGAAATGAGGTTGAAGTAGGGATAGTTGTAAAAAAGGGCATCTTAGTACAACATGGACCGTAGTGTATAACTAAAACAAAAAAGAATTAAATCTTTGACCACAATTTCTAAGGAAATAAATTGCATTGCCTTCAATACCAGTGAACAGCTTATTGCATGGCACAGTATGTAGTTAACATAAAATCAGCAATAATAAAAAAATCTATAAAAAGATTACAGGGGAAGATAAGTCAAACTGTTCACTATTAGTGTTTGACCCAGTAATTGATAGATATTTCAATGTAATTTGCCATTAGTCACTCAAATCACTTATTCTAATAATTTATTCAATAACAAGTATGGAATTTCAGTGAAAAATAAGATACTCAGTTTTAAGTTGAAGACATTTAACAAATAAATTAATGGTTTAATCTTCCAGAGTGACTGTTTCAGTGGAAGTGAGAGGATTTTTTCTGCTTTAAAAAAAAAAATTACTCATTTTCACTCAGAAATCTCCTTGAGGGACAAACTGATGCAGACTGCTTTAAACAGAATTTTACCATAATAAACTTGGTTAATATTGCTATTTGGAAAATAGGAAGACTTTAACCTGTAAATCTGAGAGCATGCAACCTCCTTTTAAAACCCCACATGATCTTTTGTGCGTTCAATGTGAGAAAAGAGGATATAGAACTGTACTGGATTTGTAAGGCAAGGTTTTGATGGCAGAGGAGCTGGAGACATGGCTTCTGTGAGAAGCTGCTAGCAGCTTTCCCCGTGCCTGGCAGAGCCAATCCCAGCCAGCTCCAAGACAGACCCACCACTGGCCAAGGCCGAGCCCATCAGTAACAGTGGTAGCACCTCTGAGATAACATATTTACAAAGGGAAAAAAACTGCTATGTAACAGAAGCCAGAAAAGATGGTTGAAAATATGTGAGAAAAACAGCTCTGTGGACACCAACGTCAGTGGACAAGGAGGGGAGGAGGTGTTCCAGGTGCCAGAGCAGAGATTCCTCTGCAGCCCATGGGGAAGACCACGGTGAAGCAGGATGTTCCCCTGCAGCCCGCAGAAGTCCACAGTGGAGCAGTTATCCACCTGCAGCCTGGGGAGGACCCCACACTGAAGGCTGTGACCCTGTGCGAAGCCCATGCTGGAGCAGGTTTGCTGGCAGGACTTGTGGACCCATAAGGGACGCCCGCTGGAGCAGTCTGTGCCTGAAGGACTGCACTCCATGGAAGGGACCCATGCTGGAGCAGTTCATGAAGAACTGCAGCCCATGGGAAAGAGTCATGTTGGAGAAGTTCATGGAGAACTGTCTCCCATGGGAGGGACCCCATGGTGGAGGAGGGGAAGAGTGTGAGGAGGAAGCAGCAGCAAAGACAGTGTGTGATGAACTGACTGAAAATCCCATTCCCCATCCCCCTGCACCACTCAGGGGAAGGTTGAGCCTGGGAAGAAGGGAGGAGTGAGATAAAGGTGTTTTAACAATTGGGTTTATTTCTTATTATCCTACTCTGATTTGGGTGTTAATAAATTAAATGAATTTCCCAGAGTAGAGTCTGTTTTGCCTGTGATGGTAATTGGTGATTGATCAACCTTGTCCTTATCTTGACCCACAAACATCTTTTCATATTTTTCTCCCTCTCCAGCTGATGAGTGGGAGTGATTGATAGGGCAGCTTTGGTGGGCACCTGGCATCCAGCTGGGGTCGATCTCCCAAAAAGCATAGAGAAAAATACCCTTTATAATGTATCAGATTCAAATGATAACCTGGTTTAAGTGGCTCAGAGTTGCACCATTCTAGAAGACTAGAATCAAGCTATGCATTTTTAATAACTTGTGCCCTCTGATGCTATCCTCTATATTTCAGCTTTTAAGCTTTATTTTTACACTTCTTGCCTCTCTCCCCCATGCCAAAGGAAGAAAAAAGTACCCTTAAGGTATATAAGAAACCACAAAAACATATGCAGTCTTGGCGTAATCTAAAAAAAATCTGTACATGGTTCCAGCAGAGCAGATCCCAACCCAAAACTTGACTAGGCTATATTTAACTTACCTAATGAAATATACTGTGGTTATATTATTTTTACTGAAATAGCTATGCACTGCTGAATTCCACTGCCTCTGGCAAATCCATTCTCCTTCATGTATAAAAGATATTGGTATAATTCTTCTAATGTCTATTTATTCCTAATTTACTAAGTTTAACACCTTCTTTCTAGTTCTAACCTAAAATAGACCATCCAGTCTAATTTTAAAATAAACTCCAACCAGATCAACTGATTCACTTATGTTATCTTTGAATCATCAGGAGCCTATTCCTGGCAATGTGGTTTGGTTAAATGTCAAAACCCCAATGTCAGTTAAAATAAAAATGTATGATTAAAGCAAAGATATAATTTTGAGGTTCAGACCACTTCGGGATTATCTCACACTTATGATATCTTGCTTGCACCCTCAGTGAAACAAAGGGAAGAGCTTTTGTATTTCATAGGACAGATAGATAGCATTGGGACTGGATACTGTCGCAGTGGAGTGACAGCACTTGCTCTGCAACTGCCAGGTTATAAAGATATTGCTTGTGTCCAGAATAAGAAATTCCAAAGTTATATGTAATTAGGAAGACTCAAACTGTACCCCATGTAGACCTGAAGACTTGTGTGGATATCAAGGAGTGTTCACTGAAATTTCCTAATTATATTGGAGTATGGATAAGGTAAGGAGAATGTCTCTTAATGCAGCGATTATTATCGCTGACTTCAGATGTGCCTAAACTGTTATGGTAAGAGCTGACCAGATCCAGGTTAGACTAGTGGTCAAAGAAGTTTGCAGTGCTCTTAAGTCATATCACTAAAGGGAAATATTTTGTAAAGTGACATTGCAATAGAAAGTATATGAAGAGTGTGCAATGGGAAGACAAGATCAGAGTCAGAGAATCCCTGCTCTTCAGAGGTATCACCGAGGTGTAGGATGCAGTAAAGTTCCTTATTCTTTGTTTTCTCGCTGTCCCTCCCACACTGCACAGGTTAAAATAGAGAAATGATAAGGCTGTTTGTACTTTTGCTTTTAGACAGGTAGGCAGAAAATGCTTTTCTTTAAAACAGAAATCATGAATCTAAGCTACAGAATCTAAGGACTTTTTTCTCATTTGTTGGATCAATAAGCATATACTAACCAGCAGGAGGCAAAAGATCACCTCCTTTCAGAAGGACTCGTCAGCTTAGACATCACTCTATTAATGTTGCTATACGGCTTTGAGATTGAAACTGTTGTCATGTCTAATCAGCTTGAAATGAAGGTAGGGGATTTGCACCAGTATACTTGCATATCCTAATATTAAACAGAGAAGTCTGAATCCAGACAGCCGTCTCTTGTGTAAGGAGGAGGAAAAATAAAGATATTCTTTGCTTTTCTTGGAAGCAAAATTATGCAAATAAAAGGTGCTAGGTCTTCTCTGTGTATAAGTTCTTACACTTAGATAAGAATTTTGCTCTGTAGTCTAGATGGGCTTACAGGTAGAGGCTGTCAATTTTTAATTTCAACTTCATGAATTTGGGATTTTATCATAATTTTTAAACAACTGGCTTCAAGCTCAGTTAGGTATTTCAGTTTTGTTTCCTCTACAGTTGAGTGTTACAGATTTCTCACTAAGAAAGCTTTGCTATGTATATTATTTTAATAACCCCCATTACTTGACTAAAAGCTTTATTTGAAAGTGTTGTGTGTTTTTAGACATCATGAAATCTAGAGGCAAATGGTCCTTTTCTGGATTGATTACAAACATTTTGTTATCTGAAAGGTCTTTCAACTTTTTGCTGGGAAGCTCTTGCTTTCTCATTATCTTCACTTGAAGGTTAAAACCAAAACCCATAGAGGTGAATACTTTCAAAAATAGACTCCTGCTCTTAAGCTTTGAAAGATATGTATTCCCAGGAATATTCCCAGGAAGAATATGTGTTCCCAGGAAGAAAGCACTGGAGAACTGTAAGCTTGTTATGGCAAAAGCATTATAAATGCTACTGACTGTTGCCCAGTCTCCCTTTAGTCTGGTTACTTCATGCAGTGAAGGTTGTCTTCTTTAAATATAGACAGACACAAACAAAATTGCCAAACTAGGTATGGTTTATGTACGCTCTGAATATGCTTTTGTCACTGTTCACTAAGTAACAGTAGCTGAGACCAGATGCTCAAAGAAAGAAGTGGCAAAGAACAGCTCATATGTTATTTCAGACTTAATTAGTTTACATATATCTACTTGTTAAAATCCTTTGGGCCTCATTGTTTATATCTAATTAAAGAAAAAGTAATTGACTGTGAGAATGAGGCTTTGGGAGGTGGTTTGTTTTAAAATCATAATTACTGCCGATACTGGCTTCATATTACTTAGATAAGATTAATTTGCTTTTCCTGAGGCCATTTACATTACCAGCTTAATTCTGATGCTAAGCTTCTCTCAAAACTTGTCTCTAGTTTGCAGAAATGTCCCAGTATGTTATTCAAATTCAACATGCTTCTTCATGTTTATGGTTATCTCATTATCAAATTTCATCTAGCTAAAGATGCCAGACGCAGATCACAAGTAACTTTCCTTGACTGTTTCAAATACTCTATTTACAATCTAGTCCATTCTGCTATGAATTATGATAGAAATAACCTCTTAAGATGTAATATTTGGGTGTAATTATGAGGGGTTTGACTTAAGTATGCCATTAGTGTACCAAGTTTTGTCAACTTAGCATTTTCACCCATGGAAAACTGTATTAATAGTGTATATTGGCCAGAATGTCAATACATAGACTTTTATTTACCTTAATATTCCCTATTATCTACAGTAACATTTTTCTCTAGTCAGTTCCTCATAGATCAAGTATAATTTAAAATTTATTTCATTTATACAGAAAAGTCCTAGATCAGGAATAACATAAAGCACTCTTAAAGGAATCAGAAGGGTTTGACCGGGAGACAAAAAGAATAAAATTTAAACAACAAGCTGTAAAATCAGAAGGGGTGTGTATAAAAAAAATTTTAAAAGCATAGGACATACACTCTCAGGGCTAGAGAATAATAACTGAGATGTGTAAGGAAAGCAGCTTTAGCAGAGATGCTATACTTCTACAGGCAACAAATCTCACTATCTTGCCAAACCATGGAAAACAAAAGGATTATTAGTAAATGGTTCTAAATGTTCTTATATTCTTTCTAACCAGATGTTTACCTGAAATCAAAGACTTTGATGTCCTACTTCTGATGGTTTTTTTTCTGCTTTTCAAAGGGATAGAATAAAATACATTTTTTTTCTCCTATTTTTTTCTCTATAACCTCCAGCAATTCATCCCAATGTATTCAGTGAAATTTTCATGGCAAACAATGTGCATCATTGCAGACTTGAAGGCTTGGGAAAGGTATTTTCTTTCTTTGTAAGTTAGTATGCTTTATTTTAAATAAAAACAGTTTCTTCATCATGGACCTTTTCCTCTCTTTCCCTGTCTCAGAGAGGATTATCAGGGGATGGTGTAGTAATTTCAAATCCTCACTTTGCCTACGTCTGGAAAAAAGAAAATACTTTTGCTTATATCATTTAGTAAAACTAATCCATTAGTCCATTCTGTTGTTTTCTTATCTTAAATGTAAAGGTTTGTGTTCAGCAAAGTTCAACTGGCTTAAGTCTTTACATTAGGGAAAGCCTATTTGAAATGTAATATCAGGTTTCCTGGACCACTTGATTTGCCTTAGGACAAAAAGTTTCTGCAGCCCAAACAATCTCTTAAAAGGTAGTGTTATCACGTGCTAAATAATGGATTACTTCAAATTTGACAGCAATATGAAAAACTATTATTTGGAATGCTCTGAGGTATGCCAAAGTGTCCTTTGTTTTCCTTTAGTTTTCCTAGTATAACACAGCTATTTGCAGAATTAACATTTCTAAAGTCAGAATTTTAAAGCATCCTGTCAGGCAGCATAAGAAAGGACATGAGTTCTCCACAAAAAGGTAGGATTTTTTTATGAGTTCATGACCCATCCATTTGTATAAATATCCTGCTTCCTTCTTGCTCAGTTACATCAGCTGCATTTACATCATCTCCCCATGTATCAGTTATTTCACTATTGTTGTTGGCATTCTCTGCCATCCCCTAATTTAGTATTTAACTTCCTAGCTCTAAATGTGGTACTTTCAGTAGTATCAGCAGAGCGAAAGCTAAGCCAAAACAAAACCAAAAAGAACCCTGCAAGATTCAATTAGTTTTCTCCCAGATGCTGCAGTTCATCTCACACACTGCAGCTCATTGAACATAACTGGCACTGTCTTGTTGAAGCCAAAGGTAAGATGCAGTTACGTGGAAACTGTATATTCTGCTACATAGGATTGTATAGGTCATTCTTATCCATATGTGTTCTTTCAGCACCTGAGGAAAATGTGAAAGAATGGACTGCACAGGCTACAACCTAGGATGAGAGAATGTAAAAAACCAGATTGTTTTTAAAAGAAAGGGGAGGGAAAAAATGAAGATCTAGTTTCAGTCTGTGGGAGCCAGGAACTATAGGCACCTCCCTTAAATAAAAGAAAGAAGTTGAAGTGATTGTCACTTCATTGATTGGAAACATGGCTAAAACACATTTCTGGCTCATACTGATTTCTTTATGAAGTACCATTTAAAGTGGTCTATAGGTGGTATGATGTCTGACTATGGAACAGCTGAAGAGATCTGCAAAGTTACATAGCTTTCTCCAGAAGATCACAAAATGAATGAGGTTTTTTTAGGTAAAATTCCAGGATTTTTGTGTGTGTTTTTGTGTATGCATGTGTACTTCAATGAAATATCAACAAAAAAATGAGCAGTTAACTCTTTAAAATTAAGGAGGGCAAGGATCTAAGGACCATTTGAAACTCCTAGTTGAAGTCTTCAAGAGTATTAAAGGAAACTAAAAAAGCCTTTTCAAATCTGGCTCATAATTCTTTGACTTTTGAAATATATCTAGCTAGTAGGTTTCTTTAAAAAGGGTTGGGGATCTTTTGCTCTTCTGGTGATTCTGGTGAGCCGAAAAATGCATCGCATGGTTTTATCACACAGCTCATGTCCCATCAAATGCTGTTGCTGAAAGTAAAATAAAATGTATTTAAAATAAAATCAGAAGTGTTTCATATCCCAGCTGACCTCTAGAAGGTATGACCATTGTCATGAAAAACTTTATTACAAATAAAGAATTTTTAAAAAAATTCAAATGCCCAAATTATGACCTTATGAGTAAGAATTTTATCTTCAAACCAATATTACATGGAGTTTATTTATTTGAATAAAAGCAAGCTTTGACAGTCTGGCAACTCATGAGCACCGGGGAGAGAGGAAGGCTTCCAGACTCCTCCAAAGCTAGGATGCCTATGTGTACTGGGAAGCTTGGTGAGGAGAATATATCCTCCTGAATATATCTCCATAATCTCACTTTGATGGTATCAAGTATGACTGTTTTGGATTGCTTAAAATAAGTTTCTGCCAATGTTCTGTTTGCAAATATCTCAAATCTAAGTAAGGTTTAAAGATGTGGGAGCATAAGTTTGTCCTGTATCCTGAAATCAGAGTCAGAATCCAAATGCCATGAATTAGGGAGCTTTTTTACCTAGCTCCAGTTAATCACAGGCAGCTGCTCATGTCTTGCTGGAATCTATATTATATACCACCCTTAAAGAGGACCTGTAAGAAAGCTGCCTTCCACTTACCTTCCATCTGCAGAACCATAATGCAGATACTGAAAGCTGTCTCCCATGAGACCTGTTGACATAATTGCAGCCACAACACATTCAAAATTCAGTAATAACTTTGGCTGTTTCTGTTTGGCCTGACATGAGGGCAAAGTATGATGCTATTTTCAGCAACAATACTTATGAATTAAGTGAGGGAAAAGAGCCTGGAGTCTATAAACCATGACACCACCAGCTAAAAGTCTGCAAGCAGAATGAGTC
This sequence comes from Strigops habroptila, assembly GCF_004027225.2. NCBI lineage: Eukaryota > Metazoa > Chordata > Aves > Psittaciformes > Psittacidae > Strigops > Strigops habroptila. The sequence goes on from NC_046358.1 coordinate 31,083,233, forward strand.
TAGGTGTTGGGGAGATCATAAGATCAGAAACAGAGAATTTCCAGCAGACTGCTAAGACCTGAGAATTCAAAGACTAAACAGAGCCTATGTGGCACATGGAGAGAGATTGCTATTCTGTTCCCACTACCTTGCCTAGGAAGGAAGGAATTGTTACTGGACAGCAACTAGGAACCATCATTGCTTTTAATCTTTTGATAATCGCCAGACAATAGCTGGCAAAAAAAAAAAAAAAAAATTAAAAAAAATCCTGCTTTATCAAATTGCCTAGACTGATAAAAGATGATTCTAACTCCAAGTACTAGACTGCAGGCCACTGTGCTTGCTAAATCTCGATGTTTGGCAGTGTTATGAGTAAAAAGCTCTAAAAACCATTGGTCTTTTAAAATTAAAATAAAGGTTTCTCTAAAGAAAGACCAGAGATGTACTGATGAATACTTTATTTTGATCCACAGTTCATAGAATCATAGAATCAGCCTGGAAAAAAAGAAGGCTGCATGGAGATCTCATAGCAGCCTTCCAGTATCTGAAGGGAGCCTACAAGGACGCTGAGGAGGGACACTTCATTAGGGACTATAGCGATAGGACAAGGGGTAATGGGTTCAAATTTAAAAAGGAGAAGTTTCGGTTAGATATAAGGAGGAAGTTCTTTACTGTGGGGGTGATGAGGCACTGGAATGGGTTACCCAAAGAAGCTGCGAATGCTCCATCCCTGGCAGTGTTCAAAGCCAGGTGGGACATGGTTGGGTGACACGACTGAGTGCGAGGTGTCCCTGCCCATGGCATTTTTTAATCATTGTATATTGTCTGAATAAGATCATATGTAAATATATTTCAGTTGTGCTATTTCTCCTCTGATTATTTAAAGTAAACATCAGCATCATGCTCTTGTCTCTAGTACTAGCTAGTGCTAACATGATTTTTTTTCCCCTTGCTCTGAAAAGAGGTTTTTCTTATAAGCAATTTTTTTTTTGCTTGCTTGAGGGAAGTCCTAGACTTCCCAGACATGCTTAAAACTGGCATTCATGATAAGGCAGGAAGTCAGTTTGATGATTTTTAGTGATTAATTTTCAACCTAACAAATCCAATTTCCTGTTTTCAGCAAGTTTGCATTTATTGATTGTTACTAGCTGAAAGATTGTAAACAAAGCAGGATTGGTTCAGGATTTTGTTTTCAAGTAACAGTGACAGAAATTTTGCTTTTTTGAATTATAGGCTTGAAAAAGTTCACTAACGTCTTGCCCAACTCCTACCTAAATTCCTGGTGCTAAGTATCTGCCCTTGTCTACCCAATTTTATAGTAAGAACATATCCAATGTGAAGCTTATTCTTATTTTTTTATAATAGTGCTTAGGATCACTGGTAATGGAATAAAACCTCATTGCATTAATGTTTAGACAAACAGAAATAAAGTAGTTTTTTCTATCTCTTAGGAATATTATACCTCTCTATGTGTGCCTTTATATTCAACCCTAGTTGAATTTATGGTCTTTCCTAGTTTAAATAAAGAATTCCTCAGCCTGGAAAAGGACAGTTAAGCAGGGGATAAGTATCTATAAAATTATGAATAGTATAACATGTACAGATCAACACCTTACTGCCTCTTTGAATGAAAGAACTAGTGAATAATGAAAGTAAAAATTGACAGTATGAAAGTGGGAAAATGAAGTTGTGTGATGTACCTAATTAGTCCTTGACCGCTACAAGAATTTATAGATGATAACAACTTCAAAATCATCTGGACATATTTTCAAGGCAAACCCCCAAACATTTAGGGTTATTAAACCCTATTAAAATGTTGATTAACTGTGGGGGCTGTGACACCCCCCCTATCTTGTGGAATTCTCAACTCACCAAATACTGTGGGGGCACTGAAGAAAATGCTGCTACTTTTCTCTGGGCATCTGTTATCATCCATTCTTGTTTGGAAACAGTACAGTTGGCTGGATGGACCTTTTTGTTCTGACCTGGAATAGCTGTACTTTTATCTTAGTTTCCATTTATATTATGCTATACCATCACATACTAACAGTGAAATACAACCAAATATTTATTTAGCATCATGCATAGATGATCTGTCTCTAGAAATCTATGAGTAGATGAGGCATAGTCTATTGATGTAGATCTATGGATACACTGAGAAACCTCTAGTTTCTAACTGTCCAGAAGATCATGAGAAAAAGGAATATCTGCTCTCCTGTGCAGTTCCCACACCCATATTGCAACTATGCCCATACAGTCAAGCATTTGACTTAAACTACAGTACTAAAGGATTCCTTTTCCTTCTTCATATTAGATTAATCTCACTAAAATACAGCCATATTAATATAAACATCAGACTAGGCTTTAAGAGGCACAATATATCTCTGATAGTACTATGGTTATCCTAGGTTTCTCTTAAAGATCTAGAGGAGAAATAACTTAGGAGGAAGTCATGTCTATGGTGACGGTTGTCCTTTCAGTGTATACAGTCTACTGTAGCTATCTTGGAAATATTTATGTGTGGGTTGGTGATAAACAGCTTTGGTTGCCTGCATGTGTATTTTCTGAAGACCTCAGAAGTTTATGAGGTGTTGTTATCATAAAGATAATTACAATACTGTATTTTCTTTTACAGGCTTGTTTTAAGCGGTATTAGACCACAATACATTCTATAGTGGAAATAGAAGGTAAGCCTCATTCAATTAGGTAAGAAATGATCCTTATTTTAAAGCAAATCTTTTCAATTTTACCTCTACAAAGAGTCCATGTAACTTTCTGTGTAGAGGGCCTTAGCACTCAGCTATTTTGCATAGTCAATACAATACATACCTATAAATGCACTATATCACATGAAATCTTTAGAATAATGAACTACTCTAGGTCTGTGATTTATGAAATTGGAATAGTTTGCTCTGGTACTAAGAGACTGTATTTATTGAAATCCAGCCATGTGTTTCAAATAACCTTATTACGGTAACTAGGCTGTTTGTCATGGCACCTATCTAGCCTTGGATATTTGTAAGTGTCATAAGTCTTTTCCAACAGCTAGACTGAAGTAATTTAAATCAGAGAGCTTTGTCCCTTCTGCAATCTAAAATGCTTTATTATGGAGGAAAAGAAAGATCAGGGAGTAGTGATTCTAATATCCTGTCAAAATTCTGTGTTTCCACATGCATTTAATATATTTTTTCTCAAAAATACAAATTAAATTGGCACAGAATTTAGTGGCAACCCTTTTAAATTCATGCACAGCAATGTTAGTGAGCTTCTGGTGGCTTTTGGTTTGCAGAAATGTGGTGATTTTCCAGATATGACTGCATTTCTTCCACTTATTTGCAGTAATATTGCCTCATAGAATGACAAAGATCATTAATCACCTGGGAAAACTAAAGCCAAAAGGAAAAGTGTCTGTGTGTTTGCCTGCATGTTATGCTCTGAGAACAATGTCAGTTACATGTACATCAATATATCTGTCCACATACAGCAAAATAGTCATAAATTCTCAACCAAGAATAATAATGTTCCAAACAGGAAGGAAATATGAAATTCCAGGAGAAAGAATTTTTTCCCATAGACCTGTATCTATTTTTGACACTGAGTAAATTTATTTATGCCCCTTTGGGCCATGCTACTCCTGCATTAGGATCTTACAAAATCCTTGCCATTTGTGTTGTATTATCTTAGCATTTGATGTAGCTAATATAAAAAGCCTGTAATGATTTACTGCTTTGGAATATTCTGTTCAGCCAAAATATGGAGCAGAGATAGCCAGACAGACAAGAGGTGAATTTGAGCTCTCCCTTTGTGCCTTCAACAGTCCTATTTCAAAAGCTGTTTTAACTTTTCCCATATTTGAAGAAAGTCTTTCTGAAATTCTTGTTATGGTCCAAATAAAGAGATATCCCTAGTGTATGTAATTTTTGGCAGAATATTCTACTTTTATGTTATAGAAATCAGATTGGAGATTGAGTTTTTTAATTTGGGTGTTTTGGGTTTTGGGTTTGATTTTTTTTAACTACTTTGGAGTTTTGAGAAGGAGCTAAGTGATTTAAGAGCAAAGGATAAAACTTTGAACTCTAAAAAATCCAATAAAAGTCCCAGACTAGATTTAATTTTATCTCTTACTCATGCTTGACAAGTATATTTAAGTCAAAGAAGGGACTTCATAGAGATATAAGAAAAAGTGTGAACTATACTACTGATTCTCTAAATGACCGAAGCAAACTATTATTTGACTCTGGCTGGGAAATAAGTATATTCAGATAATGTAGATATTACTTTTCAAAGAGGAGACTCATTTTATCTTTGAATTTTTAAGCTAAATCCACCAATCCAACCCAGACTTCTACCATTCAGATTAATTTGGCCATAAAACTCTTTCAGAATTAGACTGGTGGTACATAAATTTTATTCTAGAATAAACCTTGGCAGAATTAGGTTTGGCACCATCAGGCAATCTTTGTCCTGATCATGCTGGAGGAAAATGACATATATGCAATATAAGCTCAGAACTGATTAACTGCAAGTTAAATGCATGTGTCAGCTAGTGACATCTCTTAACTTGAAAAGATGTGCAGCTGGCAGCACAAGCCCTATACATGAGCTAAATTTTGTTAATGCTAATGGCATTCTTGGATGGGTATGACTATGAATTATAAAATCCCGAATGCTTTTGCTTTAACCAAAACTAGCAATATCATGGGTATCAGCCAGATAGATACTCTGCCTATTCTGAAGAACAGTCTGCAGACATAGAGATATATATATGTATATGAATGTATGTATGCATGCATTCTTGCATTTATAGAAAAACAAATGTTTATATTTAGCATGGGAAAAGGAAATGGAACTATGTATGAATTACCAAATGTGTAATAAAGTGTACCAGAATATGTACTGCAGAAGAGAGAGTTACAGTTAACAGCTTAGTGTAAATAAAAGCTGCTGAGTAAACTAGACTTCACGATACTGATGTCTTAACAACTATGTACTTAGCACTTTCCTCTTTGCTGTATTATGTGAATAAATGAAATTGACATTATGATTTTAGTGTGAAGTATAACTACTGGCTTCAGGGTCTAGGTTGCCTAGACCATAAAAACCAGACTTGCAGAAATCTGATGGAAGGTACAGCAATATTCAGTAAGAGGGCAGAAAATAGTAGAGGATTGGTATGATGATCCCTCCCATAGCATGTGCATACATACTAATGTAAAGTGTGTGCACTTAGCATACATAATTCACTTCAGGGCTTATAGAATCAAGCAACATGGAAGAAATCTCTAGAGACTACAGTCTAACCTCCTACTCAAAGTAGAGTCAGTTGAAAGAGGTTGCTCATGGTCTTGCCCAGTTGAGTTTTGAATATCTCCAAAGATGGAGATTTGAATTCTTCCAAAGGTTGACTACCTTTTGGAGGAAAGAAGGAAATTCTAATATCTGCTCAGATTTTCCCTCTTTCAACTTCTGTCTTTTGCTTCTCATGTTATCGCTGTTCACCTGTGAAAAAAGTTTGGCATTGCCTTCACACTCTTCCATTGCATAGCTGTAGACATCAGTAAGATCTCACCTGAACCTTCTACTCTTAATTTTGAACAAAAACCATTCCCTTGGCCTTCCCTTGTATGTCATGAGCTTCAGGTCCCTGACCAAGTCCTGTATATTATCTGCTTTTCAAGACTTTGTATATCTTGTATGGTTTGGGAATGTTTTCTGGCCCCAAAGTCTGGATATGTGCCCTAGCACCAACATTGTAAAACATGAAGACAAGGCACGGGCATAAACTTACCTCTCCCACCCTCCTTCTGCAGTATAGAACCTGGGTATACAAGTCAGAAGTGAGTTTTGGCAAGGTCGTATTTCAGGTGTCATGATGGAAAACAGCTGCACCACAACCTAGAAGTCTTGGCTCAATTAATTTTTTTATGTAGCCTATTTATTTTGTCAAGGCAACTTCTGAAGTTTAACTTTTCTTAACTGTACTATTTCCTATTTGCATAACACATATGCCCAAAGGACACATTTAATTTAAGAATGTGAAATGTTTTTTAGGCATGAACATTTTTTCGGCATGAACATCAATGGTGTTTCATGACTGGCACTGAGAACCTGAAGGACTATTGATTAAGAACTTCAAGATTTACTCAAAGCATACTGCACTACAATTTACCTATGAACAGCTCATACTTCTGTACCTGATGGAATCACGTTGAAGATTTTTACACATCTGATATGCACTTGGGTATTTTGCAGAACAGATACTAAACTGTCAGGTGGAATTTACATTTTGTCATTTTGCTCCATATCATAGAATCTTAGAATCATAGAATCATAGAATCATAGAATCATATCATGCTTATTTGTCTTAAGAAATAATCAAGCTGCATGAAATCCTTTTGAAAGCAAATTCTTCTGCCCTAGAAAAAATGATGACAGGTATCATCTGTCAGGGAGAGGCTTTAAAATGCTTTCTGGTACTTTTCAAACTTATGTCACTTTTCACTGAGGGTTGTTTCTTTTTTAATAAAGAAAAGCTACTCCATTTGCCTCAGTGGTAGATAACATAAAGCTAATATGCACAGATCCTTAGGACAAGGAGAGAAATTAAATGTTTTCTATCATTACTATTTTGAGTACTATAGTTAAAAAAATGTTTATATATATAAACATATATAATATACATATATATGTCCGTTCTGTCAAAGAATATTTATATTTATGTGTGTATGTTTGTGCATGGATTACTCCCATTCTTCTCCCCTCATATGCATAAAATTAAGTTTTACCATTTTGACATTTTTCCCGGAGAAGCAGGACCCATCACTCACTAAGCATCCAGGAAATCATGAAAAGTTGGCATTAACTGAATCATAGCATTCCTTTTCCTCATATAACTGCCAATAAAGCCATTGGCAAGTTAACAAACATCTGAAGGTGAGCTCAAGATTCATAAAAATACCCATGACATTCAGATGAAGTAAATTAATAGAATTTGTTAGAAAAAATTCCAGATGTATTTTATATCATACAGCCATAGAAAGGGAAACAGTGATAGGAGGCCTCCTAATGTAATATGGAATTAAACAGAAATACCTTTGTACAACTAACAATGTAATCATATAGGTGAATCTAACTGTCCATGTCTTTTAAGAATTATCACAATATCACTTCCTGTAAAAAATTATTTTGGCACCATTCTGTCAAATGTGAAACTGATCTGGGTCCAAATTTACCGTCACTTGCAGTTTGGATTACTTCTTCATAGTACTGGGCCATACTTTATTTTCTTTCACTGTAAATTCTTCCCTGGTATATTTGCTTTAAATGTCTTTATTTCTGGTTATATGCTGAATAAAGTCACTGAAGATGGGTAGCTCATACATGGGCAACCACCAACCAAATGGTAAAGAAAAAATGATGTGCCATAGATACAAAGCTAATTCTTCAAATTCCTACAATATTCAAATGCCTGCTTTAGGATCCTTGCAATAACATAAAAGCAGAATTGTTCAGGGAATGATTCTTATATAGTAAGAAGTATACCACAGTGAAGCTATCCAGAAAAATCTCCTTATCCTCAGAGTAGGATACACAAAGGTATGTGTTTATTTGAAATTCCAAATTATGTTACTTGTCATGTCTCTTCTTTTTTCCTAACACACAGAAGATATAATATAATACAGATTTATATTTCCTCTGGGGGACATCAGATATATCTTTTTAAATTATATATGGCTATTCATTCCCACCTGGCTTATTTTCTTTTCAAGCTAACTTAGACTATTCTATTGCTGCCAAGTTCCAGAGGTGTGACTGTGTGTTTCTCTCAAAAGGCTGTTTCTATGTCCTACCTAAATAACATGCAGTAACCTTGGCCCAAAGTCTTCCCACCATATGATACATAACATACCTAATATCTCAATATTAAATATCTAGTCCTAAATTTGACACATAGTTGCCCCAGGTTCTGTTCAATGAGGACAGAGGCACATTCAGAGCATGATTGAGATCTAATATGCAGTAAACTGCCATCTGAAATTGCTCATTTCTTTCCATTAACAATGCAGACAGCCTACAGCAATCATGCTCTTAGTTTAGTCATGTACATTAAAGCAGCTAAGTAGAATGAATCTGGTCCATGCTGTCTGTGTGCATGTAGCCCTGGAGTCACTGTCACTTGTTCACAGTTCCCTACATATATCATCACTTCATACACACTTCATTGATGTTGTTCTATTCACCAGGGGACATTTGCGATTTCACGGTTTAAATTAGAAATCCATGTTAAAAAAGAGAAAGAATATCGTTCACTTATGAACATGGGACTTGTAAGCACACAAATTCATAGCAAATAACTCTAATATAAATAAAGAACAAGCATACCACTGTATGATTACACTTATGGGTACAACAAAAGAAAACAAATGTAACTACATTATGTTGTGCTCAAAGGACATTCACACTTGAATGGAATTTTTTTATCTTATTAGAGAATAACATAACACTATGCTAGCTAACATAAACTCTACTCTTTTTACAGCTGATCAAATAAAAGCAAAAACCAAACCCCAGCATTTGTGTAGTACGTACTTGCAGCTTCATAGTCTATGGACTAAAACATTTACTGTTGGTTTAAAACACATGTAAGCCATGGAGAGATGATACAAGGTCGAAATAGGACAAAATATAGGTTACATGCCTCTCTGTTTATCACAATATGCCATAACAGAAGTTAGTTATTAGTAATGCTTGTTTTGAGTTTGTATTGATCAATCCATATGTCAATGAGATGTATAAAACTATCATCAATGTGTTTATAAGGCTGTATAGATGCATGCAAAGGGAATACCTGCTTCTGCTTGTCTGGTGTCTCTCTTAATGTGCCAATGGATTAATCAGTCAGTTCTGCGTATAGTAACAGCCTTATTGCAATTATTCTAAGTGTCATTTTAGGGTAGGATAAAAGATCTCATAGTATCTGTGAGAAATCAAGCCAAGCAGCATTTCTGATTGTCATGAAAGTGTATGACTGTCAGAGAAAGTACGTTGATATTCTGCCATGGATTCCTCCTGTGTGTTAACAATGTTTAGTTATATATTCCACAGACCTGGTTATGTATGAGATTTTGTTTGACTCTTCATTCAGTCACATAATATTTGGAAGACTTTTTTCTGGGTACTGCTTGGGATTTCAGTGTAAAGAATTGAAGTATCCATACACTTACATATTGATATCCATATACTGATACATTACTGCATCGGTGATCAACAATTAAATCATATCTTTTATAATTCAGATGATGCAAACATTTATATGATAAAGTATCACATTACTTTATCAAGTAATTGATAAACATTAATAGGGGTTTAACTATACAGATTAATCTTTGAAATCCTCTTTTGGGAAATAGGTAATTACAGTGTCTCTTCTTGGCCAGTCTGGTCTGATTTAGTAGCCCCTTAAGTTTGTAATAAACTAGCTAGTGAGGGTGTTTTCAATCCTAATCATGATGAGTGAGAGTTCCAAGTCCTAAAAGACCCTCTGTGGACACAACTGACAACTGTGATAATTTGGCTTCCCTTTAGAGATGTGCTCTTTCCCAGCTCTCCCTTTACCCCAAACACAAACACATTACAACTCCCTTTCATTCCCAAGTCCCTGCAATCCAGATTCCAGCTACTTTGAGTATACAGTATTCTTGGCTGATTTGTCCCCTTCTCTTCCAACACTTGCACCTCAAATCCTTACACCTCAAGTTCCTTACACTCCAGCTGTAGCTGCTGATAGACACTGTACCTTCATTGTCTCCTGTTATTTTTTAATCAGGTGCCTGTATCCATAGCCAGTGATCCCTAAACCCCCTACAGTTCCTGTGCCTTTACCTCACTATTCAAATATCTTCACATACTGAGAATACTAAGGTCTGCTCAGCAAACCTGACCTTCAAGCGCATCCACAACAACCTACTCCACATAAATTAACTTGACTTATTACTGTATTACTGTATACTGAGAGAAGGGGTAGTCAGAAGGATAAGAACCTTACATAGCTGACAGCCACAATATACAATCTATGAACTGCAGGCAAACTTTGGCCCCATTCACTTCCTATCCCCTCACTCCTTTTCTTTGGCTCATAATAAATGTTTCATTCTTTATGTGGCTTCCCAGGAGGGGAATAGAGAGACAAAAGCTGGTTGGAGTTCTTTTTATACTGCTTTCTTTACTTTCTTCCACTCAGAAATAGATTCCTGATCCTCTTCAAGTCTTCTTTTCCATTACTCTCTCTTTTAGAGGTGGTATGAACTCACCTTTGGACTTTGGTGAGACACTGGAAGAGGTTGCCCAGAGAAGTTGTGGCTGCCCCACCCCTGGAAGTTTTCAGCACCAGGTTGGATGCGGCTTTGAGCATCCTGATCTAGTGGAAGGTGTCCCTGCCCACAGCAGTGGGGTTAGAACTAGACGATCTTGAAGGTACCTTCCAACCCAAACCATTCTATGATTCTATGATTCTGTGATGCTATAATATCTATGTGTTCTTAGGAAAAACATTTCACATACTTTTTTGTCTGTGTTCCTTCCCCATGCTTTAGGCTGTGTTCCTTCCCCATGCTTTAGCACATTAGACAGACGATTTCCTTTAGAAAGACTAAATTCTCTGTTTTTAAAACAGTACGCCTCTGGTCTCATACCAGGAGTTAAGTGAAATACAAATATTGATCAATCATACTGTCACACTATTTTCAAATGAAGTAATCACAAATGAACAAGAAAAGCATTGATTGCTGCTTTCTCACTTTATTCTTAGGGATTATATGAACACAAAAAAAAAATTGCTTTGCTTTAACCAGAATAATCAGGGTAAAAGATCCTTCAGAAGCTTTCAGCAAATCCACTTCCCTTCCTTTCTGTGGATGCCTTGGTCCCTCACATCCTTTTGTTACTACTAGAAAACTGTGAAGGTCAGCTTCTTACTTTACCGAAGATGACAAAGGGAAGTGTCCCTTTTATACTTATGGAGGTGAGTAGATAGCAGCATCATTTGTGGCTACTGTAGCTTAAAAATTCCTGGGGAGACATATCAAGAGGACAAAGTCAGTTAGAGTGCTATCAGCAGTAGGTCCAAAAAGCAGCAGGAGGTTTCCTGTGCACGAGAGCTCACATTGGTAACTAGCTATCTAATGAAGCAGCTGAGAACGCTAGTTATTTTTTGTCCTTCCGGGAATTTTCTACTTTCTAACTCTATTCAGGTGTCAAGCTAAGATGAAGGAGAGATTACAGTGGCTGAATTGATGTAGGGTTGGAAAGGATATAAAAAGAAAACAAAATTATATTTCAACAGAGTACAAATTCTGATTTTGCTTGCCCTTATTTAATTTAATATACACACACAGATATTTTTTATTTCATTAAGTGGAATATTATAGGTGTTGCAGGATCTTGCCTGTATTTCTTAGGATCTGTTATCTTGAAAGTTGTACTCAACATTCTCCACAAAGAAAAACATTATTCCTTCCAGAATGCTGGAAACTAGTACTCATCTTATTGCTTGCTTCTGATAACAGTAATATGATGATGTAGTATTTCTTAATGAAGTCCTTATGTGCCTACGTACTACAACTGTGAGTGTGTGTGTGTGCATGTGCACTTATAGGAAGAAAAAAAGCACATTCGAACTACACGTATTTGAATGACCTTGTAGGAACAGTAAAGCTATATTTTTCCTTTTCAGTTTACTGCATGGAAATTGGTAACTCCTATGGCATTATCCATTTCCCTTACTGTGTGCATTGAATCAGACAAGAATGCTGCTCTTCTCAGCCCAATGCATCAGAAAATTCAATTGCCATTAATACCTTGGTGTGCAGCAGTTTTGTTACTTGTCTTTCACCAAATTGCACCAACACCTTGTATGAGACCCTCTCAGTGCATCTGGAGCAAGCCTGCACTATCATACAGATAAATGTCACTCAATTAGTTTGATTATTTGCTGAAATAATGTATATGAATATATGGTATCAGCCTTTCCAGGTGAAAACAGCAAAGTAGGAGGTGAATCCTGATAAATACTTACCTAGAACACTTGAGCAACAATGAGGAAAGGCATTATGGTGCCTTGATTTTGCATTGCTGTACAGCCCAAGTAGATTTTTGAGCAGCACGGCTAAGTCTGGAAGGAGGAAAATAGATACTGGCTGCCTTTAGAGACTGTTTCCTTACAAAAGCAGTTGTTTTTGTAATCAGGTAAATCCAAACTCCAAAGTTTCATATAACTGGGGGAAAATATGTCTAATTTTCATGTAGGAAAATTGGTGCATAGAAATCTTGTTATCTTACTAATCATTTTACCTTATTCTTTGCTTCCAGTGTTTTAAGGAAATCAGTCACTTCCTTAACAAATGTTATTTGAGTTGATTACATTTTCTGCCTATATATGAAGTCCTGAAAGGGAAAAGAGTAGCTCCAGTACCTCCAGTCCAGGTCTCTGTATATTAATGCTACTGCACCACATGTGTTAAACAAAGTCTCACCTACAGGAGAACTCCATCCTAGACCAGACGTGGTCTCTAAATGTAACTGTGATGGGGCAGTGGTTGATATGAAAGGTCTAGGTCTAGGTCCCATAATTCTAAGAATCATAATGTCTATTACCATATTTGAAGCTGTGTTAAATCACATCAATTGAGACTTTAGACTCTCTAGATGAACAAAGTTTGCATAAAATAGTCTTACAGAACAGGAAACTCCTATACAAATACATGCAATTTGAAAGGAGTTATATGATATTTGATCTCTTTTTAACACAGTCTTTTTGACTGCCTCCTTCCCCCATCAATTTGTTTCCTATCTTTTTAAGGCATCTTTATTATTAGCTTTCTTTTTCATTATTAGCCTTCATCTTTTCCTAGCACAATATGATCTTTTCCAGGTTCAAGATCTGGCTGAGCCAGCTGCTCTAAGTATGCAGAGCAAAGTGTGGTGGTTTCCCTAGCAATAGAAAACACTTTAAACCTCAGAGTGCAAACATTCACTCACACACAATACGTTTTCCTTCAGTGTAGTGGCTGGTACATACTGTTGCCTCCTGCAGGGAATCAGGCATTTGATTCTGCAGTGAATTGCACAGATAAAATTGAAGAGAACGAGTAAAATTCTCCACATTGTGTATAAATATACAGGCAAGTTCAATGCTATTCAGACTATTTGGGGCCAACTCAGAATGCTGTCATTACTCAGAAAATTTGTTATGGAAACATGGTGGGGTACCTCTCCTGGTTAAAATGTTGCACTGGATCTCCAGGCTTTTTAGGAGAGCTAGGGTGGGAAGGCAAGGAGGAGGGGCTACGCTCTATGTAAACGGGTAACTTAAATGCATGGAGCTTTGTCCTAGGGCAGGAAATGAAGCAATGGAGAGCTCGTGGGTGCAGATTAGAGCATAAACCAGCACAGATGATGTTGTAGTAGGTGTATCTACCCACATCCTGATCAAAAAGAGGAAGCAGAACAAGCAAGATTTCTGGAAGGTACTGAAGACAATTTTATGTTGTGTGTGATGGATAAACCAACTAGGGGAATCTACCCACAAACAAGAAAGAGCATCTGGATGATGGCCGATGTTAGTCAAGGGCAGCCTTACCTGCAATAACAGTGAGACTGTGGTGTTTAAGATCCAGAGAAGAATAAGCAAGATAAACAGCAGAATTACCACCCTCAGATTTAGAAAGAATAAATTTTTTTCTTGATTAGGAACCTGGTTGACAGGGTCCTGGGGGAAAATGCTCTGGAATGCAAAGGGGCCCAGGAAAGCTGGCTAATCTTCAAGGACATCATGGAGTGTGACTTGACATAGTCATGAGAAACGTGATCTAACTAGACCTGGTTTGAGTAGGGGTTTGGATTAGATGACATCTGAAGGTCTCTTCCAATCTGAATAATGATTCTATAATTCTGTGTAACATGACAATACAATTGCTCCCAATTTATCGCCAGGACTTACACCTCACAATGTACTTTATCTGATACGAAAACATAGAAGATGTTTTCATCATATCATAGAACACCATTTCATAGAACATCATTTCTAGAGCACGAGAGAAAGCATTATCTGGAGCACTGGAACCTTGTGGTCTCACCTTCCATACAATCGGTCTAGCTGTACTTGATGACTGCTGCAGACAGGCACCCACAGAAACCCAGACTCCTATCACATTGCCAAAAGCATTCTTGCATTTCGGTAAGCCCATCCAGGAGGGGGAAGGCAGTGAATGATACTCCCATTTATCACTAGGAAAACATTATATCTTCCGGAATCACACAACAAAATGTCAGCCTTCTGGAAGTGGCTTGCCTCCAACTTATGCCAATGTAAATAATTATTTGAATTTTCCAGCACACTGATAATTTAATAAAAAAAACCTTGTAGCGTAGATTTGTCCCACACAGTCTTTCGCATTTATTTGAGGTACCCAAGTCAGAAGCATAATCATCAAAGATTTTCTTAATGCAGAAACACAGACTAAAATTGGAAAGGCCCTATGGACATGCCAGTCTCTTTCTGCTACGCATAAAGGAGCTTATGGAGACTAACCTCTCCTAGTTTATATGCCTAAATGAAGCACGTCTCAGTAGATCACATCGCTGTTGCTCTCTGATCTCTTTCTTCTCTAGGGGAAGGAGTTCCACAAGCACATTCTAACCTTACATTTAAAGGCCATATATTGTTAATTTACAGTTCTTTCTATAAATTCTTGTCTCTGTCTCTCCCTCCTTCTTTCCTTCCTTCCTTCCTGTCTGTCATGGTCCTTCCTTCCTTCCTTCCTTCCTTCCTTCCTTCCTTCCTTCCTTCCTTCCTTCCTTCCTTCCTTCCTTCCTTCCTGTCTGTCTGTCTCTGTCTGTCTGTCATGGTTTAAGCCGAGCCGATAACTAAGAACCACGCAGCCGCTCACTCACTCTCCCACTTCTTCCTCCCCCTGCTCCTGGGGGGATGGGGAGGAGAATCTAAAGAATGTAACTCCCACAGGTTGAGATGAGAACAGTCCAGTAACTAAAGTATAATACAAAACCACTACTGCTACCACCAATAATAGTGATGATAAGGGAAATAACAAGGGGAGAGGATACAACTGCTCACCACCCGCTGACTGACACGCAGCCCAACCTGAGCAGCGATCTGGGCCTTCCGTGTAACTCCCCCCCAGTTTATATACTGGGCATGATGTGCTGTGGTATGGAATACCCCTTTGGCTAGTTTGGGTCAGGCATCCTGTCTCTGCTTCCTCCCACCTTCCCCTCCTCCCTGGCAGAGCATGAGACTGAGAAAGTCTTTGATCGGAGTAAACATTACTTAGCAACAACTAAAAACATCGGTGTTGTCAGCGTTGTTCCCTGGCTGAAAGTCAAAAACACAGCACTGCACCAGCTACTGAGAAGGAGAAAAATGACTGCTACTGCTGAACCCAGGACACTTCCTTCCTTTCTTCCTCCCTGTTTCCCCTTCTCTGGAAAGAACTGATTCATTGTTTTTGTTTTTAAATTAAACAATTAGTTGCTTATCTCCTGCAGATTATACAGCATTATCAATCTTAAACAAAGCTGCCAATTAAGATTTACACGTTTACAAGGATTTCAGCCATGCATCTCTCTCAGGTGCATTCTGTTAGTAAGAGTCTCTAATTAGCATTTAGTGTTTTGTGAACCTAAGCTTTCAGTTCCTGTCTATCTCTGTGTTCTGCTTGGAAAGCTGAAGTGATAATCTCCCTTGTTCAGAGAAGCTGAATCTTCAGCTGGTTTTGGTGAAGGTTTCCAGGCTCTGTGTAGATTTCCAGCATGTCCCAGAAGCTTCAGTACATCTTTTCCAGCTACAAAGAATTTGATGATTGTAGTTTACATCTATGTGTGTATGGGGAATGTGGCTACATAAATACTCCAAGATGAGCTAGGATAAAGTTTAAATTTAGAGTTCAGCATCACCTTGCAAGCACTGCACTTACTAGCATGCGATCATGCAAGTAGCTTATCTTTTAGGTAAAGTAGGTTGTTACTGAGTATCTGTACATCCTGTCTATCATGACAGATTTTATACAGCATTATAGATAATCTAATCTACAGCTTTAAACCAAGCCACTGTTTTATAGTCAGCTCTTAGAAGCAGTTTCCTAGAAGATTAAATCTCTCATATAATGCAAGTTTCTCCTACAAGTCATGATGTTTTTTTGTTGTATCATGTGTCTTTCTAGTTCACATTGCTTTCTAAAGATGTTTTTCTCATTAACCTCCCTAATCCTGCCAGAAAGACTCTTCTCTGCCACTCCTATGAATTTCTCTAGGGTTTCCCCCATTTGTTTGTATGTTACTACCCATTATCAAGTTCCTGCATTTTTTTCTGTCTTTCTCTCTTTGCTAATTTTCTGGTGTTCCAAACTCCTCGCTGGTAGGCAAGAAAAACAAAAGGCAAACTAGTTCATCTACATGCAAAGAACAGAAGCTGAACATCACGCAGTATTTACATTTCTATCATATGCAATCTTATGACACATGAAAAGATGGATATACCTGTACATTTCATAATATACCTTTGCATTTCACAAGGCAGTATTCTTCAGAGTAGCAGTTTCATAGTTTATGTAATATTTTGAGATATTCTTCTGATCATAGAAACGTAGGAAAAAAGGACTGGAAGTGACCTTCCTAGAAGATCCCCGGAAGACAGGGAACTGGAGCAGAATG
The DNA here is from genome assembly GCF_004027225.2 of Strigops habroptila. Lineage (NCBI taxonomy): Eukaryota > Metazoa > Chordata > Aves > Psittaciformes > Psittacidae > Strigops > Strigops habroptila. The sequence goes on from NC_046358.1 coordinate 31,099,937, forward strand.
TAGCTCCCATAATCCAAAGGGAAATGGTTAGTGACCTCCTACACCATTCACACACCCACAAGTCCCCGGGGCTGGATGCGATCCACCCAAGGAGAGTGAAGGAGCTGGAAGAAGTGCTCACCAAGCCACTTTCAATCATTTACTAGCAGTTCTGGCTAACCAAGTAGGTCCTAGTTGACTTGAAAAGTTAGCAAATATGATGTCCATCTACAAGGATCCAAGGAACTACGGTCCTGTGAGTATGACCTTGGTGGCAGGAGAGGTTATGGAGCAAATTATCTTGAGTGCCATTGTGTGGTGTGTACAGATCAAGCAAGTGATAAGGCCCAGTCAGCATGGGTTTGTGAAAGGCAGGTCCTGCCTGACTAACGTGATGCCCTTCTATGACAAAGTGGACTGCTTAAAGAAGTTGTGAATGCCACAACCCTGGAAGTTTTCAAGGCCAGGTTGGATGGGGCTTTCAGACCATGGCAGGCGGTTGGAACTAGATGATCTTTAAGGTCCTTTCCAAGCTTAACCATTCTATGATTCTATGATTGCAGGGAAGAAACATTTATAGCTTTTTAAAGCATTGAATTAGGAGAAGCTGTAAGAATACCTCACAATACGTACTGATCAGAAAATTATTTTGGGAGTCAGGAAATTTTGTATTCATGGACTCTACAGCATAAAAAATATATATATATATTCTGCTGATTATGCTTTCTTCCCCAAATGCTAAATAAGATGCATATTTTTTAATAACAGAAGTTTACGCTTTGACTAAAAATCAAAGCTTTCAAATGTCTGTATCATAAGATATACTGTAAATAATTCAGTTACACCCTAAGGTAAAAATCAGGAGTATAAACATTTAGAAGTAGTGACATGAAGATTCAGGAGTCCTGAAATCTGTTAAACCTCTTTTCCTCTCTGTGAAAAGTGCCAGTAGTGTATTGGTCCGATCCTATAGTATATATCCCGGCCCATTGCAGTAATTGATATCTAATTGTATTTTCCTGCTAAATCAATCAAGTCTTCTGACAATTTCTGTAATCATATCATGTAATGTTGCTGATATAAATGAACAGGCTGCCTCTCAAATGAAATTCTGTTGGTTGCTGTCAGTACTACTAGCGGTAGTATTCAAACACATTTGAAAAATTTTCATTCTTCTCATGCTAACAATATCTTCTAGTCCTTCTCACCACTGTGTTTTCACTCCAAGATATTGGACTAGCACATGTACAGGTAGACTAGTAGGAATCATTTAAGTATACCCATGCTGGACTGGCCATAACAGGCTGAGGTCTGTCTAGCTCTGTCTTGTGTGTATGTAAACATAGAGCCTATTTCCTATTTATGTACCTGGTTCTGTGAGAATATGGACAATATATAGCTAAGCGAATAACTAAGGTCAAATCATTTCACAAGATTTGCATCTTTTTTAATTGCTGCAAGTACCATCTACTTGTTTTTTATCTTACAATTATTCGGAGATAATAGTTGTGGAAAGAAATATCTTTAATAGGTTCAGTCTGCTGTATTTGCTTGAATTTTATGAGACCTGAAATTTTAGACAGTGCTTGATGTTCTTCACAGCCATAATTATAATTAGGTAGGTATTGTACATAACTGGATAATGCCAGAGAAAGATGTAGACACTAGAAAGTTTTAACTCCATCATTATTGGGAACGAAATCTAATAGCTGTATAACCACAGAGTAATTTAGTTTGGAAAAGGATGTCTGAGGGTCATCTAGTTGAATTACCTTAGTTAGAGCAGGACCAAGCAGATGATATTATTTAGGGCCTTACATTGTTTTGAGCATCAATAGGAGTAGAGAATTCACAGCCTTTCTGGTCAACCTGTTACAATGTCTTACCACACAAGCTGCAAAATTTTCTACTAATATGTAATCAGAATTGTCACATTGGAAATTGTATCTGTTGCCCATCATGCTATCACTGTACACATCTACATCAGCTTGTGGCGTTCTGTAAAATTAAGAGAGAAGCTAAGAGAAAACCACTTCACCTCAGCTGAACCAATGATAAGGGCACAATCATGCTTCAGAAATCTGAATGCATGACTTTCAATTTCCAGAAACGCTGTTTTATTCATGCTCCAGGGCAAAGCATATTCTCATCACTGCATGCCCAGGAGTCTGTTTAAATAATACAAACAAGTCCAGTGGTGATGATTAGCTTACCTTTCATCCATAGCTATAATATTTTGCCATCTCCACCTGAATGAATTTTCTATTCTACGTTAATGATAGGCAGAGCTGAAAAGGTTTAGATCTCATGTGCCACTTCCTACCTGAATCATCACATTTTTTGAATCAACAGTATTTTGAATGGCAGATCTGCTTGAGAAGAGTTTTTTGTTTAGAAGGAGCATAAGGCGTCCTATTCCAGTTCTTGGACAGACACGTAGACTGTACTATACTGTTTCTGCCTAAAACAAATCCCCAGAAAGATAAAATGGCGAACTGATTTTTGGAGCATTTTCAGAAAAACAGGGAACTGGATTCAATTTCAAATGAATGCCTTTGTTAAATCCTTACATGCTTCACAACAATTAATAGAAGGCAAAAATTTCTAGGGAAAGCATGCAAACATTTCTAATCACTTCTGTTAGGACAGCAATGTCTATCTTTCTTGAAGCTCAGAGGCTGCTTTCAAGTGGCAACAGACTTGACTGATGGAAGAACATGGAACCTCAAAGTATTTTGTCTTCTGAAGCTTCTTTACAATTTTTGACCAAAGAGACTGAAAAAGTTGTTTCCCACACAGTGATCCCTTTGATCATTACCAGTGGATTACATGAAAGAGTCTTCTGAAAGTAAACTGAAGGCATATATATACAGTGCACAAAAAAACCAATCTCTTACTGATTTTTTTATCTAATTAAGTGAGAACATACTAATATTTTCACGGATATGAAAGTATTTTTCATCTGCATATCTGAAAGCACTCTCACATACCCTAATTCCATTCCAAAGTTCCATTTCACAGATAAGTAAAAGTAGAAACAGAACAAAATACTTGGCTAGTGATCCCAAATTTGGTCTTCAATGGTACAGAAGTGAGATATTGTTGTTCCAGTCCAGAGACAGCAAACAATACCTGAGATCATCATCCATTGTCATATGAAAAGAATGTATTTGCTTGAACACCAGGAAACCGTAAGTTCAATAGTTAACTGTGAAATGGGAAAAATCCTAAGGTTTTCACTTTTTCCAAGAACACAACTCACTTCTTCCTGCACAAAGCACTGCTTTCCTGAAGGTTCTGAAACTTTCTTACTTTCCCATTTCCTATTTGCATTGAACAGAAGAAACAATGTAAGGAATAGTATAGGAAATCTCAGCCTCTTTTTTCAGTACTAGAGAAATGCAGACAGGCTGGAACTTACATTTTAGAAGCTAATTCTGATTGAAGTCATCTGAAGTGAACTGCCATCCTGAACACAGCATCCCCAAAAAAAACTTTAAAATGGAATGAAACACAACTGAGTGAATGAATAAATATTTCCCTGTAAGAATAAAGCCAAATATAGGTATAACAAGTACTGAGACTACAGCTGTGAGACAAGGAGACTTTTTATTTCTCTTGCTTTAATACTGAGAGTTACATGGCTGTAAATCAGCAGGCAGTCATAAACACCAGTAGAAAAAGTTTGAATTAATATGAGAGAACAAGGCCTCCAACTGCAGCCTTTGCCATCTTAAAAATGGCACTAAGAGGTAAAAGGAACACATTGCATTCATGATACTATTTTATGAGTGTTACAGAAGTTAAGAGTCTCCCTGGCCACCTCAGAAGTAAAATCCTTTAAATTTATGCCAAAACCAGCAAGAACATTGGAAACTTAAAGCAAGAGATTCGGACATGGTCTCTGGCTTTTCATCAATGAAGAGTATTTCTGTTGTTTAGGCACTGTGCATGGCCGAATTTCCTCTTACTCGTTTATTCAAAAGAAGTGACTTCAAAGTCTGTGATGTGTATACTTGAAATAAATCTCATATATCTCATATTTATTTCTCAGGTGATATTTCCAACAGAAAATTTGAAAGTTATGTCTTGCTCTCTCTCCCCAATTCCCCAAGTCAGTGGCAATGCAATTGTTTAACCTTGGCCTACTGAAGATAATTCCAGTGAATATGTGGTGTCAGAGCTACCTAGCTGGTATGCTACAGTGATCACAAAGCCCTGGCTGGGTTTCACAAATTGCATTCTTCCTCCTTCCAACTTATTTATTCAAAAATTTTAATAAAGTATAAATAAATTGTATTTTTGTGGAAGAAAGAAGTGGTTTTCTTACTTGTTGGAAAATCCAGATGACCTGTTCTGAGTTTTATGGTACTGAAAAACACAGCTGAAATAAATATGTTGAGGAAATTCCATATACATGTGCACATTTATGTAAACAAAGGCTGCAGCAACATTTGATTTCAGAAACAAAACTGCTCTGAATGATCAGCCCTTCACACCTCTGTGATAACAAATTTCTATTTATAGAGGAGATGAGATAACATATTTTTTTAACTGTCTGTATGTCACATTTTGAATTAATCCATTTTTGTGATTTATCAAAACTTGAATTTGATAAAGTTAGGACAGGGGTGCTCTTCATGATATTACTCTTTCACTGATCTTTAATCATTTTACAGTTATTTCTAGAAAGGGTTAGTGATAATGCTGATGGTCTTCAGTCCAAGACAAGTTTCCAAGATTTCTGCTGAATTGCCAACGTTACTTGGCTTGTTAAGAATTCTATTTGATTTCAACTGTAAAGGGATTTATTTCAAAGCTGTAAACTAATGACAATTCCTTTTTGACTGTCAGGAGATACTCTCACAGAGGCATAAATCACAGTAGTTTTAGGAACCTAACTTGAGAATGGTTTAGAGGAACCAAGTCAGAAAATAAAATCTTGCTATACTTAATGCAGTCAGTGCTCATTCCTGGTTATTACATATATTGATTTCATGTCTGTCATTGGAAATGGGTTTGAACATGTTGGAAAGAGGGCAATGCAAATTATCTGAAAAATATGAAGTCCATGGATGTATAAGGATAAAGGATCTGGAGCTGTTTTTATTAGTATTGCTAAACATTCACATGTAGAAAAATTAAGTAATGCTTTTGATAAATATTTGTGTGAAAATAAGCTGCTTTTTGTCTTCTAAGTTTTCACAACTGTTGCTTAACACTTGTTTCACTTGTGAAAAATTCAATAGTAATTTTTTTTTCTGAAAGGTGTCAAGTTTTGGATCTTTCTCTAACAAGACCTATAATCAAGGTTGTCAAGGTGGATAGAGGAGAGGAGTATCTGGGGCAGAATTGTGCAACTGTTGAGACAGGCTCACATGCACAGTTACTTGCAGGATCCATAGCTAATGGCATACATTGGCTCTAATGGTAAGCATTATTTTGGAAAAAAAAAAACAAACAAAAATAGAATAGTTTGAAAAAAGTCTGTAAATAACTGAAAACCACAGAAATTCATTTAAATAACAAAAGTCCTAAACTGTCACAATCCAGGTAAAGAAGAACATCAGATTTATACATGAATGATTAGCCTGTTAATTTAAAGCTTTTATTCTGTCCACACACAATTCTTAACACCTGAAAAAAAATTGCTTTTAATTTAGCAGTAATGATGATTCGGCACTGTAAATGTGTTAATACTATGTAAATGCAACTGCAAAGTGTTTTAAGAACACAAACTCGAAATACTGCTCTTTCACAAAGGGACCTTTTCATACCTTTTTTAAGGCTAGTTAAGTAAAAAACAACAAACATATTTTGTTGACAGAGATAAGCTCTTTAGTTTCCAAAATATAACACTTTGAAAAATAATTTAAGGTTGCTGAAGTTAAAAGCTGATTTTAGATTTGAAGGTGCAAAATATATTGCACACCTCCATCATATTATTTTACAATGCATTATGGTTGTCTTTCTCATCATATTGAGAGTGTGTGTGTGTGTCTGTCTGTCTGTCTGTCTGTCAAGGTTTTTATATTTAGTAGAAAGACAATATTCACAGCATGGTATCTACCTAAAAAAAACCAGCAAATGTTACAGTATGATATTGAAAACGCATATCATATTGGTAATTTTTTTTGCCATAAAAACATTATGTGGCAAAGTTTGTCTTATATGCCTATTAATAGTCATGAGCATATCTGCTATTTTTATATATCTTCAATATTTTTTTTGGATTTCTACTACTTTTTAGTGTAAAGCAAAAGAAGGTTATTAAGTTACTAAAAGTAGTAGTGAAGTTTATGTTATCCAGCAAGTTACGTGAAACTATCTGTGCTCTTTACTCTGAATTTTAACTATAAGAATGCAAAGAAGAGGAAGCTTTCTTACCAGTAATTTCATGTCTTCAAAAGAACAGCCTCTTCTACTCCAGACAAAATTATGACTGTGACAGAAAATTCAAAGGGGACAAAGCACGTAAATCCCTGGTGAGATAAACTTATGCAAGTAAAATTACTTTCATTTAATCATGCTGTATACCAGAAAGGTTATCTGTTATTAGATGACTCCAATGCGTCTTCAAGGAGCACTTGAAAATGTTGTTTTATTTGAGAGAAAATTTAAAAAAATAGTTTGCTTTCTGAGTCTCTGAACTCACAAAGAATTGTAAGAATAGTCTGAGCAAATTATTTGGTGAGCTGATTTTAAAAGTACATTTTCAACATTTTATTCTATAGGATTTCTTATCTGTTGTAGGTGAGCCTCAGAGTTAGCAAAAGGTTGTTTCCACAAGCACTAGAACTTACAAAACTTTATTTAGCTTTTATCCTCCTTTAGCAAACAATGATCAGATGAAATCCTCAGGAAACATGGATGTTTTCTAAAGCTAAGTCTCTATTTCCTAACTGGTAAGGAATAGATAATGGCAGTGGCTGTCTTGGTGAAGTGCTTTTTAGGTCTTTGAATTCAAAGTGCTATATAAGAACACAGTCTCTTATAATTTAATTTCATATCCTGGCCAGAATAAAGAATTCATAGCAGGTGAAAATTTAAAAGATTGAAAAGGAATGAAGTTAGTACAAAAACCGTTAAAGTGAAAAAATGTTCACATCCTGGTCACTATGATTTTCAGAGGAATTGCAAATCCTTTTTTATCCTAAACTGATTTGTTCCTCTTCAGTTACTGCTGTTGCTCTTATCGAGTATAGTTTTTGTTCCTCTTGCTTTTGCTCTGTCAGTAGCACATTATGCCTAATAACTGGTACCTTTTTTTTTTTTTTTAAATTTATTCACTGTATAAGACAATTTAGTACTCTACTGGAAAAGAAGTGCCATGCAAATGAATAAATGATGGTGGGTTTAAAGTATAAAAATTTAAAGATGCGATAGGAAGGCAGTTGTTAAGAGGAAATGTTGCATTTAATGATGCATTTTTGGTCTTGTAAAAATATGCGTTTTAAGCTTAACACACATGACCAGTATAAGAGGGTTGAATTTTAAATTTGTTCTCTCTTCTTTGAAGAAATTTACCAAAACCCCAGTGACATGAGTATTCAAAACTCTACCTCATATTTTTAATTGTCAACGTAATTCAGACATTTCCTATCTAGAATCCATTAAAAAAAATTGGACAAATTCTAATCATAAACCTCATGAGAGTAATTATTTCTTTTTTTCTTTTTTTTTTTTTTTTAAGTTGAATAGATTTATTCCATTGGTGTAATTTGGAACATGGGACTACTAATGGTCATATCCATTTTACTGCTGTACTGAAACAATATACCTTGGGACATCTGGAATAAAGCGTAAACAAAATAAGCAATTGCTTTAAGCCGGGCTGCATATGACTAATTGTATAAAAACAAATGCTAAATAAAATCATATTCATTTCACTGTATCAAAATAGTGGCAGCCTATTGAAGTGACACTTTGCTCCCTACTCAGATTAAAATTTATTTAAGAAATAAGTAGTTTTATAAAAGTAATACTTTTGAGATTTGCAGGTCTGGTGTTGCCCTGAAGCTTTCAATCTGAATGCTTTTGAAAGACACAATTTTTCATCCTGGCTTAAATCTCTAGGACAGACTGCAACCCAATTCCATATGTTTATTTCTGCTCTTTAACATTTGGTTTAGAGGTCATTGCATGAAAAATGAGGTTCACTTAAAAAAATAAGTGTAACCTTCTTAACATGCCTACAGCTTTACAGGAAACTTTAAATGTAGTTTAATTGAATTACTTCTTTTATGTAAAGTGCAGCACCTTTTGCATAGTGGCAAGTATCTCATGAAACTCCAAGGGTTTTAAATAAAATTCAGCTGTAAAAAACACAGAGGAAATATCGTGAATGTAAAAGGCTCTCTTTATCAGGACTTTGGGAATTGAATGGCAAAAAATAGTCTTTGGGTCTTTTCATTATTTAGATATGGTGCGAGAAATTTTGAAAGGTTAAACAAAGGTTGAATGTAGTCCTACGAGCCCTTCAGAATAGCGTTCAACTGCTTGTGATAAGGTTAATCAGAAAATTGTGCTGCATCTCTCTGTAACAGACTGCTCATTTAATGTTGATTATTTAAAACTAAAAAGGCATAAAGGAAAGCTATAAATTGTCATTTAGATGACAAATTATAAAATAAAATTAATAGGGACTTAATGAATTTAAGTGCCAATTGGAGATTAAATACATTAAACAGATGCTTTCTCTAACACATAGCATACTCCATTAAAAACATATAATAAAGAAATGAAGTCTAATGATGGTTTTTGAAATTCTTGAATGACATACGCTAATCCTTTTTAATCCTAAACTTTCCTACTAAGAAATTTGGCCATTTTCATTAATATACACTAAGCAGGTTTCATTTGCTCAACCGCTGGTTTATGGACCAAAAGATGATGGTGGAAAACAACTACTCCTCATCTTATTGTCTGTATGCTTCCCATCCCCCAAGAGAACTGGTCAGCTACAGATGTTGGAAATCTGCAAGCTGTACTATACCTGTATAATTTTGGTAACTCCCCTGTACCACAGTTAGGAGACATTTTAGAGCAGTTCAGCTTTGAGTGAACTAATTTATACCAAACTACTGTTGATGCACTTTTTTCCCTCAAAATGGGAAATGGACTAACATTTCTAAGTCAAAATCTTTAGGAAATCTTATATTCTTTCAGTGCATTTTCCATCTTCTACATGCAGTCTAGTAAGGGAACAGAAGGCAGAAACAGAAATTCACAACAAAATTTTAAAATACCAAAATTTCAGGTGAAAGCTTTTCCATTAGCATTAGAGAAGCAGCCTGAATAAAGTTTGTGTAAATATTTGGTTACCGATCTGGACAAAATATTGATCTTTTATTCCCTTAAAGCCAAGAAAAGGCATTATATTATTTTAAAATAATGTATTTTGTGTTCTGGATGAGCTTATTACATTGATGAGCTTATTACATTTGCTACTATAAATTTACAGTATTATATCATCACAATCATTACTCAGTGTCCTGGTTTTGGCTGGCATAAAGTTAATTTTCTTCCTTGTAGCTGGTACAGAACTGTGTTTTAGATTTAGTATGAGATTCATGTTGATAACGCATTGATGTTTTAGTTTTTACTAAGTAGTGCTTACCCTAAATCAAGGACTTTTGAGTTTCCCATACTCTCTCTGACAGTGAGGAGGGCCACAAGAAGCTGTGATGAACCGCAGCCAGAACAGCTGACCCGTACTGGCCAAAGGAATTTTCCATACCATAAAACATCATGCACAGCATATAAAGCTGGGGGGAAAAGAAGGAAGGAGGGAGTTATGATGTTTGTGCTCTCATGATGTTTGTTTTCCCAAGTAACCATTACACATGATGGACTCCTGCTTTCCTGCAGGAATGTCTGCCAGCAGATAGGAAGTAGTGAATGAATTCCTTGATTTGCTTTGCTTGTGTGCACAGCTTTGCTTTCACTATTAAAGTGTCTTTATGTCAACCCATGAGTTTTCTCATTTTTATTCTTCTGATTCTCTCCCCCATCCCACCACAGGGGGAGTGAGTGGCTGCGTGCTGCTTAGCTGCCAGCTGAGGTTAAACCAGGACAGTCCTTCCTGGCACCTAGTGTGGGGCTCGAAGGGCTCAAGCTTGCTTGCCTTACTGTATATTAGAGTCTAGTGCTCATTAGTAGCTGGTTTTTTGCTTTTGCTTCTTGCTGTAATGCTTATCATCTTACTGTGATGTGCCTGGGAATGTTTTGATAACAGCAATGGGGATGCACCTGGGACTGCAGTCTGTAAGTCCAAGCCAGAGCAGGAGCAAGGAGGGGAGTTCATTGCAATGTTAAAGCCTATGGTCTCACCCAAAGGGATCAGGGGTGGAGATTGTAATGGAAATACCTTTAAATTGTTGTAACCCATGATTTGAGTTGCATGTTATGGGATCTACTGTAGCAGGAACCACCTGAACCAGTGGAGGACATGTCTTAAAATAAGCAGTGCAAGTGCAGCAGTGCCCTGACCTGAGCTGGGTTTGGGGCCCAGTAACTCCATGCACACACAATTATTGAATGGGAAGACACCTGCTTCCCTTACTGATGACTGTTTTTCACTTCTTGTGAAAAGGCACCTTGCAAGTTTTTTGTTTATAAGGGAGTAGGTTTTCAATATTTATTTTCTTAGTGTAAACTGATAAAAATCTTCTGAAATACATGTAGTTGAACTGACATACTAATTAAAAATCAGATTTTCTTTAAAATGCTATAATTTTTAAGTTATATGTCCTGAACCCAGAACACTATGTTCTCTTGGAAATCCCAAAAGTTTTGGTGGGTTTTTGTTGTTGTTGTTTTTTGTTTTGTTTTGAGTTTTTTTGTATAATTTATCAATTATTTATCAATGGCTTCTCCTGTCTTTTCTGGTCCTGTATTTCTCTAGTGTCTCTTAGTCTGAGTAGCTGACCAAGATCCTAAGTATCATTAAATACTAAATCAGTAAGAAGTATTCACCTCAACATGCACCAGGACATACAATTCAACATTTCCGAGGATTCTCATTAATTCTTGTGCATTAGTAAACTGGAAATATTTTTCGTCTTTGAAATGAAGGAAGAAGATACAGGGAGAGAGATTTCCTTGTAGGTTCTTGTTCTCAGAGCAGGATAACTTCATCTTGAGAGTGACTAGCACCATTTCCCTTTGGAACCGTTGAATTTCTCTTCACATGCTGATTGTATTTTGCAATATGTTTGGGTTTATTGTGTTAAACGTACATTGAAACCTTATTTATTGTTCTTGATTTTATTTGGTGACAGAAGGAGAGAAGAAGGGAATAACTTGTACTGGACATTTCTTGTCAGCAGCTGACAGTAGTCACCATGTGGTATTTTATTCTGAACCATGTGAAGTACTTGAATCACTGTGACATGTTTTGGTGATTCTGGTTGAATTTCTGTTCAGTAAAGACAAGAGAAAAAGAACTGGGAAAAGAAGGAAAAAGGAACCATTCTTCAACACAGGAGTGGCAGTTTAGGAGAAACACACTACCTGCTTATTTCCTGTACTCAGTACTAATTCAGGCTAAATACTTCTTTGGTTCACCCCTTTTGTGTCATGAAAAGGCATTCATTACTCTAAATGCAGTTTCAGGCTTTGTGTCAGCTTGTAATAGTGCAGTTTATCACCACAGCAAAAGTGAAAAGCACAGAAAAATTAGGTTAATCAATACTGCTGCGGTGTGTTTGACATTACATTCAGGAAAGGTTTAGCATGTCATTCCTAACTACAGGCCATAAACTGCCTGAGGTCTGTGTATGCTCTTGATGTGAATGCTGGTTCCTCATGCAGATCTAGGGCGGAATACAGCTGTAAGCTTTTGCTAATCATGCACTCCTGGCAGACCTCTAGCACCTTGGATTGTAAAAAAAGTGACATCACTGCTTCCAATATTCTTCCTTCTGAAACAAGCTTTTGTTTTTGAGTCTGTAATTGGCAGACCTAGGCAAAATCCCTAAACAAATGTTGTTCAAAACTCATGCTTACAAGCACTATTTTGTTTAACATTTTAAATAATTCATTCAGTGTTTGTGGGTGGGTATTTGTTGTTGGGGGCTGATGTTTGGGTTTTTAGGAGCATTTTGGTACTTTTACTCTGGATCAAGGTGGATAATGATAAACTAACGCTGGAGGAAGTATTTTTGAGGCACTTCATCAGCAAGAGATGGGGCTTAGCACAATATGCTTAAAACCATAGCAAACTTAGGGAAAGACAGAGCCTCATTGTTCTGCAAAACCACAGGACTTCCAAAAATGTGCAGTTTCATATCTATGACAAAAATTTATATGAATTACCTTATTTATGGAAATACCATGCTCTTTTATACTGAATGGGAAGTTGGAAAAATGCTGGTGGTAGTTGTGATAATGCTTTGTGATGACAATGACAAGTTTCTGACACTTTTTTGTACCACTAAAAGTTTACTCCTGCCTTTTGTCTTAAAACTTTCTATTGTCTGGTGTGTTGTAATCCCCTGTGAAGTAGGTAGTTTCCATCTTTAACTTAAAAGCCACGAATCTGCTTGATGTTTGCTCACAGCAAGGTCTGAGCACCATGGTTTATAGCACTGTACAAAGCATTGGTATAGTTTAAAACATATTTTATATCAGATAAGATGCTTTTATACTTTAAATAAGATGCTGTTCAAGATATGCAATAATTTACTGTAAATCCTCAATAAAATATTCCTTTTTTTAAAGAGATACTATGTACAGTTTATGCAATTAATAATCTGAGATAAAGTTCAAAGACTCGAGGGTGAATATCAGTCAAATTTACAGAAATCTGCAGTCCAAATCGTTAGTAAGCTTAAAGAATCATTGCTTCGTGGAAATCAATGTGGCTATACAGGCTTGCAGCAACTCAGAATCTGTACCGGCATGTTTATCTAAAGCTAATTTAAAATACTTTCACGTTGAAATCAAGTAAGATTTTTAATAAATATGGGCTTTCCTGCAAGAGTTTTGATATGGGTGCAAGGAGGATAAAAGGTCTACTCTCAGCACAAATTAGAGACAAAACAGGAAGAGGAAGAAAGGACAATTAGAAAGATTCCATTGGTCAACTGATATGGCTTGAGTACAAGTGAGATATGTTCATTGAATTAACCCTGAGCTTTTTTAGATTGAGTAGAGCTCCGATATGATATTAAAATTTCACAAATTAAGGCTTATTTCTGATGTCTTTTTCTACTTACATTTCTTTAACACGTTAAAAAGCTCCCTCCCCGACTTTAGATGAATATATTTTAATGTCAGAAGGTGTCCATTATGATCATTTAGTCTGAACTTTTGTTTAATGCCTGCCACATGTTTTGAAGCAAAAGAATACTGTTTCCTTTACAATAATTTGTAATTTTATGTCTGTTAATTTTTTTGCACTATATTTCTACAAAGTGATATCTATGTATTTCAGTGGGGACAGTCTCACTCTGATTTAAGTTGGCTGTAAGGCAACCACAAGCATTCATTCCTGTTATTTTATCTTTCACTATAATTCACAGAATTGGTAGCATTTTGTGGGATGGGCCTTCTAAAGCTTTCCAGTGCCCACGTCTTACACACTAGATTGTTTGGTTGCTGAGCCTGTAAATATTTATTCAGAAGCACGTTTAAGATCTTATGGATTTTTAATTGGTATTTTTAATGATTTAGCTGTGCTTTTGTCATTGATTACTATTACTATCGTAATTTTTAATCATGGTAGAATACATATTTCTGAAAAAACAGAGGGCAAAACTCAGGGTTCCAGCTCTGGAACATATCCTCCTTATAACCAATTCCTTGTATTACTTTGCTGTATTAGTGTGTCATTTGACAGAGGAGGAAGTTCAGAGACAAACTCCCTAGTTAGTTAATCATATATATGAAGATATTTCTCCTAAAGGAATTGGTGTTATTCATGCTTGCAGGCCCAAGTATAATACGCTCATTATAAATGCAAACTCAAGAAGGAGTCCAGCTGTGATTCTGGATGAAATTATCTAGAGGAATTTTGCAGTTGTAAGCCAAATGTCAAATTCAGTGATAATCCAAGGGGATAGTAATACAATGAGGGTGGCAATAAAGGTGCTTTGGACCACAGAGTGATTCGCCTAGTCTTGGGGCCCCTTCAAGTGTTGGCAACAGTTCAGTGGACGATTGTAGGCAGACCAATGTCTTTGAGTACTTCATTCTGGCAGCTAATAATAAATCCACTGTGTATTTTATCAGCCCTGATATTCTCTGGATAATGGCCAAAGAGAAAGGCATTTATCCACCATGTGCATCTACTTAAAAGCTGGAACAAATCTTAATTTTTATTGAACAAGTCACTCAGTCATGGCCTTCATTTTTGCATAGCAAGTGCAAATGATTTTCTGGAGCATTTCTGTGCAATTCTGCTCTTTTCTGGAAAATCTACATTAGGAAGGAGATACTTTATTAATATAAAATGTAATGTTGTTAACTACCTAAAAGCCAAAACTGAACAAAATTTTATAACCACATCTATAAAAAAGCTAGGCGCGTTTGGCAGGTTAATAAATGGTTAGAATGGTGGTGCCATAGTCAGGGGTTTGACTATTTAGAACATGGGGCTCCATTTGGGAGGCCAGGTCTACTGGAGGCTGGTGGAGCTGGTCTGACAAAGAAGGGGAAGAGCTGTTTTGGTAGGAGGCTTGCCAGGCTGGTCAAGAAAGCTTTAAACTAGATGCGTTGGGGGAGGGGAGCATTGATCCATCCCAACACTCCTGGTCAGTTGCCAGCACCTGTAATAAGTGCTTGGAGCGATGTAGAGATGTTCCAGCTGCCCCAGCCATTGAGTCGGCTGCATTTGGAGCTCGGCTAAGGTGCCTCTATACAAACGCCTGTAGTATGGGGAACAAGCAAGAGGAATTAGAGATGTGTGCAAGGCTACAGGAATATGATGTCATTGGTATCACAGAAACATGGTGGGATGGCTCCTGTGACTGGAGTGTCGGAATGGAAGGTTACAGGCTGTTTAGAAAAGACAGGCCAGGCAGACGGGGAAGGGGCATTGCTATCTATGTCAGTGATAGGCTAGAGAGTATGGAACTCTGTCTGGGGACGGGTGATGAGGTAACAGAGTGTTTGTGGGCCAGGATCAAAGGGAAAACAAAAATGGGAGACATTATGGTGGGGATCTGTTACAGGCCGCCTGATCAAGCAGACTCTGTGGATGAAGCGCTCTACAGACAGATAGGAGCAGCCTCACGTTTGCAGGCCATTGTCCTCATGGGGGACTTCAACCATTCTGACATCTGTTGGAGGGATGGTACAGCCCGGCACAAGCAATCCAGGAGGTTCCTCGATTGTGTGGAAGACAACTTCCTCTTTCAAGCAATAGAGGAGCCGACGAGGAGAGGTGCCATGCTTGACCTCGTGCTCACCAACAGGGAGGGACTGGTTGGAAATGTGACACTCCAGGGCAGCCTTGGCTCTAGTGATCACGAGATGGTTGAGTTTGAGATCTTCAGGACGGTGAGAAGAGCGTGCAGCAAGCTCACTGCCCTGGACTTCAAGAAAGCAGACTTTGGCCTCTTCAGGAACCTCCTTAGTAAGGTTTCATGGGATACAGTCCTAGAGGGCAGGGGGGCCCAAGACTGCTGGTCAATATTCAAGGATCACCTGCTACATGCTCAAGAGTGTTGCATCCCGACTAGAAGAAAGTGCAGCACGAAGGCCAGGAGACCTCCATGGATGGACAAGGATCTGCTGAGGAAACTTCGAGGGGAAAAAAGAAGCTTATAGAAGGTGGAAGCGAGGACAGGCGGCCTGGGAAGAATATAGGAGCATTGCCCGGGAAGCTAGGGACCAGGTTAGGAAAGCTAAGGCACAGCTAGAATTAAGTTTGGCAAGGGATGTAAAAGATAACAGAAAAGGATTCTATAGATACATAGCAAACAAAAGACAGACTAGGGACAATGTGGGCCCTCTCTGGAAACTATCGGGAGAACTGGCTACCATGGATTTGGAGAAGGCTGAGATTCTTAATGACTTCTTTGCCTCAGTCTTCACCAGCAAATGCTCTGACCACACAACCCAAGTCTTGGAAAGCAAATGCAGGGACTGTGAGAATGAAGACCTTAGGCCCACTGTAGGAGAGGATCAGGTTCGAGACCATCTTAAGAACCTGAACGTGCACAAGTCCATGGGACCTGATGAAATCCATCCACGGGTCCTGAAGGAGCTGGCGAATGAAGCTGCTAAACCACTGTCCATCATATTCAAAAAATCCTGGCAGTCAGGTGAAGTTCCCGATGACTGGAAGAAGGGTAATATAACCCCCATTTTCAAGAAGGGGAAGGTGGAAGACCCGGGGGACTACAGACCACTCAGTCTCACCTCTGTGCCTGGCAAAATCTTGGAACAGTTTCTCCTGGAAAACTTGCTAAGGCACATGAAAAACAACGAGGTGGTTGGTGACAGCCAACATGGCTTCACTAAGGGGAAATCCTGCCTGACTAATTTGGTGGCCTTCTATGATGGGGCCACTTAACTGATGGACAGGGGCAGAGCAGTTGACGTCATCTACCTGGACTTGTGCAAAGCGTTCGACACTGTCCCGCATGACATCCTTGTCTCTAAATTGGAGACACATCAATTTGATAGGTGGACCACTCAGTGGATAAAGAACTGGCTCGATGGCCGCACGCAAAGAGTTGTGGTAAATGGCTCGATGTCCAGTTGGAAACCTGTAACGAGTGGTGTCCCTCAGGGATCGGTGTTGGGACCGGTCCTGTTCAACATCTTTGTCGGCGACATGGACAGTGGGATTGAGTGCGCCTTCAGCAAGTTTGCCGACGACACCAAGCTGTGTGGTTCGGTTGATACACTGGAGGGAAGGGATGCCATCCAGAGGGACCTTGACACCCTTGTGAGGTGGGCTGATGCCAACCTCATGAAGTTTAACCAAGCCAAGTGTAAGGTCCTACATCTGGGTCAGGGCAATCCCAGGCACTGCTACAGGTTGGGCAGAGAAGAGATTCAGAGCAGCCCTGCAGAAAAGGACTTGGGGGTGTTGGTTGACGAGAAGCTTAACATGAGCCGGCAGTGTGTGCTTGCAGCCCAGAAAGCCAACTGTATCCTGGGCTGCATCAAAAGAAGCGTGACCAGCAGGTCAAAGGTGATCCTGTCCCTCTACTCTGCTCTCGTCAGACCTCATTTGGAGTACTGCGTACAATTCTGGTGTCCTCAACATAAAAAGGACCTGGAGCTGTTGGAGCGAGTCCAGAGGAGGACCACGAGGATGATAAGAGGGCTGGAGCACCTCCCGTATGAAGACAGGCTGAGAGAGTTGTGGCTGTTCAGCCTGGAGAAGAGAAGGCTGCGTGGTGACCTCATAGCAGCCTTCCAGTATCTGAAGGGGGTCTACAAGGATGCTGGGGAGGGACTCTTCCTTAGGGACTGTAGTGGTAGGACAAGGGGTAATGGGTTCAAACTTAAACAGGGGAAGTTTAGATTAGATATAAGGAAGAAGTTCTTTACAGTGAGGGTGGTGAGGCACTGGAATGGGTTGCCCAGGGAGGTTGTGGATGCTCCATCCCTGGCGGTGTTCCAGGCCAGGTTGGACAGAGCCTTGAACCACATGGTTTAGGGCAAGGTGTCCCTGCCCATGGCCGGGGGGTTGGAACTAGATGATCTTAAGGTCCTTTCCAACCCTTACGGTTCTATGATTCTGTGATTCTAACCATGCCTCGCTTTTAGACTTAGCATATGCGTTACCTTTTTGTGCACTGCATATCATCCAAATTCATTTAAATGAATTTTATACTGCCATATGATGTGATGAAGTAAATGAGGGTAATGATAATCCTCATGACTGGCTAAGTATGAAGATTGGAAAATTGAGATTGGGCCCATTTGATAAAATATAGAGGGCTTTGTATAGTAATAATAATTTTACTGAGTTTTCAAGTGATTTATAAGCTGGAAAAACCATGATAAAATTCAGAATGCTAAGTACTACTACATTATCAGGCATTATTACATGGGCAAAAAATTATGCTATGAAACCGAAAACTTTTGGAACCCAATGTTTGGTCTATGAAGAGTTGTGCCCAGAGTTGTATTACAGTTTGGCATGGGGTACTAACTGCATATTGATAATTTTGAAAAGTAGAATTTTTAGTTTGTAGAGATTCATATAAAATTCTAGTTAAACTTCACATCTGCTCACACCACCTGAAAACTCCATGAATGATTAAGAACAATTCTTTATAGTTTATTAACATAGTATGTGAACAGATTATTGGAATGTTTCTCAATATTGTTTAATAGCAGATTTTTTGACAAACAGTCAGGAAGATATGACCATAGACAAACATTTCAGTGGTAGATGTCCCATCGCTGGAAACATTCAAAGTCAGGTTGGATGGGGCTCTGAGCTACCTGGTCTAGTTGAAGATGTTCCAGCTCATTGCCATGGGGTTGGACTAGATGACCTTTAAAGGTCCCAATCCAAACCATTCTATGATTCTACAAAATTGAAATGTGTGAAATCAGCTGTTCTTAAGAAATATTTTGGCTACTAAAGAGATGTGGCAGTAGTTACAGTTTGAAAAAGACTAGACTTCCGTCATCCTTTGTTCTTAACTGTCTTTTATTCTCTTTTTCTTCCTTACAGTGTCAGTACCCACTCTGATTTCCTACTTGACCAATATAGCATTAACCAGCATCTTCTACAAAAGATTTCTCTTTTATATTGGCCCTAGTGTTCAGGCACTGTGAGAAAGGTTTATAAGCTCTAGCACTGCTTTAACCATGACACTGATTCACTTATATCTGGCTTCAATCAAACATGAAGTGAGCTTACATCTGCTTGCAAAGGATTATGTAGACGTGCCATTACAATGTTATTGGTAACCCAGGTCATAATTACTCAAATTCTTAATATAAACTGCTATGATTTTTTAAGATCTTGAAAATAATGTTGTTTCCGGTCTCTCCCAGTGATAAATCCAAAGGGGGTCTGCTGCTGGATGAGGATTGTTAAGTCAGTTTGGCTTTGCCATTTTTGGGGAACATAAGCTGTCATGTGATCTGGATCTTAAGCCTGCACAGACTGTGCCATAGTACTTTCCATGAGATGATAGTAATTCATTACCCTTAATAAAGGCATCTTTACTGGGAGTCATTTGTTCTTCGTTGACTATGAAAGCACATTACAGCTGTAACTTAATCAGGCCTATCTTTTGATAGCTAAATAGAGATGAGATGAATCCCAATTTTGCTGAGTTTCTCAAAACCTTTAGGAAAAATTTTCCTGATAGAATTTACTATTTTTGCCTAAGATAAGGACCTGAAAAGGGTCTAACGATAAATGCTGTGAAACAATGAAATTTTGATTCTTTTTTTTCTCCCAGAATGTTTTTGAAACATTCATGTGAGTTTCTAATTTATCAAATTTAGCAGGAGGTGGTAGGATACTGAAGTATCCATACTGAAATATCAGACCAATAATACAGTATTGCCATGGACAGAAACACTGGACTTAAAGCATTTTCCAAAACATTATGAATAGAATTGATGTCTTCACCATTTTGCACTGGTATCACACACAGTTCACTGGTTCACCTATATGCTGGTGGTGTAGATGATTGTTCTAACCTCCTGTTAACTAATGAGATACATGATACATGCATTTGTGAGTATAAAAGTCCTGTGTCTATGCATTACTAGATAAAATTTGGAAGAGGAACAGGCAATCATTCAGAGAACATCTGTGATCAAATCAAGACCTTTAAGCACTGTATAACAAAGTTTTGAAGTAAAGTACTGCAGTTGTATGTATGGGTATATAAAAATGTACATATTTATACAGTACTTATCTTTATTTGGTCACATCTGTTCCATTTGGTGTGCAGATGTACTTGAATTTTAATCTGCAAAACTTCAAGATTGTGGAAACTTTGACTGGTGAAAATACAAAAAGCATATTGCAAGGTTTTATCTTTGCTTAAGAAATGTTATGAAACGTGATGTGACGCATGGCATGTTCCATCAAGTTGTATAAATAAGTGAAAACATTTGTCCTTCTGATCTTCTTGCATGTAAAAGCTGTCAGGATAAAATGGCTGTTAAGAAAATGGAACATAATTAGACCTGACTTATTGCAAATACTCTCAGTATAACTCAAACTGAGGAAGTTTAATAGTGAAGAGGAGGCAATTAAGATAGCAGTCATGTTGCTTTACATTTGTCTTCAGTGTTTCTTTGTCAAGCAGTTTGGGTTGTTTATATTCAGTACAACTTCTGTATATAATATGACAGGAAAATGCTGGCATTCACTTGGGCACTGGTAATGTGACTGCTACTAAGAGAAAAGTCTGCAATAATTCTGCTACTCCTCTGAAAAGAAGTCTTTATATCAACAGAGGACTGAGATTCATTCTTTTTGTCTGAGTATGAATAACCGAGTTCATTAGTTTTGGCTTTCACTAGTGAACAAAGGAAATATACATTCATCAATACAAAAATGAATTTAAACAAAACATTTTATTTTTTTCTAATTTAAATTGGAATTTTAAATCAGAATAGCTTTTCCTTTTTATATAGATTGTAGTCTGCTGAGACAAGAAACTTAATATAGTCTCTAACATCTGCAGCGTCTACTATGGAGGCTCCTCTCTGCCACTCCGGTGAATCTAGAAATCTGTTTTTAAGTATGTATTTAAAATATACATGTATATATTCATGCCAGTTAAGATGGAAGTGTCAACATACTGAAAGTAATTTTTATTCTTTTCTTGATTTGACAGACTACTTGCCAGGCCACTACATTTTGAAATACAAAAGATAAACCTCCCAAAACAGCTCGTCTATGTATACAGGCCACTTTGCCATATCTCAGAATCTAAAGGAAAAAAGTAGAATTTATTTTACCTGCTCTATTGTGATTTTCAATTAATATCTGTGAGTCATTATGATGTTATAGACTGTCACTAGTAGCATTTTAGGTAGTGTGTTTAATTGTAGATCTTTTACCTCGACTGACATTATTCCTGTTAAGTCAAACGGCGGGGCAGCATGATGATGCTTATCAAAGTTTTGAATTTCCTTAAACACCTCTAAATCAAATAAAGTGCAGACTATCTCCTCTGGAATAACCCAGATACTTCATCTTGTATATTTCAGCTGCAGTGTAGGTTATTTAATTCTAGAGCTGAACAGAATTTCATTACAGTGAGCATTTTGTGCAATTTTTCATTTCCTGGATTTGCCACATGTCTCAACTTCCTTACTAGAAGTTTTTCCATTTGCGTCCAAACTCGTTATCCAAAAGTCAGCTAAAGTTCTAATTGAATATATCATATTCTTTTTTTGGATGCAAGCATAATACATGAGGCAGCAGAATCAGACAGAGTAACCTATCAGAACATACAGACTTTGAGGCTTAACTGTTCCATGTACGACAGTAATGACAGACATCTTTACTGAGTGTTGCTAAGCAAGATAAAACAACTTCTTGAAATATGAGAGATTCATTGGTGTATTTGTGTATTTTTGTTCTTTGGAATGTCAAGCATGATGATAAAAGCAGCTTTCTGTCAGCTGTGATGGCCAAAGTCCTCTATGTTGCTAAAAGTATATCCTGTGCTGCCTACCACATCTTGGGATTAAGGATAGGACTGATAGAGTAGTGAGGTTAGAGATACATGCACTCTTCAGCTTTTCATCTGAGACAAAATAAACAGAAAACAAGGAAAAAAAAAAATAATGTAAAATTGAACTTTGCTCTGATTCCTCTGAATATTCCCCCGACCAACTAGGAAAAAAAATGTTATTTTCTTCAGCATGGCCCTTTTGATACAAATACACTTACAAAGGATACGGTTAGTGCATTTATGCAAACACTGACAAGGTAGTGAGACAAGTGGATAGAAACTACTCACATTTTGAGGAGAAGGCAATGATATAGACCTCAAGAATATTAATTAGAAATAATACAATCTGTCAGAATTGTATATTGATAAAATCATGACCAAAACAAGGATTGTGACTCCTTAGTGTTGATACTGAGATAACTGTCCTTGATTTTATCTAGTAAATCCAGCTTTATAAGACCTGCTTCAGTTGATTGATAGAATAGATACAGTTTTCCTGCTGAGTGATTTATGATTCCTACACTATGCATAAGAATCATGAAGCTCCACTATATATCTCTGTCTAAACTTCTTTCTAGTCCAGAT
This sequence comes from Strigops habroptila, assembly GCF_004027225.2. Taxonomy (NCBI): domain Eukaryota; kingdom Metazoa; phylum Chordata; class Aves; order Psittaciformes; family Psittacidae; genus Strigops; species Strigops habroptila. The sequence goes on from NC_046358.1 coordinate 31,122,130, forward strand.
AGAGAAACTGATTTGGAATCATTCCTCATCTGATAGTAGATGTATCCCTTGCAATGAAAGAGACAGATAATTCACAAAGAATGATCTGTTGGCTGAATTCAGACCATCTTTCATATTCATGAAAGCTGATGTGAATTTTAAAAGACCTCTTCAGAAGTAATTTTTTTCCAAATAATGTTTTTGAATTTTACAGTTAACATTTCTTGCTAATATTCTTCTATCCATTACAGTAAATTAATAATTTGAGAGATTTGATCAAGTAACTAGGACACATGAGTTTGTGGGGGTTTTTTTCCTGATATTGGATGAATTAAATTTACTTTGAAGGCACAATTGCTTAGTCACAAAAATATATTAAATCATAAAGAGAATTTTTGCTTTGTTCATATATTCAAATGATAATATTTTTTTATTAATATTTATTAACCAAAATGTAAGAGTAGTTCAAACACATGAAACATTATTTCCAAATTTTATGTTATTTTAACTATTTTTTTTGGTATTGGATAATTTCTTTAAAAAATATTTGACTTTCAGAATATTGGAATACCCCTTTTATCTTATGTTTTTCTTCTCTGTCTTATGCCTTCTATCTTCTTATACTTGGCTGCACATCTAACTCTTTTCCCTGTAGTAACTAAGCACCTCAAAATTCTGAGTGCCTTTAAATACATATTGGAAGAAGAGAAGGTATTTAAAACAGTGAAATTCTGGAAGTTCCGAATATAAATTAGCTAATATTTTCCTCACTTTGAATAGCACACACAATCTAAAAATAGGTATTGGATGTGACAATCTAAAAGGCTGATCTTTGAATAAGCCTATAAAGAGCTGTGTGATCTCTTACGGAGATTTCAGGAGAGAGATGTGCTCCGAAAGAGCACACCAGAAATTTCTTAGGGAAAAAGTTACAGTTAAAGTAGTTGTTTTATCATGCACAGGGGATATGTGGATAATCTGAAATTTCAATCACTGGAACAAATGAATGACCTACAAATGAATTCTCAGTGAGTGCAGCAAATACAGTTATAGCTATGCATTCATTCTAAAACTAGACTGAGAAATATTTTATAAGATCGATTAGATTTTAAAATCATGTATTTTAATCCATGGAAAGACAAAACTACTTTTTTTTTTCTTCTCAGCTGTTGTTACTGAAATGAATAGAAAACTGAATGTTCGCTTGAGAATCCTGTGTCTTGCATGTCCCACCTTCTAAAGCTGTCACCCTGAAATGCCTCATCCAGACACGAATCATGATGTGGCTTTAAGGGCACCCCAGCAGTATTTGGCAGGACTGATAGGTCCACAAGGGTCTGAGGAGGATGTTTCAACACTGAGAAACAAAAGAGCTCAAAGATGAGATACAAAAGAACTCGAAGATAAGAAACATTGCAGTAGTGGAGTAATGGGAGGAAGCACCACAAGCCATCTTCTCATTTCATGAACTCTTCAGGAGTGGATGATTTGGCAGAATGCACCTATTTTATAAAAACAGTACACCTGATCATGATGTTTGTAATTACATTCCTGATATATTAACTTCAGCCACAGTTATTTATTGTTTCAGGCTAAGTTGAAACTAAGCTGAAGATGTTTTTTTGGTTTGGGTTAGGGCTCTTTATCTTAAAAGTGCTGGGTGTTAGACAGGTAATTCTTAGGCTTTTTCTCACAAACATAAAGCACAAGCTATGCAAACAAAGCTAGACAGATTTGCTACATAGGCTGTGTTCTAAGGAATGTAAAATATGAATTCAAATGCCATGTTTACAGTGAAAACTACTAACTTCCTGAACTTAGAGTAAACTTCTGATGAAATTTAAGAAGTACTTAAATGCTCTGTGTAAATTTTGTGACTAGGCTTGCTTGCTTTTTATAGAATAACTTTAGGTTTCTGAGACCACCCTCACTTGCTTAGTTCAGTTTGAGATGCAGAACAAGACAAGTGAAACTTTAAAGATGTCTTATTTCATCTCTAGAGTAGATACTATCCAAATAAACTCTGTAATTCCAAAGTATCTAGAAGCTGAAAAATCTTTTTATTCAGAGCTGATACAGTTACATTTTACACATAAGTCATGGAATTTGAAGGAAAGACTGCAGAGAAAGTTGTATTTAATAATTCAGTTTAGTAAGCAATAATACTACAGCGCTTAGAAGATTTTTGAAAATGCCACCAAGCTGGATCTTTATAAAATGTGAAATAAGTTTTCTGTGGGTATTTGCAGTCCTGTACAAATCTTCTCAGATGGGAATATCTGCATTTATTATGATTTATTATAAAGCATTTTACTTCTACAGCAGCTTGCCAAGAAATTACAATACTTGGTGAATCAAAATTAGAGACTGATCCCCAAAAACATGAAATTAACCTTTTCTTAGTGCATGAGATGTTAGAATAAAATCTCAGGCTTTTTGATGTGTATGCTGTTTTTTGAAATTCCTCATTTCAGTTTGTGTGGTTATGACAGTGTGTGCTGTTCACACAGCTAGAAGTTTGGAGAATGCCGATCTACAGGACTGGCTGGAGGACAAGTCTCTGCCTTTAGTGACGGATGAAGAACAGTTAATGATAAACCAAAATGAAGGCATGACTGATCCAAGAATAGATAGAAAAGCAACTAGATATCAATCTTGTGAGAAAGTACAGGACAGATGCAGAGGGCTTTTTTCTTATTGCATTTGTTTAAACAAGGATAACCATGGAGCCAGGTGGGCTGAAGAACATAGGAGACAGTGAGATGACCTGGCTGCAAAATCTGCAGAGTGCAGTGAAGGAGTTGCCTTCAAGTTACCGCTCAGCTCACTTAAGCACAAGCATTCACCCACTAAAGTTTCCATCAGGGATGGTGTGAAAACTGGAAGTGATGGTGTGCATACAAGAGTTTGAGGTCATGATGGAGAAGAAGAAAGAGGAGGCAAATTCTTGCTAAGATTTATGTCTAGAGTTCAAAGAAAATGAAAATGGCATTCAGGAGATCATAAAGGAAAAGAGAAAATAGGATAATCGCCAGCAAGAAGGATGGCAGAGAGGAGGAAAGGCAGTTTTATGCCAACATCAAAAAACCCAGAATTCTATGATTAGGATTTTTTTAATGAAAAACATTCAGCAGCCTGTTGTCATAAACCAGAAAATTAAAAAATATCTAGTTGGCATGGTATCTTTAAGTATAATTCTTTGGAAGTATCTGTCTCCCAGAAGCTATCTGCCATAAGGAAATATATAAAATTTGTTTCAAAGATAAATGTCTGTTAAAGCTACCAATTCATCAGCCAGCAATCACTTCTGATGAAAGACAATATTTAGTTATTCACAATATGAATATGAAACTGAAAAGCTGTGGCTATGGAAAAATCCAATATGACCCTTCCATCAGAGACCATGTTTTCAGAAGACACTGGCAAAATGCACCAATGAGGCTTCACACAGAATCTCATTTATAACAAGTCTGCTATACTGAAGAACTAAATGAAAACAGAGCTTCTACTTTTATTTAGTAGACAGATTTATAAGGCCTACAGTGGTAACCAAGAGGCTCAAAAATCTGTCTTATTAGTGTAAACTGAAAGATAGAAGTTTAAAGATTATGTGGAAAAAGTGTTTGCACTTTGAAAGTATATCAACTGGGTATGCACTAGAAAGGAAAAAAATATTTTCATTTAGCTGAAAGATAATGTTGGTATAGGAAGAAATGGATATCAGCTGATGACGGGTACAAACATTCAGGCTGTAGGCTAAAATAATTACTAAAATTAGGGAAATAAGAATCTGGAAAGCAAAACAACCTCTTAGCGTGGTGAGGGAAAAACCTAACTTTAACATGGAGCCTGACTGATGTATCAAATCAGCTAAATTGTGTGCATATCTCCAGCTCTGGGAGACAAGACTTAATGATCCAGGATTTCTCTTGTAATCCTATGTCTCCAGGTTTGAACATATTTTCATGCAATTGAAGGTATTGCTCTCGCAACCTGTAAATAAGCCTGACTACATAGCAATGGATAAATAAAACTGACATCCTTAGATAAACATGGGAGACTCTTCATCCAAGATATGTCGTTGCTGTCATAAAGATGCTGATGTACTGTAGCATTTCTGTCTCTGCAAGTGATGTGTGGTGTACAATGTCAGTTCAAGATCTGCATGACATTAGTGAAAAGAAATCTTTGGAACATAAATCCCTTGGCACTAGCACAGCACATAATGCCATTCCTGATTTTTACTCATTTCTGACTCAGGAAAGGCAGTGCTTTATTTCACTGCACAGTTTTACTGAATATTTTGAATTATTAAACTTTAAAATTTCTGGTTTCTCCAAGCAAATTAAAAATAATAGCATGGGACCAATACTGATGGGGTTCTAGCTCAAACCAGGAAGAAAAACCCAATACTCTCTATGGAGTATTTATTTTTTGGCTTACAATATTGAATAAACCTATAGCACAGATTGTAAGGTTTTATGGTGTAAGGGACAAATAACACTGCCAGTGAGACAAAATAGGAGCAAGATCAGAAGAAAATGCCTGGCAATACTGAGGGAGTTTAATACTCTGGGGGAGTCCAAATGGCCTCCTTTTGGTGACATAGCCTGGGTAACAACAGGTAATAAAAGAAGAGTGTGAGTGTAAACTGTTGGTGTGAACAAACTACCTTAGCCACTTCTGGCTGAAAGGGTTTTAGCCAAGACTGATCATGCTATGAGGATATCAGCAATGGCGAAATTTGCTTAAGATGATCATCAGCCTGATTAAACAATAGCCAAAGTACTGTTGAAAGCCTTTGGTGGAAAGGAAGAGTCACCTGAAGTATATAAAATGAAATTAAGTATAAAAGAAGAACAAAAAAAATTGTAATAGTGGGAAGAGACTTTGGAACTGGAAGATGAAAACAGCGGCAGTCAAACCTAGTTTGACCCTGCCAGAAGTTTCTCCAGAGCATCATAACCGTGCCTTGGCCCGAAAGGATGTCCTCCCTGTTGGGTGCCATGAGCAGCCAGTGTCAAGCACATGCATTGACAACATGTGTTGCAACAAGAGAGACATCCACACTTGAGGTGGTCTTGTAAGGGGACTTCTCACCACTGTGAACATTATCATAGTAGGAATAGGCATGGTCGCACTTAATATTGGAACATCTGCATGTTTAACAAGAGGTCTACATATAGGGGAACTCCCCTGTTTTTTTCTTAGACTGAGTTGTTTTTCCGTGTGACAACTGCCATTTGTGTCAGTAAGTACTATATGCAGGGGACACTAATGAAAGTAGGCAAACACCCCAAGACCTTGCCTTAAAGGTACCCTATGTGCTTTGCCTTCCAGCATCTTCCAAATGTGAAAGTGTTAAAACTTCAGAACAGTCTTTCCTAACCTGGAGTCTGGATAAGTTTATTAAGTATCTTACCTAGGGATTCCAAGTTTATAATCCCTTAGGAATGGTCCCTGCTCTTGTCTCTAGAAATGTTTTCATTTAGCAATCATTAACCATCTTTCAGCCTTCCCAACAGTCTCCTTATACCTACCAAGCTGGTCAGTGGAATTTTCAGAGAAACTTTTCCTATGAATCTTAGGAAGAGTTTCTTACCGCCTCCTTCTCTGTAGCTCCTCACAGGTTTCCAAACACTTGATGGATATTCAGCTGAGCCACCTGATTGAACAATGCTGTTTAATCACAGGTATGCTGGCCTCTGGCCAAGCCCCAATAGTAGTTCAAATGGTACAGCAGATATTTGCACAAATAAATGTATCACCTTTGGTGGTCTATAGGGGCACATGGCTGGAGGGGATCACAAGCCAACGTGCAGTAATTCTGAAGTCATCTCTTCCATGTTCCTCCAGAAATCATAGGTTTTCATGCACTTCCAAACACTCCAGAACATAATTCAGAGCAGTTAAATATGAAACTGCAACTGCAGTGTGCAATAACACTACAGTTTAAAAGTTTAGAGTTTAAAAGCATATTTTTAAGCCCTTTGGAAGAGTGGTTAGCCCCATTTGTAAACCAGTCCTCAATCAACTTCACACAGAACTTTTGCAGCTCTAACTACCAGATCCACTGAGAAGTGAAATAACTTGCCCAAGTTAAATTTCATTCTTGTGACAAGGACTTGCATAAAAGTTACATACCACCTATATTTTTAAGGAAGCAGAAAGTTTTACCTACAAGTAAGTCAAAGAAAAATGAAGGTTTCACTTCTGAGTGTCAGAAGCAACCAAAAAAAGGTATTTGATTTTTACTTGCTTCAGCATATTGCACCTTACCACAGACCTCAGGTCATTTTTTATGTCTTCTGAGCTAGTTCTACTTAGACTAGGTACTTCATTATTATTAATTTTACTATTCTACTTATTTTCTTCTCCCTACTGGCTTTAAATACATGATTCATAGTCAGATCAAGCCCTAATAGGTATTACTTCCATTAGCCGTCTGGACACAGCCTGGACAATACTTGAAGTCAAACTTGAATTTTAACTTCTTGAAGAAATAATTAAATCAGTGTTAGCAGCCCCTGTGGAAAGTGTCTGCCTAGTAACTCGTTACCACCAGCCTGTCTCTAATTTGCCTGTGCACATGGCACCCCTACAGTAGTCTGAGAGAGGCAACAGATAATTTATATAAATTAAAATCAATAGGTGGCTGAGTACTGAGCCCAGTGGAACATCCTCTGGGCAAGTGGAAATTTTAGAGACTAAGGACTTAATCTTAGCTGCTTAGCTCCTTTCGTCAAGGTAAGATTTAAAAAGATTGATTATAATTTATGAAATATTAATACCTGGAAAGCTTTTGAGTGAAGATACTATATTTCTGCAGAGTCAAAGTGAAGGTTTCTACAGGTTTCAAAGTACAGTATCAACATGCTGAACTTTTGCAGCTTTAAAATCTTTTTATTTTCAATTTTTCTTTCTATCGCTGAACAACAGTTAATAAGATCTGAATGCATTGAGTGACTTATCTAAAGCAATTCAGCAAGCAAATGGTGGAGTCTTAAAGTCCCTTGCTGTCACCATTAGACAAAAAACACTGCTTCTATCAGTTAACATTGATAGGCAATAAAAAAAAACCCTTTTCTTAAACAGTGAGCAGATAATAATTCATGCTAAAAATCTACATTTGTTAGTTTCAAGACACACACATTAGCCTCCCACAGAATTATGTTATCAAGTAATTTGTTCTTTTCTGCCATGACGTCTTGTACTTTAGCCCTGTTTACAATTCTGCTTATTCTCGTTTAACCTAGATTGTAAACAATTTGGTGCAAGGACTGTATCTTTACTGATACTGTGAAGTGCACTGCTTATTTATTTTATGGTATGCGTAATACCTAATGAGACAATCTGGGCCTTGTAAATCTAAATTAAATGTAGTGCTGGGAACCTTGGTATTATATATTGAATATTTTCCATGTCTTGATTTTATCTAGAAAATAATTATATGCATTTGACCAATAGGCAATTGCTAGGAGATACTCCCATCTCATATAAAGTGTTTTGTTTTGAATCAAACATAACTTTTATTTTCTGCACTTTGTTTCTAAGGATACACTCGTGAGAAGGGAACATTTTCCTCAGGAGCTCATCTGTTCCCGCTGCTTATCCCTCACCTGAAGTCATAATCCTTTGTTTGTGGCTATAATCAGCTCTGCAGAAACTAATTGTGATGTCACAGGCAGAAGATTATGATTTCAGGGGCAGAACAAACAGCAGGAGCAGGTGACCTCTAAAACATGAAGTGTCTCTTTTCGTGCAAAGATCGTCCGGCTGAAAAATGGGAGAGAAGAGGAATGTGACTATGTTGTTTGAGAGAAAAATGTTTTTTTCAGACTTATAAAAGGCATTAATATGCTTGCAAGAGTTAAATTTCTCTGTGATTATATCAAGGAGAGACAATATATTCAGTATCAGCCGAATTATGAAGTTTGATTTCTGATTTCTCATTTGATTAAATGACAAATACATCTACTGCTGCAATCAGCAATTTACCTATCTTTTCACATAAAGCTGGAATCACGCAACAGCTCATTTCCTCTCTAGCTGATTTTTACTGTGAACTCAGTTACAAAATTCTTTAAAGGTTTCTGCTTTTTCCTGTTTCCTTCATGTGGTGAACTAATCAGATGGATATTTGATATCTTTCTAAGGGAAAGTTTGCATGAATTTACAGCTTGTTATATAATAGCATTAAAGAATCAGAGTTGGTTTGTGTTTGTTTTGTTCGTTGTTTTTTTTTTGTTTGTTTTTAATTTGTGGAATACTCAGAAGTTTGATATAGTGCAATATTGCTTCTTTGCTTCATTCCTATTCCGAGAAAATGTAACTCTAAGGGCTTAGCTTGGAATAATGAGAACTGGTATACGTGTAAGCAGCATTTGAAAGTTTCATAGGGAAGCTTCTTGGCATCAGTTCCCACTAAAAATCCTTATTTTTAGCATATTAGTGTTGAGATTAGGACTACAAATGTGGTTCCATCACCATAATTGATTCATCCGCAGATGATGGATCTGAGCTCTATCTTAAAGGACTGTTTCAACTAATATTTTGGTTTTGGTGGTCTGGATGCCAGTTTGCTGGTATCTGGTTACCAGTCAGAAGACTGTCAGAAAATGGACATTTATTTTAGATAGGATTCCTACTTGGTTTGATTGATTTCTTTTTTTTTTTTTTTTTCTTTTTCACTTTGGATAACATCCAGTTGTAGAAAAATTCTTATTTACTATAATCTATGTATTTTGGTCCAGGTAAATGACAATCAGAGTGTCACTCTTTTCTTTTTGCACTTTACAATAAGATTTTCTTCCCTAAGCAGGACTATACTATTTTTTTAGTATATTTTTAGACTTTTTTTAGATTAATTTATGCTGATACATGTGAACAGCTTCACTTCTACTTTGATCAGAGATGTGCTTAGATGATTGCCTTCTTTAAAGGGGCTATTGCCCAACACTGGGCAATACAGTTTATTGAACTGTAATCTTCTCATGAATTTTGTGCTTATGAATGCTAGCCACCACCAGATTACTATTTTAAGATGTTTTTTACTGAAGGCAGCTCAAGTAAAAGTGTGGCTCTTCTCTGGGAGTTCAGATAAACCATTCTGTGTCAGTTTTGTGATCTGTAAATTGGAGAACAAAAGCACTATTTTTTTTTAGATCAGTGGCTGCAAAAGTACCAATAAATAGTACTAATGAGCAAATCAGTTTTGGAAAGTTACAGTACACTCTTGTAACTGATTTCCAAATGCCATTTACCAGTGGAGTTAAATGTGGAACTGTGTACTTTGTGTATGCAATCATAATCACTGCCCCAACTAAGTAAGTGGATAACCGACCAGAGAATTTTATAGTCCTAATTTTTGGAAAAACAAACAAACAAACAAACAACCCCAAAACAACAACAACAACAAAAAAACCAATCCCAAAACATAGCTCCGCTATCAATATCTGCATGGGCTGAATTTGCTACATTTGGGTTAGTTCAGAATTATGAAGAATCTGCATTTTTTAAAAGAAACTGGAAGAAAACATGTTTTTTATAAAGTAGATTATCTTCCTGCTTTATAAAAAAACCAAAAATATCATTCTATCATTACAGCAGGTAGTACTAAAAAACAAGGAAAACACGGAAAAGCATGAGAAAACATGAGAAATCATGAGAAACCATTAGGCAATTAAAAGAAAACCTTACTTTGCCTTTTACAGGTACTGTAAGTGGCAGATGGTATTACAGTATTCTTGAAGAGAATAATAGTTTAATAAAACCGATGTTCTTTAATGGCACATATTTTATATACAGTATAGATACAAACATATATACATACAAAATAACTACAGCATTTCTACAAATTTAACATGCAAACATATTTCTTTTGATAAATGTTTTAATTTCCCCCTTCTCTCCCCCTTCACCCTTCCCCTTCACCCTCCACCACATCCCACCCACCCCCACCCCCATAATCCAGCCTATTTTTGCGCACTGGTGGAGAGTAAAATTATCCAAGCATTTCTCCTGACCTTTTACAAGTTCTAAAATTGCTGATAACAAAATTCTTTTTCCAATTTAATCTCACTAATTATAATTATTCCAGGGCAGAGAACTGTGGACATAATGCTCTTTGACATAATACCACAAATGAGCTGAATGACAACGTATCTAACATTATTTGGAAAAAAACTACATCTCTTCATGTCCTATTTTTATATGCAAAAAAAACACCCCCAGGCTGTAAAGATTTTAAAGTTTTTATCATTATGTGCACAGTAAACACTTTTTTGGAAAATCTTATTAAACAAATTCCAGACTTCAAGAAGAAAATAAAACCATAATTTAGTTTCCAATTATACCACAGCTTGTGTATAACTTCATCTGAGTGGTGCCTTTACCTTACAGCAAGAAAAACATAGCTTCTAATACCTCTAAAAGTGGCATCATTATAATGTTTAAAAATATAGAAAACTAAAAAAAAAAAAATTAATCCAAAGGAAAAAATATAAGTAGTTAATTTTTGATCATCTCTACATCCCAGTGTGGATGCCTCAAATATTTGAGATAAGAAAAAAATATTCCCATCAATGAATAAAGCAGAAATGTTTTATCCTCTCTGATATGCAAGGAGTCAGTAAATATCTTTAGGAAAAAAATATTAGAAGATGTTTATAGACTCTTTTATGTTACGAGGCAAGCTGCCCCAGGGCTAAGGGCATAACTGACCTGCAGAATAATCAATGGAAAAAAAGTTATCAAAGCTTCTTACTTTATTATTGTTATAGTATGCATTTCACATTATTTACTAGATTATTATAAATTATCATAAATTATTATAACTAGGCTTCACTTGTCCCAGTAAATGAAGAAAATATATTTTGCGATTCATTATCTTCTCTTGCATTTTTGTTATTAAACTAATTCTCAAATTTAGTAAATTGCAGCAGGTTTCACAGCTGTTAAGTATGATCCAGGGAGTTTTTTCTGTGTTAGAGATTATATTAGGTACACTGGTACATGTTTCTTTAACGTAGTCTAAACATAGCTGTTTTAAAAGAGATCTTCTTTTTCTTCAGCTTTCTAAAATATAATTAGAGATTTCTCCATAGATTTATTCTGCTAATGAATAAGTTATAAAATGCCTTCTTGTCCTTTTTAGAGCTGTTTAATCAAAAACTTGTTTTATCCTTTGTTTAACTTTTGATGTCTAGAGCAAAAGATCCACAATAAAATTAAGGCAACAGAAGCAAAACTTCAGTAAAAAATGCATTTTAAGATTAGAGAGCAGCTGTTCACACCCAATCTAAGCTGGGAGGTCTGTAAATTCTCGGTAGTTTAGTAATCTGATTCTTGCCTAACTGTTGGCATTTACTGCAGAGACATCCTTTTATTTCTCTAACATAAGAGACTAGGTCTTCAATTTAGAAGATGTGTGAGCAGCACATGATCCCTTCCAGTCTGATATGGTCTGTAAAAGTCAGGTTCAGAGAATTAGAAGCAAAAGAACTGAAAACAATATGTAATTTTTATTAGATTCTTTTTTATAACTTCCCAAATTATCTTTTTTTTTTTCTTTATGTAACTGCTCTAAAATAAAAAGACGTTTTCCTTTTTTAGCCATTGTATTGCTACAGATACATTTATGAATTCCTCTGGAGTAGAAAAAACAGTCAAAACAGCCCTTCATGTAAGGTATGCAAAATTTACAGGCATAATATTCAGTGGCACAGACTACAATGCACCTCATCTCCTTTTAATTAAGACTCTTCCCCTTTGAATGGACTACTTCAAAATTTTTCTTTACTTAACATCTCCATTCAGAATTTTGGGCTTCTCATCTTTTGTATATCCAACTAGCAGAACAGTCACCTTTATTCACTGATGTAAGTATTTTACTACTTAGTACCTTCTACTAAGCAGTGTATAGAAAGACATTGTTGGTCCTAATGTTCAAATATATTTATAGCCTTTGAGTTTATAACTTCTGACAAATACTGTGTTCTGTTTGGAAATCCCCAGTTCATTTTGTTCCCCCAGTTACAATTTCTACTAAATGTGAGAAATAGCAGTCATACTGCCAGAGGTGGCAAAATTGAGAACTGTCTATGGTTTTTGTTTAACTAAAGAAATCAAGAGATTTGCTCAAGAGATTCACTTTCGTATACTTCAAATGTTTTCATTTCCAAGAAGACTGTCAATATGCAGCTATCTATCTCAGAGGTTTTAAACCAAAAAAAAGGAGTTTTACCTTGGAATCCAGTGCTTAGTTACAAAAGGTATCAAAGATAATTGTTTGCTGTCAATATCATAGTGGAATAGCTGAAGAAAAAGACTAATTTGATTCATGGCATGAATAACTTGAAGCACACACATGTAAGTAAATATTAATAATGATGGTAACTAAGTTGTGATCTAACAGCTTCCTTGACCAATTGTGAAGTGCTTTACGTATATTAGCTTCCTCCTTTAAACTTTTTTTTTAACATGAATAGCAGGGGTTTCCTGCTCACATTGTTTCTGTATTAATCCAAAACTTACATGGATTAGCATACCTTAAGAAATGAAGGGGGATCATTCTAACTCATTAACCTTTGAACTTCACCTTTCAGTAGATTGTATTCAGAACTAAATTCCATTATATTCTCAATAAAGCAGTTTGTAAATAATGGGTTAAATATTAACAATTTTGTATTGGATGAGTATAAGATAATTAATTATGCAATTATTTGAAAATTCATTAGGGAGAAATTTAAGTTTCAAAAATCTCTTACAATGTTCCGAAACACAGAGCACTAGCCCAGCAAGTCATCATCTGTTCCATTTCAAACTCCTTGCCTAAATACCCTAATGTATGTTGTTTTGGTTTTTCTTTTTTAATTTAAGATACTTTGATTGGTGAACAGTAAATGGCTTTAGTGTACACATTAACTTTTCTTCTTTGACATATGAAACACAAAACAGATCACACTAATTAACCAAGCCTTTTGGCATACTGGGTGTGGTTTTATTTTCTTTATTTAAAATGTTTTATTTCCCTCCTTTCTCAGTAGCTCCTCCTGATGATCACTGCTCTGACAATACAACATGCAATTTACATTCTTTGAGTTACCAATCTGATTAGAAAATCATATTAGTCATCTTCTCTTGAAGAATAAGTGCAGATAAAGAGTCTGGAAGTATGAAATCCCTATAAAGCACAGTCCAAAAAAGTTTGCATGTGCCTTGATAAACTAAGGAGATTAGTGATACATATTGGATTACAGACACTTTTAATAATGAGTTTGCATTAAATCAGTACAATTAGGAACAGGAGGATTAGAATCTGTAACGTGTATTTATCTGCCTAATAAAACTGTTCATTTGATGAAATTATTGAAATTTCAAAACAACTAATATGGTCTGTAGAGATTATATTACAATGACTCAGTTTAGTGACAACTAAAGGTAGGTCTTCACAACAGAAGAAAAGGAAATACACACACACACAGATGAATACAAACATAAAATAAATTTTAGTTACTATTATTCATTTATACACCAGGAAGAAGCCCAATGGGACATATGACTGTGCACCACCTTGATAAATAAAGGAAAGAGCTTTTATAGAATAAGACCAGCTTGCTCAGTGTGACTTTTTCCCTAACAAACAGACTTAAATTTGTGGGAACTTAGCCATTTGCTTTTCATACATGTCTGGTCTCTCACATGTAGTTCAACTTATTTTTTGTGACAGTACTGCTAGAAACGGGGAGATATAAATCACATGTCCTTGACTTACTGGTACTACAAAGCCCACACAATGTCATATCCCCTCTGTATTACTTTCTTGATCAAAGGAATGGGCCATTCAAATTAAAGACGAGACCATTGAGACAGATACTTTGGCAATGTAGGACTTCAAACATAGTTACAGTTAGAAGGGCTGCATTTTCCCTTCTTGCTATTGCATCTTACTTAAATTAAATTCCCAGCAATCTGAGAGAAATCCACTGATAGTTTGCAATAAATTCAACTGTTAGTACACCATTAAACTTTGCATTATTTTCTTAATGTATGGTAATTACACGAGTTCTAAATAACGGAATTCTAATGCACTGTGAAAATTGAGAGTTCAGTAGTCTTAAAAGTTTCCTATTTCCAGAAACACATTTTTAACTTTCTTAACCAAACCAAACCAAAACAAAACAAACACAAACAAACAAAACCCACCCAGACCAAGGAAGTATGCCTCATTACATAAATCTTTGGACACTTATTAATACTTTAATACTTTCTGTACAAATGTTTAAAATCTTTTATAAGTTCCAATTGCCAAATCCTTTTTTTTTCTATAACATATCATTTAAAACCAAGACTTTATAGTATACTCAGTCCTGATCCATGTGCAATTATATTTTTCTTCTCTGTTTTCTGTAAAAACTGATAAGATATCTTTGATACTATTCTCATGTTTCTTAAAATCCTCCAACAGTTTTTATTTTAAAATTCTGTTCATATATTCCTCTGAAAGTTGTCCTATACATTTTTTGGGTTGTTTGTTTTTTTTTCCCAGACTCACGTTAGTGGTGATGACATGTACGAGGACACCAGCTAAAGCTCTTGTGTAAATTCCTTCTGGGTTCTCTAGAACACTGTGTTGGGCTTCTAGCTAGAGTGCTGAGCAAAGTGATGAAGAATCATAGCACACATAGAATTCCAGAAATATTTTTATGTCTCCAGCACCATGTCTACTGTTTTGGCTAGACGGAAACTAGTCTGCCCCTTTGATGCTTTGTCAGCTAGGGATGAAATGCTCAGTCAGTTTGTAAGACATCTAGTAACCAGGGCTATAAACCTCTTTCGGGAGTGGGAATGCTTGTAAGGAGTTAATACAGAAAGTGACAGTAGATGGTGCTCAAGGCTACTTAGCAGAAGCCGTGGCTGTGTAGGAAAAAATCAACCTATTCCCTCCCCATCTAGTGCTTCAAAGTGCTTCCTATTGCAACCCTTACCTCAAGTTCTTAACAAATCGGATTCCAGTTCAGATGTTGGAATCTGATGCACCGGAATTTCAAACCACTTAGCTTTCTGGAGATGAATTTTAACTACATGTCTTAGCCCATTAAAGTTCAGAACTTCATTTTCATGCAAGTCCACGCTTTAGTGGCTTATGTAGATCTTAGTAAGGTCAATTCTTCATCTACCTATGAAATGTTAATATTTTTTCTCGTGCTACTTAATTGATTTCTTTGACAGTGTATATGGTCCTGTCACATGCCTCACCTCTGGAAAAGTCCATGTTGTGGGAAGGAAAACTAGGCATTAAGTTTCAAGAATGAAAGCAGGAGCTGGAAGGTTGAGGAATAAAAGTTGCTGTTTTAATGAGGAAAATGTCACCAAAATCATAAGTCAGAATTAAAAGTTCCTGGACAGAAAAGTGTAAGGTACTGTGATTATAATGAGATGGCTTTGAAAAGAGGAGTTAAAAAAAGAGACCACCAGAGGAGAATGTAAAAAGAGTAAGCCCAAGGGTACACAGTCAGATCAAAAGTCCCTCTGTGCTGTCACACTGCTTCTGATAGTTGATAATACCAAATCTTAAAGAGGTGCCCAAGAACAGAGCAAGTGCATAGTCCTGCTGCTCAGAGTATTTTTCTCTTTGGCCATTTGTGGCTCAGGGACCTTTAAAGCCAGATATACTGTCAGTTGCTCCGTATCTTAGATCAGGAGATAGGGTAACTGTGAGGCAAGCTTGGAAGTGCGATCAGTGTAAACTTTGAGAAAACAATATCCCATTCAATGGCTGTATTATTTACAGTAAATCAACAAGATCTCCTGATCCAATTCCACTTAAGGGAGATTTGGAACTTAAGATTTCCATTTTGTGGTTTATGTCATTGCAATTGATCACTGCCTGGCTGAATCCCACAGCAGCATGAGAGCTCACCACCTACAGCTATGTACCACTTCTTCTCCTCTCCCCCTCCTTTCCTCTCTTTGAATGGCATCAGGATATTAATCTTTACAGGAGTGGACATTTCAGCTGAAATAATTCAGCCCTTTACCACTTTGTCTTGTCTTTGAAACTCTTTTTATAAGATTGGTATTCCTGAGATGTTTGTTATCTTCTACAAGCATTGGAGGGTTTATAGGACAATCCTTATTGACTCTGTTGGGTTTTTTTTTATGTCTGTGTCAAGATGAACCAGAGAAAAAGGCATTATCACCAGACTATCTAGTTGAAAGAGTTGGAGCCACATGGCATGCCTGGATTCACAGTTTTTTGGGAGTTTTTTGTTTGTTTGGGTTTTATTTAGTTGGTTGGTTTGTTTGTTTATTTCTCTATTGTTAGGGTAGGAATGTGAGCGTGAATAGTGTGAGTAAATAGTGGAACCAATGCTACCAGAAAAAGTTGTATATGCTTGTGACCTGTGTGTCCTGAGGAGGTGGGTTATATATATTTCCGTGTGCATGCATTAAGTCCTGTGGAGAAGGACTTGGGGGTGCTGGTTGAGGAGAAACTGAACATGAGCTGGCTTCAGTGTGCACTTGCAGCTCAGAAAGCCAACTGTATACTGGACTGCATCAAAAGAAGCGTGACCAGCAGGTCAAAGGAGGTGATTCTGCTCCTCCACTCTGCTCTCATGAGACCCCACTTGTGTACAGTTCTGGTGTCGTCAATGTAAGAAGGACATGGAGCTGTTGGAGCAAGTCTGGAGGATGCCAAAGAGGATGATAAGGGGGCTGGAGCACCTCTCATATGAAGACAGGCTGAGAAAGTTGGGGCTGTTCAGCCTGGAGAAGAGAAGGCTGCGTGGAGACCTCAGAGCAGCCTTCCAGTATCTGAAGGGGGCCTACAAGGATGCTAGAGAAGGACTCTTCATCAGGGACTGTAGCAATAGGAGAAGGGATAATGGGTTTAAACTTAAACAAGGTAAGTTCAGGTTAGCTATAAGGAAGTTCTTTATTGTAAGGTTGGTGAGGCGCTGGAACAGGTTGCCCAAAGAAGTGGTAAATGCTCCATCCCTGACAGTGTTCAAGGCCAGGTTGACAGAGCCTCGGGTGACACGGTTTAGTGTGAGGGGTCCCTGCTCATGGCAGGGGGGTTGGAACTAGATGATCTTAAGGTCCTTTCCAATCCTAACTATTCTATGATTCTATGACTCTATGATTCTAAAATCATAAGTGATAAATTCCTTATTTCAATCAGCAGCTCAGTATAAAATAAGCCTGCAGAGAAAGGTCTGTTTACTTCTTTCATGTGAGAAAACCACAAAATAATATATAACAGATTACTCGCTTCTAGCGTTCCTATCTTAAAAGAAAGAATGTAATACCTCAGATGGTATGCAAAGGAAGACTGTCCCAACATGCTGAAATAAAGTATATTTTTCACATGCTACAGAATAAGGCAATGATATGCATTAATATTTAATGTTGAAGCCAAGATCTGTGCTATATCCAGCAAGTCAATATGCATATATATTGATAAAAAGAGTTATAATTAGAAAGCACTGAAGAACAAGACTTGCATGGGAAATAAAAATCTCATGATCAGGACATGTCTTAACTCAGGGATTTGACCAAGATTTCACCAGGGAAGGTGATCTTCTGCCCTTTGCAATGTCTTTTGCACTTTCCTATGAAGCATCTAGTATTTTCAACTGTGGAATACCGATAAGCATGCTATGGAAATAGCAGTTTTGACTATTAAAATAAAAATAAAGGAGAGACTTAAATAAAGAGAGGAAATAAACATGACCAAGACAAGATCCTAAGTGAGCTTCTCAGAGTTTAAGAAAGATATTAAATAGCTATTTCTCAAGTGATAAGGAGGACAATATCATTACACAACTTCTCTTCATTTGCATTTCATAAAAAAATTAATTAGAATATAAACTTGTTAAAGTGTTCTTCAATCTTGTTAAGGAAGGTACAGCAAAGTGAAGTCACCTTCAATAAAAGAAACATCAACTAAGGGTATAAATAGTATTCCTTTCTTATTGCCTTCCATTTACATGTTATAGATGCTTGTTTGATGTTAATAGGCAGCTCTTTGACTTTTACCTTCTGGTTGAAATGTGTGGTATAATTAATAATTAATTCACTTTTTTCTAAATGGATACGAATGTGGAGAACTATCTAGCTTGACTGTGGGAGTTATTAATTCTTTTTTCTTTTGCATGCATTTTACAATTCCAGAAAGGAATAAGTCCTCTGAAGTCAGAATATTTTTAGTTCCCTTTATAAGAAAAACAGATCACTTATTGAAGACCCTACTGTGGCAAAGGAATATATTATGATGGTTCCTGGCAAACCTTTATATTGTAGAAAATGTTGATTTTTCTGCACCAACTGAACCTCCAGTCACCCACTTTTCCAGAGTTGCTGGAAGCCCAGGTATCTGAAATGGCATCAGACAGCTATTAATTAAGTCTTAAATTTCCAATAATTGTGGCATAAACTTAGAAATCTAGTTTACATACAGCTACAAAGAGAAATTTTAGATTATATTTGTGTTTTAACCTGGAGCTGGATCTCACTCTTTTTTTGTGATAACCTTGAGACTTGTAATTAGTTTAAGTATTATTTGAGCTATATATTTTCCATAAAGTCTCTTAGTAACTTTATTGCTTTGTGTATGTGTATGCTTTCATCTTTATTATATTGATTTTTCAAGTTCACACAAAAACATTTCTGAAATTTATCATTCTCTTGCTATGAAAAGAAGAATTTAATATTATAAAACAGGGGCAGCAGCACTTAAAAATTCCAGGCTGATTTGAATATAACCACTGCAATACCTCCACTGCCATATATAATTGTATGATATTACGAAGAAGACTGTGTTCGGGAAAAAGTGCAGTATGAAACATATTTATGCCTTTACTAATAGACTATTTATATTGTTGTAAATTAATTTTGCTTTCAACAAGGTGCCTTTAGCAGGTCCTCAATTAGTTCTTACTAACATTGTTCTATAGCAAAGATGTTACAAAATGTCATTTTCTATGAGAGAAATATGACAGAAGAAAAAGAAAGAAAAAAAATGTAAAATTTGATAGAGGTATCAATACAGGACAATATATCCAAATCCATTGGAACGTAAGATAACTGGAAAAAAAGCATTTCATTGGCTTATTGTGAGAGAGAAATAGTAGGTTCTCAGATAAGAACCTCTTTTCACAATGACATTCAATCTCTGACGCCATAAGCAAAACTTAGAAAAAGAAATATGGGCCTATCTGAGGGCCCAGCTATATTGCTGCAGTGCAGAGCAGTATTACAGTCACCTAACAAAGATGTGGACATAA
Source organism: Strigops habroptila (assembly GCF_004027225.2). Taxonomy (NCBI): domain Eukaryota; kingdom Metazoa; phylum Chordata; class Aves; order Psittaciformes; family Psittacidae; genus Strigops; species Strigops habroptila. The sequence goes on from NC_046358.1 coordinate 31,141,398, forward strand.
CACAGTGCAAAGCCATGTAGAAATAATAGCTGAAGTCCCAGAAGATATGACTATATTATTTCCATTTGTGGACCTCACTTACTTGAAAGACACAGGTATCCCAGGACACTTCTATATGATTTAGACATATTGTGAATATTATTCTGAACTGAGTCTGGATAAGATGTTTAACTGATTTTCAGCATCTCAGTTTCTCCATCCATTTAAATTGTGATCATGATATTTCTATACGACTCAAAAAAAATTGTGAGACCTAAATCACTGAAGTGTAAAACACTTTCAGAACTGTAGCTAAGACTGTGTCCTAGGTTTAGCTGTAGCAGTCATTTTTCTCCTCCTTAGTAGCTGGTGCAGTGCTGTGTTTTCGACTTTAGTCTGAGAACAACATTGATAACACACCAGTGTTTTAGTTGTTGCTAAGTAACGCTTACTCTGATCAAGGGCTTTTCAGTTTCATGCTTTGCCAGCGAGGAGGGGCACGGGAAGCCGTGAGGAAGCAGAGACAGGACACCTGACCCAAACTAGCCATAGGGGTATTCCATACGACAGCACATCATGCCCAGTATATAACCTGGGGGGAGTTACACAGAAGCCGCAGATCGCTGCTCGGGTCGGGCTGGGTATCGGTCAGCGGGTGGTGAGCAATTGTATAGTGCATCACTTGTGTTTATTGTTTTCTTTTCCTTTTCCCCTTTTAGTTTTATATTCTCTCCCCTTGTTGTTTCCCTTATCATTATTCTTACTGGTGGTAGCAGTAGTGGTTTTGTATTATACCTTAGTTAGTGGACTGTTCTCATCTTAACCCATGGGAGTTACATTCTTCCGATTCTCCTCCCCATCTCTCCAGGAGCGGGATGGGAAAAAAGGGGAGGAGTGAGCCAGCGTTTGAGTGGTTCTGAGTTACCGGCTCAACTTAAACCATGACAGACTGCTACATAATTATCTAGTAATTCCAAGGAAAATGGATTAAAAGTTATAAGAGTAGGGAGGGAAACAAAGGAAGGCATGAACAAGGAAGCTGCTTTGATATTGTTAGAAGAATTTTTTTAATAAACAATTTTAGAGCATCCATGTTTCGATAGGCAGGGAGATCTCACTTCTACCTTAATTTGAGATGGTTGCAGACAGTTACAAACTTGAAGGCAATATTCAACTCTATTTGGATATTTCTTTCTCTTTAGTTTTAATATCTCTATTTTCACAGTAGTTTGGACATTTGTAGTAATTACAAAGTGTCATAATTCAGCATCTTCTATATGGAAGTCATAGCATTCCTATAGTGAAATGGCTCCAGACTCATGGGAGGAGGCTGTTTTACTGAGTTTTGAAAGAGAATGGAAAAAGCACCATTGACATAACATTTCAGGATGTTTTTTTTACAGAAAGTGAAGAGACTCACTTACAACTAGCAACCGAGTGATGTCTTTGGCGTCTTGTTAATATTCACTGTGCAAAAAGTCAGAGGACTTTGGAAAACCATGTAGGAGTTCAGGGAACAGAGCGTATGAAGAAGTAACACCTGTGAGTGAATAGACATTATGGTGTCACACTGGGATATGATTGCGACAGATCAACCAGCAGGAGAGATGACAATCCAGGACTGCTCAGAAATGCAGGATCGGTCAGACACGGAGACATTAGCTATTGACACCAATCCAGAACACAAACCATTATAAATGTTGGAGTTAGACATTCTGACATCGCACAGATGTATTAAGAGTAGAAGAGATCAGTTAGTTCACTGAGCTCAGTGCCCCAGAATCAGTAAAATGTTTAGTTCAGGTAAGTCTAGAGAACTTTAAAATTCTCTGAAGATCAGGCACCTCACTTAAGACCCTTCCTGTTGTATGACCATTTTTTGTGTCTATCTGCTGCTAATGTTCTCCAAAGGGTTTGCTTTTATTCTGAATAGTTCACCAACCTAGACAGGGGTTAACTGTGACTACTGTACTGATAAAAGGCATGGATGTAGCCAGAGATTTCCTATTATAAGAGCTATCTTCCTGCAAGCTGATATTTTAAGACAGGTGATGGAACCTCTGACACTTGAGATATATAAAACTGAACTGAACAAAATGAAAAGGATAATATTGAAAATAGCATTACTATACTATTAGATAAATGGAGCAGGTGACCTATTACATCTTTTTAAGCTTCACTGCCCTCTGACAGCTTTCTAAAAGAAAATTCTGCACCACTAATTTCCAATTGAAAGAAACATTGTATTGGGAAATATCTTTTAAATAACTGAATCTAGTTTCCTGTTCTTGCAGACAACGAAGTGAAATAAATCCCATCAATTGTTCTCTATTATGGGAAAAATGTTAACATATCAAGGAAAAATACTGTTGTCAAATTTCTACCCTGCCTGAAGGTAGTCATATTTATAACAAAAAAAAAAATTACAGAATAAGATCATCAAACCAATTTAGTAAATTTTAGATCTTGGAAACCTTCACAAAAAGCGTCACATAGACTTTTACAGTATCAGTGTTCATTAGTGCCTACTTCTACCTATGTATATCATAGGTACTTCTGCCTGTGTAGATCAAAGGTACTGCTGAGCTCTTACTATCAAAATTTTATCCAAGGGTATAACAACTGTTATTTAGTAACTGAAGGTAAATGGTTTTATTTCAATATAGAACATGGCTTTTCTTTTACACATAACATATACTGACCAGGACTTCGAAAAGCTAACAAGATCATTTAATCCTCAGCACTTGCTGAGAATAAACTTACTTAGGAGATATGGGTACTTAATTCCAAGTGAGTGTATCGGCAGAATATTGCTAAATAAATTGGAAGTTCTCACTCAAATTTCTTTGGCAAGCCACCTTTACTAATCACAGAATCACAAAGTTGCAGAATTGTTTAGGTTGGAAAAGACCTTTAAGAACATAGAGTTAGTCTTAACACTGTCAAATCCACCACTAAATCATGTCCCTAAGCACCACATCTACACCTATTTTGGCTACACCACTTCCCTGGGCAGTCTGTTGCAATGTTTGACAACCCTTCTGGTAAAGAAATTTTTCCTAATATCCAGTCTAAACCTCCCTGGCACTAATTGAGGCCGTTTCCTCTTGTCCTATAGCTTATTACTTGGGAGGAGAGACCGACACCCACCTTGTTACAGTCTCCTTTCAGGTAGTTGTAAAGAGTGCAAAATCTCCCCTCAGCCTCCTTTTCTCCAGGCTAAACAACCCCAGTTCCCTCAGCCATTCCTCATAAGACCTGTGCTCTAGGCACTTCACCAGTTTTCTTGCCCTTCTTTGGACACACTCCAGAACCTCAATGTCTTTCTTGTAGTGAGGCATCCAAAACTGAGCCCAGTATTTGAGATGCAGCCTCACCAATGCCAAGTACTAAGAGTCAGTCACTTCCCTAGTCCTGGGATTGTTATGGCCCAAATGCTGGACCTGGCACATTGCCTTGTTGAACTTCATACCACTGGCCACAGCCCATCAATCCAGCCTGCCCAGATGCCTTTATAGAGCTTTCTTACCCTCAAGCCTATCAACGCTCCTGCCCAACTTGGTGTTGTCCGCAGATTTACTGAGGGTGCACTCGATCCTCTCATCCAAATAATTGATAAAGATATTAAACAGAACTGGCTCCACTACTGAGGCCTGAGGGAACACCACCTGTGACTGTTTGTCAGCTGGATTTAACTGCATCCACCACCATTCTTGGGACCTTGGCCTTCCAGCCATTTTTTTAATGTACCTCTTGTCTACCTCATAATCAGTGTGGGCATCTTTGCTCATTTCAGTCAGGCTTATTTTTCTACTAAAGCTGGTACAGAAAGATAATTTGACCTATAAACTGTAGGAGCACACATAGTCCCTCAGACTGGAAGTCTATTTGGTAATTCTAATTGGTTATTTTCTTTGGTTTTGGCATCTAAAACATAAATATTGAACTATTTTACAGTTATGAAAGTGGTAAGGTCTGTGGTCATTCTGTTAACAGATGGGAGGGAAAGAACGTGTGTCTTATGAATCATCTTATGAGATGTCACTAACAGAGCAGTCTGTCTTCCTCTCTTTTGAAGAAGCAGTGTAGCCCAGAATAATGTTTTACTGAATACCTGAAAGAAAATCATAAATCTTCACTGACTTTCAAGGATTACTTCCTTCAAGCTCTAGGACTGCCATTTCAATATTCCAGAAGCCAAGCAACAGTGGCAGGAAAACTGCATGGATGATCAAGGACCTCTTTACTAAACACATACATACAAAAAAAAAAAAAAAAAATGTACAAGAAATGGAAGCTTGGGTACATGGCCAAGGAGGAATGCAGAGATGCTGTCCAAGTCTGCAGGGATGTGATTAGGAAGGTCAAAGCCCATTTGGAGCTGAGCCTCATGAAATTAAGCAAAAGAAATAGGAAGTCCTGCACCTGGGAAGGAATAATCCCATGCGCCAGGACAAACTGGGGCCAACTGACTGGAAAAAAATTGACAGAGAGTGATTCAGGGGTCCTGATGGACATCAAGCTGACAGGGTGCTGGGACATTGTCTTGGGTTCAGCTATAGCAGTCATTTTTCTCCTTCTTAGTAGCTGGTGCAGCGCTGTGTTTTTGGCTTTCAGTCTGAGAACAACGTTGTTAACACCAGCGTTTTTAGTTGTTGCTAAGTAATGTTTACTCTGACTAAGGACTTTCTCAGCCTCATGCTCTGCCAGGGAGGAGGGGAAGCCAGGAGAAAGCAGAGACAGGACACCTGACCCGAACTAGCCAAAGGGGTATTCCATACCACAGCACGTCATGCCCAGTATATAAACTGGGAGGGTTACCTGGAAGACGCAGATCGCTGCTCGGATGGGGCTGGGTGTCGGTCAGCGGGTGGTGAGCAATTGTATCCTCTCCCCTTGTTCTTTTCTTTATCATCCATTATTATTGGTGGTAGCAGTAGTGGTTTTGTGTTATACCTTAGTTGCAGGACTGCTCTTATCTCAACCCGTGGGAGTTACATTCTTCCGATTCTCCTCCCCATCCCTCTGGGAGTGGAGGGAGGAAGAAGAGGGGGAGTGAGTGAGCAGCTGCGTGGTTCCGAGTTACCAGCCAGGCTCAAACCATGACAGTTCTTTGTGGTGCCCAATGTGGGGCACGAAGGGTTGAGATAACGACAGATCTGACCAGAGTGTGTCTAATCATATTTGTGATAAGTATTCATTGTTACTACTAGTCACAATGTTGATTTATTTGCTCTCAGAGTCGTTGAGCTTGATCTCAGAGTTTCAGCATGTTGTACCTTACTTACTGTAGGTAGTTAAGGTATGGCGGCCGGAAGATATCGCGATGTACGGAAAGAGAGAGCCCCTCCCTAGGTACTCTCACAAGCCCCATAGCATAAAGAGGGGAATTGTGGGGCTAGGCTGGACAATACCATAAAAGGTAAAAATTGTTAACCTGCCCTTCTGATTGGGTCAGAACAGGTACTTCCGTGTGGCCGAAAGGTATAAAGCACCTGCTGTTGTTTAATAAAACGCTATTTGGTCATCCTCCATATTGGTGTCTGTGATCTTCTAGCCCTAAGCCAGGGGTTGGCTTAGTTCTGCAAGTCTTGGCTGAAGCAACGCAGCAACACTTACAGCCACTATTTGCTGTTTTAGTGTTTATCGGCTAGGGGGCCTGGGCTAAGGTTATTGTTTCACTGTACTTCATGGTAATGACTTGTAATACAACAGACTCATTGATCATGAAACTAGTCTGGCTTGCGCTCCCGGCGTGGCCATCACCTCTATACTTTGGAAGGTATATAATGAAATTTTTTAGCAATTACATATCTTTTTTTTTCTCCTCGGGGGACCAACCTACAAAGGAGGCACTCCCTTACACCTCCCATTCCCCCACCAGTCAATTTACGACAACATTTGAGAGTTCTGAGGTTTTTGGATGGCCTTTGAATACCCTTGAGACCTGCCTGCTGATTGTACTGGGGATCAGGCTGGTAACTCGGAACCAAGCAGCTGCTAGCTCACTCCCCCCCTTCTTCTTCCCCCCAATCCCAGAGGGATGGGAGGGGAATCGGAAGAACGTAACTCCCACGGGTTGAGATAAGAACAGTCCAGTAACTAAGGTATAACACATACGGAGTGTGTTTTACCCAAGGCCATCCCACCCTGGGAACACCCTATTTCATCTGATCTCGAAAATTAAACAGTATCGGGTTCAACTCTGGTCTAGGGTTAGACGACAATATAGGAGGACCACCAAGAGATTTTCCCTGAGACTGGACAGTCATGAGTGGTAGTGTGTGTGGGATAGTATGGGCAAGTATCTAGGCCAGGAGGCCCCTCCAGTGCTTTGGAACTTCACCACTGAACAAGTGCAACACCCGGAGAAACTAGTAAAACACTTAAACGAGGTGTGCTGTTGTCCTGGTTATACCAGAGAGGGACAACTCGCTGCAACGTGCTGGGGCTTGGCCTATGCCTACAGAGCCCTGCTCAACACTAACCTTCAAAGGGAAAAAAATGTCTCTGGATCTGATGGCAAAGCAACAGACAACACAGCTACTCCAACTCCAAGCACAGCAGCTTCACCAACCCCAGTGACAAGCACAGCAGTTACTCAAACCTTGACCACAACAGACAACGCAACTACTCCAACTCCAAATACAGCAGCTACACCAACCCCTGTGACAAGCACAACAGCTGCTCAAACCCTGACGGCAACAGACAATGCAGCTACTCCAAGCACCGCAGTGTCCTGGGTTCAGCTGTAGCAGTCATTTTTCTCCTTCTTGGTGGCTGGTGCAGTGCTGTGTTTTTTGACTTTCGGCCTGGGAACAACGCTGATAACACTGATGTTTTTAGTTGTTGCTAAGTAATGTTTATTCCAACCAAGGACTTTTCTCAGTCTCATGCTTTGCCAGGGAGGAGGGGAAACCGGGAGGAAGCAGAGACAGGACACCTGACCCAAACTAGCCAAAGGGATATTCCATACCACAGCACGTCATGCCCAGTATATAAACTGGGGGGAGTTACCCGGAAGGCCTGATCACTGCTCGGGTGGGGCTGGGTATTGGTCGGCGGGTGCTGAGCAATTGTATCCTCTCCCCTTGTTATTTCACTAATCGTTATTATCATTGGTGGTAGCAGTAGTGGTTTGTATTATACCTTAGTTGCGGGACTGCTCTTATCTCAAGCCGTGGGAGTTACATTCTTCCGATTCTCCTCCCCATCCCTCCGGGAGCGGGGGGAGGAAGGGGGGGAGTGAGCGAGCGGCTGTGTGGTTCTGAGTTACCGGCTGGGCTCAAATCATGACAGTTCTTTTTGGCGCCCAACGTGGGGCTTGAAAGGTTGAGATAACAACAGATCTGACCAGAGTGTGTTTAATCATATTTGTGATAAGCATTCATTGTTACTACTCATCACAATGGTGATTATTTGGCTCTTAGACTTGTTGCGCTTGATCTCAGAGTTTCAGCATGTTGTACCTTACTTACAGCCACTATTTGCTGTTCTAGTGTTTATCGGCTGGGGGGCCTGGGCTAAGGTTCTTGTTTCACTGTACTTCATGGTAATGACTTGTAATACAATAGACTCATTGATCATGAAACTGGCCTGGTTTGTGCTTCCAGCGTGGCCATCACCACTATACATTGGGAGGTGTATAATGAGATATTTTAGCAATTGCATATCTTTTTTTTTCTCCTCGGGGGGTCAACTTACGAAGGAGGCATTCTCTTTCACCCCCCGTTCCCCCACCAGCCTATTTGCAACAGCAGTTGAGAGTTCTGAAGGTTTTAGATGGCCTTTGAGTACCCTTGAAACCTGCCTGCTGATTGTGCTGGGGATCAGCATGTTGGCAAACATATGGAGTGTGTTTTACCCACGGCCATCCCGTCGTAGGAACATCCTATTTCGTTTAATGTCAAAAATTCAGCAGTATCAGGTTCGAATCTGGTCTAGGGTTAGACGACGATATAGGAGGACCACCAGGAGATTTTCCCTGAGGCTGGACAGTTATGAGTGGCAGGGTGTGTGGGATAGTATGGGCAAGTACCTAGGCCAGTGGGCCCCTCCAGTGCTTTGGAACTTCACCACTGAACAAGTGCAACATCCGGAAAAACTAGTAAAACACTTAAACGAGGTGTGCTGTCGTCCTGGTTATACCAGAGAGGGACAAATCTTGGCAACGTGCTGGGGCTTGGCCTATGCCTACAGAGCCCTGCTCAACACTATGCAGCACCTTCAAAGGGAAAAAAATGTCTCTGGATCTGATGGCAAAGCAACAGACAACGCAGCTATGCCAACTACAAGCACAGAAGCTACTCAGACCCTGACCACAACAGACAACACAGCTACTCCAAGTACAGCAGCTACATCAACCCCAGTGACAAGCACAACAGCTACTCAAACCCTGACCACAACAGACAACGCAACTACTCCAACTTCAAATACAGCAGTTACACCAACCCCAGTGACAAGCACAACAGCTACTCAAACCCCAACAGCAACAGACAAGGTGGCTACTCCAAGCACCGCAGCCACACCAACCCCAGTGACATGCACAGTAGCTACTCAAACCCCGACAGCAACAGACAATACAGCTACTCCAAGCACCGCAGCTACACCAACCCCAGTGACATGCACAGTAGCTATTCAAACCCCGACAGCAACAGACAATGCAGCTGTTGGTGTTACTCAACTCCCAAGCACAACCGCTGCACTAACCCCAGCAATAGACATTGCAACCACTCCAATCCTAGTGGCAGGCACTGCAGCCACTCCAACCACAGTGGCAAACACTGCAGCTAAACCAAATGGACAGTTTGTGACAATGTCTGTTGCCCCTGTAAGCAAAAGCAGACGAGAGGCACAAAGAGCAACCCGCGAAGCGAAGAAAGAAGAAGACCCAATGCCATTACTACACGGAACAGCACCTGAACAAGAGTTACTACTACGTGGGTCAGAGGAAGAGGAAGAAGAAGAAGAGGTCACTTCTCGACCCCGGACCTCAACTGAACTGCAGAATATGCGAAAAGTTTTCACCTGTCTTCCAGGGGAGCACATTGACACCTAGTTGCTCCTATGCTGGGACAATGGGGCCGACGGTCACGAACTAGAAGGTAGGGAAGCCAAGCAGCTGGGATCACTTGCTAGGGAAGGAGGAATTGACAAAGCGATTGCAAGAGAGAAGCGAGCCCTCAGTCTTTGGAGGCGGCTCCTGGCAGCTGTGAAGGAAAGGTTTCCCTACAAAGACGATATTACGAATCGCTCAGCCAACTGGACCACGATAGAGAAAGGCATCCAGTCCCTGAGGGAATCAGCCATTCTAGAGATGATCTATCGTAGGCCGGATGTGGGGAACACATCCGTAGATCGAGATGAAGTCGAATGTACACGACCCATGTGGCGGAAACTTACACGGAGTGCGCCATCATCATATGCCCACACATTGGCATCAATGACCTGGAATGACGGAATATCACCAACAGTGGATTACCTGATTCGTCAACTCTGAGAGTTCGAAGACAATCATCTCACCTCTTCCATCATTTCAGCTGTGGAAAAACTGTCCCAGGAGTCCAAACAATTGAGAGACGATTTATCCGATCTATCCAGCTCCCCACGCGTACCAACCCATGTCTCAGCTATTAACAGAAGGCGCCCTACTGCTCGAGAAAGAAAATATAGGAGGTACACGCCACGGGCCACCCTATGGTTTTACCTGCGGGATCACGGAGAAGACATGAGAAAGTGGGATGGAAAACCTACTTCAGCTCTGGAGCAACGGGTGCGTGAACTGAAGAGGAGAACAATGGTCAAGGATGATCCTCCCAGGAAAGCTGCTGCTCCAGTCTCTGGCGAGCAGTTTCCCAGATGGAGTGAAAGAGCTGATTTTACTCCAGCTCCTGTGATAAGGAATACTAATCCCTTTCTACAAGACAGAAGTGGAGAATTTTGTGATCACTATTAGAGGGGCCCTGCCTCCAGCCAGGTGGAGAAGAGGGATAATCGGGTTTACTGGACTGTGTGGATCAGATGGCCTGACACATCAGTCCCACAGAAGTATAAGTCTCTAGTAGATACCGGTGCACAGTGTACCCTGATGCCATCAAGGTATCAAGGGGTGAAACCCATTTCTATTTCTGGAGTGACAGGAGGATCCCAAGCGTTAACTATGCTGGAGGCTGAAATCAGCCTGACTGGGAGGAAGTGGCAAAAGCGCCCCATTGTGGCTGGTCTAGGGGCTCCATGCATCCTTGGCATAGACTATCTCAGGAGAGGGTACTTCAAAGACCCAAAAGGGTATAGATGGGCTTTTGGTATCGCTGCCTTGGAGACAGAGGAAATTAAGCAGCTGTCCACCTTGCCTGGTCTCTCAGGGGATCCTTCTGTTGTGGGGTTGCTGAAGGTCGAAGAACAACAAGTGCCAATTGCGACCACAACAGTGCACCGGCGGCAATATCGCACCAACCGAGACTCCTTGATTCCTATCCATAAGCTGATCCGTAGACTGGAGAGCCAAGAAGTGATCAGCAGGACCCGCTCACCCTTTAATAGCCCCATATGGCCAGTGCAAAAGTCTAATGGAGAGTGGAGATTAACAGTAGACTATCGTGGCCTGAACGAAGTCACACCACCATTGAGTGCTGCCGTACTGGACATGTTAGAACTTCAATATGAACTGGAGTCAAAGGCAGCCAAGTGGTATGCCACAATTGACATTGCCAATGCATTTTTCTCCATCCCTTTGGCAGCAGAATGCAGGCCACAGTTTGCTTTTACTTGGAGGGGCGTCCAGTACACTTGGAACCGACTGCCCCAGGGGTGGAAACACAGCCCTACCATCTGCCATGGATTGATCCAGACTGCATTGGAACAGGGGCAAGCTCCAGAACACCTGCAATACATTGATGACATCATCGTGTGGGGTGATACAGAGGAAGAAGTTTTTGAGAAAGGGAGGAAGATAATCCAAATCCTGCTGAAGGCCAGTTTTGCCATAAAACAGAATAAGGTCAAGGGACCTGCACAGGAGTTTCAATTTTTGGGAATAAAATGGCAAGATGGACGTCGCCAGATCCCCACAGACGTGATCAACAAGATAACAGCAATGTCTCCACCAACTAACAAGAAAGAAACACAAGCTTTCTTAGGTGTTGTGGGGTTCTGGAGAATGCACATCCCAAATTACAGTCTGATTGTAAGCCCTCTCTACCACGTGACCCGGAAGAAGAATGATTTCAAATGGGGCCCTGAGCAACAACAAGCCTTTGAACAAATTAAACAAGAAATAGTTCATGCAGTAGCCCTTGGACCAGTCCGGGCCGGGCCAGATGTGAAAAATGTGCTCTATACCGCAGCTGGGGAGAATGGTCCTACCTGGAGCCTCTGGCAGAAAGCTCCAGGGGAGACTCGAGGTCGACCCCTTGGCTTTTGGAGTCGGGGATATAAAGGATCCGAGGCCAGCTATACTCCCACTGAAAAAGAGATACTGGCAGCCTATGAAGGGGTTCGACCTGCCTCAGAAGTGATCGGAACTGAAGCGCAGCTCCTCCTGGCACCCCGGTTGCCTGTGCTGGGCTGGATGTTCAAAGGCAGGGTCTCCTCTACACATCATGCAACTGAAGCTACATGGAGTAAGTGGGCCGCACTAATTACACAACGAGCTCGAATAGGAAATCCCAGTCGTCCAGGAATTCTAGAAGTCATCATGGACTGGCCAGAGGGCAAAGATTTTGGGATGTCACCAGAAGAGGAGGTGACGCGTGCTGAAGAGGCCCCACCGTATAATGAACTGTCAGAAAGTGAAAAGCAATATGCCTTGTTTACTGATGGGTCCTGCTGTATTGTGTGAAAGCATCAGAGATGGAAGGCAGCTGTGTGGAGTCCCCTGCAACCAGTTGCAGAAACTGCTGAGGGTGAGGGTGAATAGAGTCAGTTTGCAGGTGAAAGCCATCCAGCTGGCCTTGGACATTGCTGAACGAGAAAAATGGCCAGTACTTTATCTCTATACTGACTCATGGATGGTGGCAAATGCCGTGTGGGGGTGGTTGCAGCAATGGAAGCAGAGCAACTGGCAACGCAGAAGTAAACCCATCTGGGCTGCTGCATTGTGGCAAGATATCGCTGCTCGGGTGCAGAACCTAGTGGTGAAGGTACGCCACGTAGATGCTCATGTACCCAAGAGTCGGGCCACTGAGGAACACCAGAATAACCAGCAAGTGGATAAAGCTGCTAAGATTAAAGCGGCTCAGATGGACTTGGATTGGCAACATAAGGGTGAATTATTTTTAGCCCAGTGGGCCCATGACACCTCAGGCCATCAAGGCAGAGATGCAACATATAGATGGGCTCGTGATCGAGGGGTGGACTTAACGATGGACACTATTGCCCAGGTTATTCACGAATGTGAAACATGTGCTGCAATTAAGCAAGCCAAGCGGTTAAAGCCTCTCTGGTATGGAGGACGATGGCTGAAGTACAAATATGGGGAGGCCTGGCAGATTGACTATATCACACTCCCGCCAACCCGCCAAGGCAAGCGCTATGTGCTTACCATGGTGGAAGCAACCACTGGCTGGCTGGAAACATACGCTGTGTCCCATGCCACTGCCCGGAACACTATCCTGGGCCTTGAGAAGCAAGTCTTGTGGCGACACGGCACCCCAGAGCGAATTGAGTCAGACAATGGGACTCATTTCCGGAACAACCTCATAGACACTTGGGCCAAAGCGCATGGCATTGAGTGGGTATATCACATCCCCTACCATGCACCAGCCTCTGGGAAAATCGAACAGTACAATGGGCTGTTAAAAACTACACTGAGAGCAATGGGTGGTGGGACTTTCAAACACTGGGATACACATTTACCAAAAGCCACCTGGTTGGTCAACACTAGGGGATCTGCCAACAGGGCTGGCCCAGCCCAATCAGAACTTTTATGTACCGTAGAGGGGGATAAAGTTCCTGTGGTGCACATAAAGAATTTGTTGGGGAAGACAGTCTGGGTTATTCCTGCTTCAGGTAAAGGCAAACCCACTCGTGGGGTTGCTTTTGCTCAGGGACCTGGATATTCTTGGTGGGTAATGCGGGAAGATGGGGAAGTCCGATGTGTACCTCAAGGGGATTTGATTTTGGGGGAAAACAGCCAATGAACTCAATTGTATGCTGTTGCCTGCTCTATAACACTTTTATAGCCCACCAGCTAGATATCTTCAGGTCGCCAGCCATTGACCCTGACTTCCCTCTGATCATCACCTCAACAAAGAATGAATTTAGAGGAAATCAGACAAGCTCAGCAGTGACCAGACGAGTTTGGCAGTATCATCAGCAGGCAGCAACCCAACACTACGTACCGTCCCTCCTGCCCTGAAAGACTATTACAAGAGGTGGAGCCTGATATCATGGACGGCATGAATTCAGCAATTTTACAGGGATTGGTCCATGGACTAGGGAATGATATCTTTCTCTGTGTGTGGGTGTGGGTGTATATATATGTGTATATATGGGACAGGGGTGATGGTGTGCTGAGAGATGTGGGATCTGAGCATGACGTGAATGGTATGGAATAAGGGGTGGATACTGTCCTGGGTTCAGCTGTAGCAGTCATTTTTCTCCTTCTTGGTGGCTGGTGCAGTGCTGTGTTTTTTGACTTTTGGCCTGGGAACAACGCTGATAACACTGATGTTTTTAGTTGTTGCTAAGTAATGTTTATTCCAACCAAGGACTTTTCTCAGTCTCATGCTTTGCCAGGGAGGAGGGGAAACCGGGAGAAGCAGAGACAGGACACCTGACCCAAACTAGCCAAAGGGGTATTCCATACCACAGCACGTCATGCCCAGTATATAAACCGGGGGGAGTTACCCGGAAGGCCCAGATCACTGCTCGGGTGGGGCTGGGTATCGGTCGGCGGGTGGTGAGCAATTGTATCCTCTCCCCTTGTTATTTCACTAATCATTATTATCATTGGTGGTAGCAGTAGTGGTTTTGTATTATACCTTAGTTGCGGGACTGCTCTTATCTCAAGCCGTGGGAGTTACATTCTTCCGATTCTCCTCCCCATCCCTCCGGGAGCGGGGGGGAGGAAGGGGGGGAGTGAGCAAGAGGCTGTTTGGTTCTGAGTTACCAGCTGGGCTTAAACCATGACACGCAGCTACACCAACTCCAGCAACAAGTACAGAAGCTACTCAAACCCCGACAGCAACAGACAACACAGCTGTTGGTGTTACTCAACCCCCAAGCACAACAGCTGCACCAACCCCGGCAACAGACACTGCAGCCACTCCAACCCTAGTGGCAGACACTGCAGTCACTCCAACCACAGTGACAAACACTGAAGCTAAACCAAATGGCCAATTTGTGACAATATCTGTTGCCCCTGTAAGCAAAAGCAAACGAGAGGCACAAAGAGCAACCCCTGCAGTGAAGAAAGATGAAGTCTCAATGCAATTACTACAGGGGACACCATGTGAACAAGAGTTACTACTACGCGGATCAGAGGAAGAGGAAGAAGAAGAAGAGATGACTTCTCAACCCCGGACTTCCGAGCTACAGAATATGAGAAAAGATTTCACCCATCCTCCAGGGGAGCACATCGTCACCTGGTTGCTCTGATGCTGGGACAATGGGGCCGACGGTCACGAACTAGAAGGTAGAGCAGCCAAGCAGCTGGGATAACTTGCTAGGGAAGGAGGAATTGACAAAGCAATTGCAAAAAAGAGGCGAACCCTCAGCCCTTGGAGGCGGCTCTTGACAGCTGTGCAGGAAAGGTTTCCCTACAAAGACAATATTATGAGTCGCTCAGCGAACTGGACCATGACAGAGAAAGGCATCCAGTCCCTGAGGGAATCAGCCATTCTAGAGATGATCTATCGTAGGCCGGATGTGGGGAATACATCCGTAGATCCAGATGAAGTCGAATGTACACGACCCATGTGGCGGAAACTTACATGGAGTGCGCCATCACCATAAGCCCACTCATGGGCATCAATGACCTGGAATGACGTAACACCACCAACAGTGGATGTAATGATTCATCAACTCTGAGAGTTCGAAGACAATCTGACCCCTTCCATCATTTCAGCTGTGGAAAAACTGTCCCAGGAGTTCAAACAATTGAGAGACGATTTATCCGATCTATCCAGCTCCCCACGCGTACCAACCCATGTCTCAACTATTAACAGAAGACGATCTACTGCTCGAGAGAGAAAATATAGGAGGTACACGCCACGGGCCACCCTATGGTTTTACCTGTGGGATCATGGAGAAGACATGAGAAAGCAGGATGGAAATCCTACTTCAGCTCTGGAGCAACGGGTGCGTGAACTGAAGAGGAGAACAATGGTCAAGGATGATCCTCCCAGGAAAGCTGCTGCTCCAGTCTCTGGCGAGCAGTTTCCCAGATGGAGTGAAAGAGCTGATTTTTCTCCAGCTCCTGTGATAAGGAATACTAATCCCTTTCTACAAGACAGAAGTGGAGAATTTTGTGATCACTATTAGAGGGGCCCTGCCTCCAGCCAGGTGGAGGAGAGGGATAATCGGGTTTACTGGACTGTGTGGATCAGATGGCCTGACACATCAGTCCCACAGAAGTATAAGGCTCTAGTAGATACCGGTGCACAGTGTACCCTGATGCCATCAAGGTATAAAAGGGTGGAACCCATTTCTATTTCTGGAGAGACAGGAGGATCCCAAGAGTTGACTGTACTGGAGACTGAAATCAGCCTGACTGGGAGGAAGTGGCAAAAGCACCCCATTGTGGCTGGTCCAGGGGCTCCATGCATCCTTGGCATAGACTATCTCAGGAGAGGGTACTTCAAAGACCCAAAAGGGTATAGATGGGCTTTTGGTATCGCTGCCTTGGAGACAGAGGAAATTAAGCAGCTGTCCACCTTGCCTGGTCTCTCAGGGGATCCTTCTGTTGTGGGGTTGCTGAAGGTCGAAGAACAACAAGTGCCAATTGCGACCACAACAGTGCACCGGCGGCAATATCGCACCAACCGAGACTCCCTGATTCCCATCCATAAGCTGATCCGTAGACTGGAGAGCCAAGGAGTGATCAGCAAGACCTGCTCACCCTTTAATAGCCCCATATGGCCAGTGCAAAAGTCTAATGGAGAGTGGAGACTAACAGTAGACTATCGCGGCCTGAACGAAGTCACACCACCATTGAGTGCTGCCGTACTAGACATGCCAGAACTTCAGTACGAACTGGAGTCAAAGACAGCCAAGTGGTATGCCACAATTGATATTGCCAATGCATTTTTCTCAATCCCTTTGGCAGCAGAATGCAGGCCACAGTTTGCTTTTACTTGGAGGGGCGTCCAGTACACTTGGAACCGACTGCCCCAGGGGTGGAAACACAGCCCTACCATCTGCCATGGATTGATCCAGACTGCATTGGAACAGGGGCAAGCTCCAGAACACCTGCAATACATTGATGACATCATCGTGTGGGGTGATACAGAGGAAGAAGTTTTTGAGAAAGGGAGGAAGATAATCCAAATCCTGCTGAAGGCCAGTTTTGCCATAAAACAGAGTAAGGTCAAGGGACCTGCACAGGAGATTCAATTTTTGGGAATAAAATGGCAAGATGGACGTCGCCAGATCCCCACAGATGTGATCAACAAGATAACAGCAATGTCTCCACCAACTAACAAGAAAGAAACACAAGCCTTCTTAGGTGTTGTGGGGTTCTGGAGAATGCACATCCCAAATTACAGTTCGATTGTAAGCCCTTTCTATCACATGACCTGGAAGTAGAATGATTTCAAACGGGGCCCTGAGCAACAACAAGGACCATTTATGTTGTATAAGTTTTGCATCTGTCCTGGCTGATTCTTTCAGAAGGTTTGATTTTGGGATGCAGATGAATAGTATAGAATTATTACGAATCAAATGAAAAATTTTGAAGTGTTAAAATATATTGGATTCTAAAACCTGTTGAGAATGACTTAATGACTTAATTTATGGATTTAACACTTAGTTAGGTGTTAAATGGTGTAAAAAAAGAGATCTCAGCAATAATCTGGATACATTTTAGTACCTAATTATTGTCACACAGGAGACTACACTACACTACAGTGAAGAAATACAATGCCTAATAATTTCAGAAAGATTTTATTTTATTTTTTTTAACCCTTTTTTTCTTGCTACGGATAGTGGTATTATTATTCTAACAAATATCACAAAGTACTTAAAAAGTATGTGAAAATTATGGATATAGAAAAGAGGTATAAGGGGACAAGGAGGAGATGTTTAATTCTTTATCCCTCAACTGGACTATAGCTCAGAAGTGAGATCATAATCTCTGCATCTTTTTTTCTTAAAAGTGGATCAGAAAAGAAAACACAATCACTGTGATATTCAGCCACAAGACAGGTTTTTAAAGACTCATTTTAAATCTTATTTTGGGTAAGGTGATGCAGGTGGGGCTCACTGTATGACTTTTTAATGAAGTTTGTATCTTATAAACAGAGCAAAAGAAAAAAATTTCTAGCCTGTTAACTGATTCTTCAAAACTTGTCAAAGTGCGTTTAGGAGAAGGATTCACCATACATTTTAAGGGGCCAAGGCTAAAGCAACCTCGGAATTTTGGGAAGCAAATCTATTTCTGCTAGACATTAGACGTCTTCCAGGCTGTTTCATTTATGTAGAGAGTAGAATGAGGAGGGAATGATTTTGTCCTATTAGTTCCTCACTTTTTAAGTTCCCATTATAATCTTTCTATTTATGCATTATTTTACTCTGCTGTTCTTTATATGAAATAAAATAATCCTAAGAATTATAGAGATAGCCTCCCAGTTTTCTATCATTCTGCAAGCAAATAGACAACAATTTCATTTTATTTTCATGCATTATTCTATCATTGTGATAGATTTTTGTAAAAATTTAGGAAAATTGTAATTTTTCCTAAAAGGTGATTATAATGGTATTTTTAAGAAATTGCTTTAAAATTATGATTGATATTTTATGACCAACATAAATCAAACCAGTATTATGTGAGGCTGTCTTGCTATTTTCTTTGCTTGATAGCTTAATTTGGATCCAAAGCACAATTTGCTAAAGGAGAGATAAGAAATTCAAAGTCGCATTACATGTGCATACTGAACTCTGAAGAACATGCAGAACGCAAAATTAAGCATAAAGAGAGCAGATAAGAATGAAGCCAGTGAATTTGAATAAAGCCATTTCAAGACTTGATAATTGTTGGTGTGTTCCAATTACTGTACCAGGACACCTGAAGAACAACCAATAGAACCAGAATAATCAAAAAATTCCCCCAATATTTATGCTCAATGCAAACACACCATATAAGTAACTTGGTTGAACCACTTTATTTTTTTGTGTTATATCTTTATGGGCTGAATTTTGAGGCAATTCTGACAATTTATTGAATTAAATGCCTAAACTCTTATATTTATATTGTGTGATTCTTATTTATAACCACGTATCGGTTAGACAATCCAAAAACTTTAAGGGGGTAAATAGTCTTTCAAGGTGCTTAGAATGGAGAGTCCAAGAACCTTAGCTATGGAATTTAGGTGCCTGATTTGTTTCTTCAATCTAACATTTTCTTGCCTAATAAGTGCCTGTTGTCAGCAATGAAACTGGACACAGTGCAGGAGAGTATAGTGCAAGACCACACAGCAACAATTTACCTTGCACTTACACCAAGGCTGTGTTCTTTAAGCAAGCTGCAAAATAAAATCTCTGAATTATTTCAGAATGATTGGTAGCTGGCAGAGAGGCATGGTCATTATTGGCTGGAAGCACCAAATGAATTTTCAGTTCTGTCTCATATACCACACTGAGAAACTGAAAAGTCAGTACATTAGATCAGTTCATATTTAATGGCCTTTCTTCAGTTATAACAGGTGAAAAGTTTACAAGCATATGAGAGAACAAGTATGCTTCAGTTTCAAAATTTAACATTCAGCATTTTGTTGAAAAAGACCAGCTAAAAGTTTGAACTGAGTGGATTTGTTTTGCAGAATTCATAATTATTTAGCAAATCACCTGGAACAAACAGTCTGCATTGTCATTTCTATTAGGGTCTCCATGAATCTTCAGGATGGGCTATGAAGTCAGAAACATAAAGACAGACATCTGAAGCTGCAAATCTGTATGCAAGTATAAAAAAAGTAAATCATATTACACATTCCTTTTCCTGTGCCATTGCATTAAAACTTGTCATAGCATGAGATAATCGTAGTTAATGTCTGATAGTTAAACACATAGATGGGTGTGTTAAGAAAAAACTGGATTTGTGAACTTGGGTCTTAGAAGCTAAAAAGAGTATTCTGTAGTTCTGTTCTGAACCATCATGGTATCTGTTGATTATTGGTGCAAAAGTGTCCATGAGGCATGCACCATATTTGAATAGAAGGTTGGAATCCTCGTGAGAAAAGAGTCAAAACCCTACCTTAAGCATAATTTTCCCTCACAAGTTTATGTTACTTTCCTAACTACTGGGTTTAATGTTAGTCTTCACCACTGTAACTGGAAACAAAAAGCTTTATTTTCAAATGCTTATCCCATGGTGGAAATGTTAATAAAATGCTGACCTGGAGAAAGGACCTGGTTGCAGAAATGCTAAACTGCAGACCAGATGAAGTCAATAGGGAGTGGGAATTCAGTACTCTCAAACAAAAAACATAGAGGTGAAATTTAGACCTCTGTGAACATAAAACTCCAAGGGACTTCAATGAAACCAGGATTTTATGCTAAATCTTAGCAAGTAGGAACCCAAGAAGAAAAGTGTCCAAACTAGGAGGCCCCTTTAGAAAACCAGCATTTGAATGACATACTAGAATTCACACGAGTCATTAGAACTGAGATGAACTCACGATTTCCTGGCTCTCACTGATTGAAATTACTTCTTAGAACCAGCTAGCACATCAATAAAAGCAAATTTTGTGCTGCAATCATTTCTGATACTGTGTTTATAAAATATGTTCCTTGGGGGTGAAATTAATGAGAAACACATAAAGACTGCTTATTCATACTTTATGCAGCTGCATTTACGAGAGGATTGGGAAAGATGAAATCCAGCCTCAATACAAAGCCATCATGTGATGTGGCCAAAATTCAGGGGGTTGTGGCTTTCATTTATCCTTATAGACTGGAGTAATAGCAACTGAATCTCCGCATGTTCTTCATAAGGATTTCAAGTGACTT
The DNA here is from genome assembly GCF_004027225.2 of Strigops habroptila. Lineage (NCBI taxonomy): Eukaryota > Metazoa > Chordata > Aves > Psittaciformes > Psittacidae > Strigops > Strigops habroptila. The sequence goes on from NC_046358.1 coordinate 31,161,540, forward strand.
GATCTTGATCTGACATTTTGCAGCTCTTTTCCAAGCCTATTCCTAAACACTTAACCACAACTTTTTTTCAAAGCATAATCAGGGCTTCTTCCATGGCTTTCAAACAGGAGGAATACATTCCTTCTTCTCATAATTCTTTTATCAACAGTTTCTGTGTAGGATGTATTTATTGTGCTTATGCAAGGTTGATGACTTCAGGTAAGTTATGGGCAACCTATAGAAAATGGCTTAAAAAATTTATTCTGGCACTGTCTATTTTATGCGGAAATATCTGAACTTTCATACAGTGTCGTATCCTTTCATTCACAGCCGAGTCATTAGCATATGTAAGGCTTATCAGTTAAATGTGAGCTGTGGAGAGCAACCAAGTATCAAGGACTTTGGAGTTAGTGGGCCGCACTAATTACATTACGAGCTCAAATAGGAAATCCCAGTCATCCAGGAATTCTAGAAGCCATCATGGACTGGCCAGAGGGCAAAGATTTTGGAATGTCACCAGAAGAGGAGGTGATGCATGCTAAAGGGGCCCCACCATATAAAGAACTGTCAGAGAGTGAAAAGCAATATGCCTTGTTTGCTGATGGGTCCTGCTGTATAGTGGGAAAGCATCAGAGATGGAAGGCAGCTGTGTGGAGTCCCCCGCGACAAGTTGCAGAAACCGCTGAAGGAGAGGGTGAATAGAGTCAGTTTGCAGGTGAAAGCCATTCAGCTGGCCTTGGACATTGCTGAACGAGAAAAATGGCCAGTCTTTTATATTAACTCATGGATGGTGGCAAACGCCCTGTGGGGGTGGTTGCAGCAATGGAAGCAGAGCAACTGGCAATGCCGAAGTAATCCCATCTGGGCTGCTGCATTGTGACAAGATATCGCTGCCCAGGTGCAGAACCTGGTGGTGAAGGTACGCCACGTAGATGCTCATACAGACATAGGCGCCTGTCCTGTTTTTGCACTGTAGGTTCTGTTTGCACTTCCTTTAGACATGCAGTCTCAATTTTTTGCAAAGAAAAAGGGGAAAAAGAAAGCACACCAATAAAATCTTTGTTGAAAAGGGGTTAGAAATGAAATGAGACCTCATATGCCCTTTTCTTCTCTGGTTATGCCCTTTTCACCATGCAGGTGAGAAGGTATATTGCATGATAAAACATAATATCAATGACTCTCAAATTATTTGAGACAATTTTGTTATTTAATAGTTCTAGATGCTGCCCTCTTTCTTATGAAAGGCACACACAACTCCTTTCATCAGGAGTCTGTCTTCTGAGGTCTAAATTTTACCACTCTGTTAAATAAAAATTTCTGTTAAAAAACAATAGGATTTGGACTGCAGAAAGACTAGAATTGAACTACAGAGCTTGGCTGTAAACTACATGGCTGGATCATAGACACACTAAGGTACAGTTACACTAGTAAAAATGCTTTAAATTTAAAACTTGTTTTGCTCATCTCAAATGGATTGCTCTCTTATTCACAAACCAGACTTTGCTGTACTTATAAGTCTTCTCTGATGACAACTGTGGCAGGATTCCTGGTGGAAAGATAGCATTTACAGAGTATCTATATGATATTTTGCCAGCTGATGGGAGTGCAGTATGCTCCTACTTGCAGTTAGCTTGACATCATATAAACAGGGATAGCTCATCTCGAAGACCAGGCTAATACTTGTGTTAGCTCACCTCCAGCACTACTACCTCACTTCAGTTCCTTAGTAATTACAGTAATTGCATGACTTCCAGTACAAGAAGAGCTTGGAGAAGGAGAGTTGAGTGAGATCATGTCAGGGTTGGAGATCCTATCTTCTTATTACAGTACATAAAGATAAGGAAACATTCTTAAAGGAGAAAGATGGATGAAGAAGGATAAATATATTAACATAGAAGAGTCTGAGAATCCCAAGCTTGTCAGAAGCAAGAGCTATACAGAATATTATGAACAACTTCCTCAGAAAGAAAATATGTTGATATTCTAAGAATTATACGTCATTTTCTTATTATCCTACATACAGAATTATTAGGTGAGCTTCCCAAAAATACTAAAGGTAATTATAAAAGTCCTCTGCTATGCGTGTGGTTCAATTCCAGAGAAAAATACATACCCTGGTGAAGACAGAGTTAGAAATATAGGTCTAGAAAAGTATTTTTTTCACCTCACAAATAGATGGTATCTTTTAAATCTCTGTTGGATTGTCCCACTTACTTCGTGTATTTAACAGCAGACTCTCAGTAGTATAAAAAAGAGGAACTATTATCCTACATGTTTCCCATGTTAAGCACACTGCAAAATAATCACTTTAAAAAGAAATGGCTGACATTTTTTTAACAAACCCAAGTATTATTTCTGTAAAATGTTTGTCTAGAATTTCCTTTATCTGGTTACTCCTTAGACTAATCCTCTATGTCTTACTTTTATATAAATAGTCACAAAATGTTTCACTTGTTAGAACTGTTCTTGCTGTTAGTCTGTTCAGTTAAACATGTGTCCTTACCTCTTTATCATGAAGATTAATTATTTTTTTCTCTTTATATTGATCACTTCTCTGTAGCAAACAGAAATAACCCACTTATACAGTTGGGAATCTAGTGTGGCCTTCCAAAAATCAGCAAAACAAACTAGATCACCAGCTAAAAAAGATTAAATTCCTGAAGGCTTAGAAAAGAGCTGCTTGAACAGATCGTTCAGGCTTTTTCTCATAGTTAACCTTCATAAAAATCCAGTGGAATAATTTTCCTTCCTTTCTGAAAGTTGCACTTTTGTTGCACATTTATTCCATGTTTATTCAACAGACATTTTCTCTACACTAACTTTATTGGATCCTCATAGCATTAATCATGCCATTGGTTTTGGAAGGTATATGTCTTATTCAAAGCTGGGGCCTACAGGTGAAAGGAAATGAAAATAATTTCATTCTAATTCTTATAAAGTTTTAGTATATCTAAAAAGTGCTGTAAGTGTTATTTTTTTGAAACTGTTATCTACTATCAATACTTAATTTAATATAAAAATAAAATAGTTCATCTTGGGATGTCGGACTGTTGCAGAGCTGAGCTCTGGCTAGAACAGAATAAAATTGTTGTGCTTGTTTAGATTATTTACTTGTTTGAAATGGTGTATTACTTCTCTATTCTGAAGATATGAAAGACATCAGATTAATTTGATTACTTCTGAACATAATTATGTTTTATTCCTGGCAACATGAACATAGTAAACTAATGTAAGAGGGCTCCAGGAGAGTGCTTACACACTGCTTCCTAGTGGAAATGAAATGAAGTCCCCACTGAGCATTTAATGTCACGACGTAATTTTGAACTCTACCTTCTGTCTGCAAAACACCCTAAATGATGCCTTTACAATTTAAAAAATTTTCAGTGCTCTGTAGCTTCTTAAATATTTTCAAGTATTGCTAAGTTATTATGCAGAATCTTTTATATCATTAAATATATAAGCACTCCTAAGTGAGGTTTTTAAGTGCAAGCTGCAGAACATGGTGGTTTTCAACACCTGGTGGTAAAGTATACTGAGATGTTTGTGTAATAGGCAATACTGAAGTTTTAACAATAATGAGGCAAGCTGAAAGCAAAAATATGTAAGTAATTAAAGTTCAAAGAAGAAAATCTAGAAGAGTCTTGTAGACCAGTTTGAACTTCATACAAATCTACTGGTCAAATTTCCATCACTTCCCATTATCCTATTTTTGTGGCTCTTCATGTCAAAGAAGGACTAGCAGAGGACTGATTTGCGGCTGTTGTGTCTAGTTGTGCTCTTTGGTTTCATTATAGTAATAAGGTATAGGGTTATAATGCTCATTCAAATTCTAGAGGACTTTGATTAGATCTGTAAACCTCCATTCAAATTTTTTAGCAGCTCAGAACTTTACCCTGTGCAAGTAAGTGGACTAAGGATTCTCTGTGACACTACCCTGCAATGACTTCTCTAAATCTTCTATGAAAGTCAAAGGACAGTGTATTTGGTTAGTTTCTATATAATTAAAGTTCACATGTTTATCAATATGTGACTGTTTCTTCCACATGGTACAGATCCTTAACACTCACTGAGGACTGAGAGTTTAGTATAGATATCATTGTTCAGTCTGGGTTTGATTAAATATGAAGAGATTATGGATCATTAAAGAGACAATGTTTATTGACTTTAACAGTGCAAATTCACCTACGGCACATGTCTTTTACCGCATCGGGCCTCAGTGAAGGGGAAAACCCGATAGGAGCATAGCAAGAGTTTCCTCTTAACTGTGCCTCAGGTGAGCAAAATCTTTTCCATTGTTAGTCTTGGATAAAGTACTTAATTGAAATTGAATGATGGATCCTTAGAGTTTATTCTTAGGGCTAAAACCTTTCAATCCATCATCAAAATTATGAAATATCTGAAGTAATTTCATTGCTTCAAAACAGATTGTGAAACATCAAAAACCAAGCCAGGAAGAAAGAACAATGGTGGATTTTTATTCACAGCTCTCTTTGGAAGAACTAAATTTCATTTGCAGTGTGTGTCAAACAAGAGAGATTCATTTTCTCTCTTGTTTATCTGTTTTCCTTTGTGCACAGATTTGCAAGAAAGAGATATATATATAAGCGGCATGGAAACGTACATGTTATTCAGCTCACAGAAAAGAAACAGTAAGAATTGCATATAGTCTTAATACTTACTTAATACTAACACAGGGAAACGACAACTTTTTCAGAGGTTACTGTACAGTGTAGTTTTTTTGTGTCTCACAAGTTTTCAATTATATTTTGAATCTGAGCAGATCTTAAAAGAATGATTGAAACAGAAATGTCTTATAAGCAGATAAATAAGGTTGAGGTCTCAAATAATATCAAATCCAAAGATGTCATTCATGGAAATGTATTAACAAAATAAGTTAAAAAGTGTTTGAGATTGGAAAACAGAGAACAATTTATCTAATGGTATTGTAGTTTTATTTATTTATTGATTATATTGATTTTCTTGTCATCAACTGTAAAACAAACCATGTCGCTGAGTCAGCTTCCCTGGTAACATGCCATGCAAAATAACACTTTCATTAAAGCAGTTATTTACAACAAAGAGAGTACTTATAGCATACTCTAATTCCATTAAACACATTTGGGAGATGACTACATATTATATTTTCTCCTGACAGTGAAAACTGCCTAAAAATGATAAATCAAGGTGCTGAAAGGAAGTAGAACATAAATGTTTTTTCCTTTCCTTCCCTGCCTTCAAAAGAAGCATGACCAGCAGGTCAATGGAGGCAATTCTTTCCCTCTCTTCTGTTCTTGTGAGACTCCTTGTGGACTACCGTAGGCCTCCAACACAAGAGAGACATGGACCTGTTGGAGCAAGTCCAGGTATTTGAAGATGATCAGAGAACTGGAGCACCTCTCCTATGAAAACAGGCTGAGAGAGTTGGAGTTGTTCATCTTGGAGAAGAGAAGGCTCCAGGGACACCTTATAGCATCCTTTTAGTGCCTAAAGGGGGCCTACAAGTATGCTGGAGACGGACTTTTTTTACAAGGGCATGCAGTTATAGAACAAGGGGGAATGACTTTAAGCTGAAAGAGGGTAGTTTTAGATAAGCTATTAGGAAGAAATTATTTACTGTGAGGGTGGTGAAGCTCTGGCACAAGCTGCCCGGAGAAGTTGTGGCTGCCCCATCCCTGGAAGTGTTCAAAGCCAGGTTGGATGAACCTTTGAGTAATCAGAGAAGGTGTCCCTGCCTGTGGCAGGGGGTTTGGAACAAGATGATCTTTGAGGTCCATTCCAACTTTAACTGTTTATTGATGATGATGAAGAAAGAGAAGGAGGAAAATTAACAGAGAATACATATCAAACTGTTGGGATCCAATCCTGGTTTTGCTGACTGTAGGGTCTTCTACCTTCTGAAAGCCAATGGGGCTTAACAAGCATAAGTATGATAAAGAAGTAGATTTCACATTCTAAATTGTCTTTGTTTGTAAGGACTCCCAAAGTACAAATTTCACAAGTGGGCTTTCGTCACGGCTAAAACTGTTAGAGCACTGATGTCATTCTGAACAGCTGCAAATACAGTAGGTGAACTTTCACCTAGATATGTTGAAATTTTACCTGTTTAAGTAGCAAGAGGCCCCATACCTGGTTCATGCCACAAGATAAGGAAGCAAAGAAGGCCACTACACTGGTCAGCAGAAACTGCAACCTTAGAGATAAAAGAAGAAATGGAGAAACGGTTTGCCTAAAGGCAGTGAAGAGAATCAATGGAGAACAAAATGACCCCTGACCCTTATACTATTATTGGATCAAACTGCTATGTGAGGGGCAGTGTCCTGGGTTCAGCTATAGCAGTCATTTTTCTCTTTCTTAGTAGCTGGTGCAGTGCTGTGTTTTTTTTAACTTTCAGCCTGGGAACAACGCTGATAACACTGATGTTTTTAGTTGTTGCTAAGTAATGTTTATTCCAACCAAGGACTTTCTCAGTCTCATGCTCTGCCAGGGAGGAGGGGAATCCGGGAGGAAGCAGAGACAGGACACCTGACCCAAACTAGCCGAAGGGGTATTTCATACCACAGCACGTCATGCCCAGTGTATAAACCGGGGGGAGTTACCCGGAAGGCCCAGATCACTGCTCGGGTGGGGCTGGGTATCGGTCGGCGGGTGGTGAGCAATTGTATCCTCTCCCCTTGTTATTTCACTAATCATTATTATAATTGGTGGTAGCAGTAGTGGTTTTGTATTATACCTTAGTTGCAGGACTGCTCTTATCTCAACCCGTGGGAGTTACATTCTTTTGATTCTCCTCCCCATCCCTCCGGGAGCGGGGGAGGGGGAAAGAAGGGGGGGAGTGAGCGAGCGGCTGTGTGGTTCTGAGTTACCAGCTGGGCTCAAACCACGTCAGGCAGGAATCTTAAATTTTAAGGGTATAATTGCTCATGGATTTCTTTGTTTGAGGTCCCTCTCCAGAGGCACCCAGCTCTAGCTGCTTTGATCACTTACAACTTAAATAAATTACTTTATTGGCCTTAAAGCCTGAGACTCTGATATAGGATACCTAGGGTAGAGAAGTGTCATTAACAGTAGGCATCTCTTAAAGGACTGAAATCTTGGATGGTTGCTCTTTAATTAAGAATTTTGGCTGTTGTCAAGAAATGTCTTTCGTAGATAACTGTTGCCAGTCTAAATGGTATCACTGTTCAATAAGTTTTTTCTCTTATATATTCAAATTTACTGACGTTAACCAAATCCATGTCTGTACTCTATGCTACACAAAACCTTAACATTCCAGAACCTGCATTTTCATTTCAAAACATGAAAATTTTTCACTCAAAAGGCTGCAGAATTAATCTTTGAATTATGAATCAAACACATTTTGCACAGCACCATTGGGTTTTTTTACATCTTTTTGCTAAAGAGGTTTTCTTTGCAATGTTCTTTTTCTTTATACACAGATGAATTAGATTTGACAGGGAATCTATAAAAAGAATATGCCACTCAGCATTATGTTTTATCAGAATAAATGTTGATATCCTGTCTTATAAAAGTTCATCCACGATCATCAGGCATTATGAATGAATGAATGAATGCACTCAATTTAGTAGATTTTCAATTAAATAGGATCCTTATGGTATTTAAAATATAAATTCCAAGCACTTTGTTGACTTTTTCAGATAAAAGTGAATATTTTTCATCGCAATCAGGCTTAGCAGAATAAGCAATTGTTCTTTGCCTTTTGTGTTTCTACACTTCATATACTTACACAAGGTAATCATATACCCACAGCTGTTATTTATCTAAGGTAATCATGCACCCACACTTATTTGTTCAGATTACACAAGCCCAACTTTAGTTAGTTTAGTTCTTTTTTATTTTTTTTGATTTTTTTTTTTTTAGGTCATAAGCCTGATTTACCATCATTTTCCTCATTCCCATTGCTCTACTCCTGGTTTCTTCTGATTTATTTCTTTTTTTCCCCCCTAACTGTTTAGGATAGCTAAAAGTGAACAAAGCACGAAAGATACAATTTGACAGATGTATATAGAAATGGTCTATAAACCTTCAAAATATAGAATCAGAAGGAGACAGAAATACCTCTTGCCAATATTCAGGATTCCAATGCTTTATACAGAAACATGAAAAAAATTCGCTTTCTGATTTACTGCATATATGTCCTTTACTGAGTGTAATAAAAGAATCTATTTTAGTCATTAATGCCATGCAGCCTAATACAGACCATATACTGTCCTTGATCCATTGCTGAAAGGTTTGGCAGAAGATTAAAATGTTTCATGCAAATGTCAAGGTGCCTGTGTCCCTGTTGGCTTGCCCAGTAAGTAGAGGATAAAATAGAGTAATTGTTGTTAGCCTTCTCTGAGTACAGTTGTTCCTAATAATGCCCGGAAATAAATCCTGCCACTTTTCAAGAAAATTAAAACCGTATAGTAATAGAAAGCTGGAAAACTAACTCTTTAGAGTTTCAATGAGCTAGGGCATTAGTGTAAACAGCTGTAGCTTCATTTAATAGAGTTAACTTTGGTAAACTGAGAGTCTGACCCATAGAAGCAGATTTGCAAAATATAAGCAAAAATTAGCTTGAATACTGGACATTTTTTAGAAACTGCTAAAAGGTGGCATTTGGGATTACATCCAATTTTTGAACTTAATTTATGAAGTATGTTAACTAAGTAAAGGTTGTTTCTACAGCATATTTAGTCTTACATTGAAGGTCAGCTCTGGGTGAGTATGTTTCTTATTCCTGCAAATAGCATTCAAGTGAGAGTTTGGTAGTGCTTGGAACAGAATTGACGAGAGTCAAATTCCAAAGTGGCTCACAGGAATGCACTTCTGAGATCACAGACACAAAAGAAAACCAAGTGTTTGTGCTCATCTGCAGAAATGTGATCCTGGAAGAAGTCAGCAATATTTCCAGAAAAGAAGGTGCAACTAGAGAAGGTTGACATTGATCTTGAGCTGACCTAGTAAATTTACATTAATTTTGCCCTCTTTTTGGTAATTGTGACTGATCAAACATATGTGCGATAGTTGTAGGAATAATGAATAATAATAAGCTTTGTAGGGAACAAGTTCTTGATATGTAAATAGCAGCCTTTCCATATCAGATGTACATTTCATTTAAGAAATATGGGTACATCTTGCTACGGAACACGGAACACAGCAGCCAGTAAATATGTACTCCTGAGGAAATGGGACATCAGATGAAGAGGTCCTGGACGATAGCATTAGTAGATTTGGTATAGAAAATGTAAGATATTATGTTTATTATGCAGAAATGTTCATTCTGTCTCCATTTCATTTTAGTGTGGACAGTTGATCCAGCCTCTGACATTTCAAGCAGAGAAGAATAACTAGTCAAGCAGCACTTGTTGTTTCAGTGATGCAACAGGTATTTCCCATGTGTTATTTCCTACCTCTTGTTTTTTGCAGTCAATTTGTGTTAGAAAATTCTTACATCCTGCTCCAGGGATAGAGACATTTCAGAAATTCCCTCCTTCATGAAAAACTACCTACCTAGTTCAAAAACCTGTGTCACGGGTTCAGCTACAGCAATCATTTTTTCTCCTTCTTAGTAGCTGGTGCAGCGCTGTGTTTTTGGCTTTCAGCCTGAGAACAATGCTGTTAACACCAGCGTTTTTAGTTGTTGCTAAGTAATGCTTACTCCAACCAAGGACTTTCTCAGTCTCATGCTCTGCCAGGGAGGAGGGGAAGCCGGAAGGAAACAGAGACAGGACACCTGACCCAAACTAGCCAAAGGGGTATTCCATACCATGGCACGTCATGCCCAGTATATAAACTGGGGGGAGTTACCTGGAAGGCCGAGATCACTGCTCGGGTGGGGCTGGGTATCGGTCGGCGGGTGGTGAGCAATTGTATTCTCTCCCCTTGTTATTTCACTAATCATTGTTATTATTAGTGGTAGCAGTTGTGGTTTTGTATTATACCTTAGTTACTGAACTGTTCTTATCTCAACCTGTGGGAGTTACATTCTTTTGATTCTCCTCCCCATCCCTCCGGCAGCAGAGGGAGGAAGAAGGCAGGGAGTGAGCGAGCGGCTGCATGGTTCCGAGTTACAGGCTGGGCTTAAACCACGACACATTTGAAGTGCACATCAGGAGTCCAATACTCATACTGCCTTCTTTTCATTTCCTAGGAGGGACAGCTACTCTGCAAAGCTTACTAGCTTGGTATGTCCCCTACCTCTATTATCCAGTTTGGGAACTGCTTCCCTAGATAAGAAACATGAACCAATTTATTTACCAGAAGCTCCTCCCTGAATTTTTCTGTTAGTGATGGCTTTACATACTAGGGCATGAGAGTGGTATTTTTGAAATATACCTCACCTTAATAGTTTTACCCACCTTTTGCTAAAGCTGGTCACATCTGGCAGAAACTGACAGACTGTCTAACTCATAGTATTATTTCTGCTGGACTGAGAACTAAGGGTCCTAGTAAGAAGTAATGTGCAAACAAAAAGTAGAAACCCTTGATTCAAATGGCAGGCACATATATATTCCCAACAACAAGTAATAAATCATGTTACATAACACATGATGTCATTCAAATTCAGGAAGGTTTGTCTCAACTTCTTTGTGCATTTCGTTTTCACTTCTCCTAGTGAATATTGCCATTACTGAGTACTATAGCACTGAGTTCCTTTGGTGGTTCATATACTATGTCAAAAATACCTATTAAGATGTCTTGCTTCTTAATTTTGCTGGCAGGTTCTTTCTCCTTACATTAAAAGAAAATAAGAAGAACCGGTTTACTGGGGGGGGGGGGGAGGGGGGGAGGTGGCGTGTTGGTTTCACACTATCACCAAGGCTGTGTTGAGTAAGAATCCTGGTATGAACTTCAGTGGTATATCACGATGGCAGGAGAAACAGCCCAGAATACACAATTTGAGTCGTCCTGTAGAAAAATCTTGTCTCTGGAATAAAGTTGATGTAAATCTCCTCTCATGTTATTCTTCCTCTTTGTCTCCCTCTCACACTCATGTCAGATTTTATCTTTATATCTTTTCTTTAATTTGGGCTACCATTTTATGTGGAAAATAGACAATAATTTTTTTCCAAATGTGAAGCTCAGACTGCTTGATGACATAGTGAAGTCTACTATTTATGCATTACACAGAGAAACCTGTTCATTTTGGGTTTTGCCTTCTTTCAATTAATCACATATTCTGTTTTTATCAGTTATGGCAATAGGAAAAAAAAATGAAGTGACCATTTCTTTAAATGTTTTTCTTCTTGCTTGTCTTACCTAGCTGCTCACTAAACCTGGCATGATTTTTTTTTTTGTTTTGAGTTTGTTTTCATATAAGTGTTTTCCAGTGATTATTTTTCCTGTCGGAGTATCTTTGACTGCATTGTCATTAACATGGTGCAGCTTCTCCTTCTCAATTACAATCATCTTCACCCAGATCTCAAAAATGAGTGACCAACAGTCCCACCAAGGGTTTTGTGCTTGCGTTAGACCACATTCCTTCTGCTTTCAAATCAAGACTTCAGGTAATGGACTCATGAGCTATACATAAAGTACTATTCACAATATTCAATATATTAAAGTCCTGAAAACAAACGTGGTCTCTCAGAGAAAGGCAATTGGATCATCAGTGGTTTCACTTTCAGGGAGAAAATATCTTCTATTTTTTGGCAACTGACAGTGAAAAGACTGCTTAGTGTGAAGCGTGCGTTATGTCTTATCAAAACTGTTCAGATTCAGGGGAAAAAAAAAGAAGAAAAAATGAGTCTTTAATTGGGAAGCTAGAAAGCAACTGCTCTAACATATTTCTGTAATCTTTGCAACAAGAGAGTAAACATTCCAGAATAGGTTACCCTCAGAGCTCAGCCCCATGTAAATAAATAATTGTTTGTTCACATACTTTAATAAGGTTCAAAGAGACATTGATTTACTAAATGATGGGTCGTTAGTAGTGGAGGCAAAGGTTAAAAAAGCCCTAATGGAAAGAGTTTTACTCTAGAAGATGACACTGCAGCTTTTATTATCATTAGCATATGTAAAACAGTTTAAACTGAGTTACTGACAGTTTGACTGCATTTATGATATGCAATTTCATGCATTATTTTTAACTTTAATGTGTGCATATTAATTTAAGTTGGCATGGTTCCATTCTTTCCAACAGAACTCTGCTGAATTATCCCACCTTAAGATCTTGATCCTTAACAGCAGTTATCCTCATTTTTTTTATAAAAATATTAATACATGTCTATTAGGAAATATTTTTTAAGAAAAATATTTAGACAGTCATTGATACCTTGCTTCTCATAATGCTTATGGAAATGCAGGTTGCCTATATATAAACACACTCTGAAAATAAGAGTAATTGTTCAGCTGGAGAGAAATTGCAACCTGTAATAATGCCTTTTAACTATCTAAAATTTTAAAAATCAGTGAAATATTATGCTAAGAAACAATATTTAGAAAATGTTACCAAGTTGCTTGATTATATTTTGAATAAATTCAGTTTACGTCATATCATTTGCTTTCATAAAAATTGTGTTTGTAGGTGTTGGTCTTTTTTTTTTTTGCCTACTTATGCTGTACCTAAAAAATAAATTAGATCCCTCTTCGTGTAGAAGCAAAAGCTATTTTTGAGAGGTACCATTGTTCTTAAGGAAAATTAGTCCATTTGTTAAGAATGTGTTTAACAGTGGCCGAGGAAAAGAAAAGGTACAAAACCCAGAGTTAAAAAAAGCTGATGGTTTCTTTTGTTTGCTCCTACATGCTTATACACATCGTGTTACATAAATTAATTTCATTATTCTGAAAACATGCCATAATATTTTATGTATGATGTCATTACTAGTTTTGAATTGATAATACTGGACCATAAACACTGTAGCTAATTAAACTGAGTAGCAAAGAGCCAAGTAAAAAAAAATTATCTAGAATTAAAGTTCTAACTTATGTAAAGAGAAATGTAACAAGACTATACAGAAAGTGGAGTTTTGATAAAAAGCATTCTGGAGTGTAGTTTCATACTGTGACATCAATCAATGGTTTTTTTTGCTATCACTTGGAAGGCAAAAGGGTTTAATAATCTTCCACCCTGTTTATGCATTAAGATAAAATGTATACTTCATGCTGATAAACTTCATGTTGAGCGAATACATATAAGTAAGTTAAAGAATGAATGGGTTTGAAAAATGCATGACCATTTTTTATTTAAATACTGTCTGCGCACTTAATTGATTTATTATGAAAATATGACTCATTTAGTGTACCCAAAAGATTAAAATAATACTGTATAAAGGACAATACATTTACCTATGTTTAAAATACTTATTTTAACAGTTGAGTATACTTGAAATAGATCTGTAAGCCAGTGGGAACTTTTAAAAATTTAAAGGGCAAAAATACATTTCCACTTTGCCAGCAACTCTGTATCAGAGAAAAACACAGCAGCTCACCGTAATGCATGCAGAAGGAGTACCAAGCAAAAGAAGGGGGTGAGGAGTAATCAGCAATTGGTTACACAGTACAATCAAATCTCAAACAGCTGTCACTCAAAATGTTTACATTTTCAGACAGCTACATGCTGTCGTGTTTGAAGAGAGTTAATTTTCATCTGGAATGTTATTATTTTAGGGAAATGATAACACTAAAAGAGAGTCTGAAACATGTTGTGTTCCAGCTTCTACATCCTTCTTCCTCCACGCCAAACCTGTGAAAGCATCTGACATCAGAATACTGAGGGGTTTTGTTTGTTTGTTTTCTTGTGTGAAATGACATTGGGGTACTTCCCAATTAGTGGAGGCATAGCGGGTCCCGCTGCAGAGGTAATCAGAAATGACCCATCAAAGTTCTCACATCTGGCCTTGTACTATACTTCTGAATCTATTTCAGATGTTTTTAATGTATGCCTTATGCTTCAATGTAAACATGTTTTGAATTTTATGAACCTAATAAATTTAATGAATTAACCCAGTCTATAAAAACATAACAAAAGCACAAATAACGATTTAGAAAAAATTACGTCGCCTCATGTGTGGATGTAGTTAATAGTCTATTTCCACTTCTATTACATTTATTGTACTCTTTTAACATGCTACTTACAGTATTTCTGAATGCCTCTTAGCCTGAATCTTGCTTAAACAAAGTTGCTAAAGATAGATAGCATGAAAAGTGCCTTTTTGTACCTTTGTTTTTCTTGGCTCTGTTACGCACAGCATGAAAGCAGGAAGTACTTGGCCCTGTGTATCTAAATCATTTGGATATTTCAAGGTTTGGGTTCTTTCCTGCATGCTGAAGTTTAATTTAAACCATGTCACCCATCTTGAGCAATGATGTCATATCCCTCTGTGATAGCTCTCCGAAGTTCTCTGAAGTTGCCAGTGAGTTAGTGCCATTCTCTCCTCTCATTAATGTTGAACAAGAGTGAGAAAGAAAAATCTAGTACTTGTTCGTGGAGCAAACTTTGCCATTTAAAGGACAAACGCCACAGCCAATGTTTAATCCTCCATTAGTGTAGAATGAAAAACAATTGAAAAGGCTTCCAGAATTTAATTTCAGCTCAGTTTAGTCATATAATCATTATGGTTGCTCTGACTTCAGGCTTTCACTTTCATTTCCAGGAAACTGCATTCCTGGCTTTACAATAGCAGGTATTGTAGTTCCTGATTTATTCATGCCAGCTTTCAAAGTCTTCTTAGATTAAAGGTGGGAGAAAAGGCTTTCTATGTTATTTTATCCTTTTCCCTTTCTAGAACTGGATTACTGTTTATAATTGATACTGCAGACCTATGTTCAGCATAGCTTTAAATGGCTGATCAAATATCTTCCATCACCACTTACTAACCATTTAACAGATGTAATGATGCATGTAAACTGTGTTTTTCAAACTTAGTAGAAATTGTATTCTGAACTTTCACTTAAAGGACCTATTAATACTGAAAACCAAAAAGAGAGATCTATCTGTATCTACTTGGTACTTCATTCACGTACCTACAGGAATTAGTCTGATTTATAATATGTACAGGTGATACAATGAGACAGAAGAAGGAACAGAGTGGAGACAGGCTGTGATGTGGGTTAGGGACCAGTGTGATTCAGAAGAGAATCTCTATTGAAAGATTGGGAAACTAATGTAAATTTGACAAAATTGTATGTTAGCTTTTTGGCACATAGAATCATGTTTGGTGAGTCTTCCATAAGGTACCATTTCTTTGTGTTAACAGTCTCCATGAACTTCTCTTCATTAGAAAAATGAGATTGAAGGGTTAAGGTATGCAGGTATGCAGTGTTATGTGTATGTATGGTACAGAAAGATGAATACATCTTAAGAAAAGGGGGAAGAAATGATTTCTGGAAAAAAATTCAATTTATAGTGACTCTAAAGAGAGCCTACAACATAGCAGCTGATAAGATGACCAACTCTGAGATGGGTAGAGTTAGGTGAAATGCCGGTTTAAGCAGCCAAGACCCATACTGACCATGTATTGCTGGATTTTAACTATATTCAAAAACTGTTGCACCCTCCAAAGTTTCAGATGTTTGGAAAATTTGAAAATATTTTGGGATACCAAGTTTTCAAAGACATCTTTTATGTGATTTTATAAAACCCTCCACAACCTATGCCAAATACTGAATAAATACTTTGTTATGTTATGTATTGGATAAATATTTGGATTTGAAGCATAAGGAATGTTCTGGCTAACATGACATAGTGGTGACAAACTGGCAAGTAATACTGATGAAATTTAGATTTATGCATTTTATTTTCTATATATACAACAAGGCTAAATCAATC
Organism: Strigops habroptila; assembly: GCF_004027225.2. Lineage (NCBI taxonomy): Eukaryota > Metazoa > Chordata > Aves > Psittaciformes > Psittacidae > Strigops > Strigops habroptila. The sequence continues at coordinate 31,177,291 of NC_046358.1, forward strand.
ATTATAGACCATTTTAGACAAACCTGTCAACTCTAAGAATGTTTCTATAGCAGAAAATAAATAGTGTATCATTTTTCTTAGCTTTTTAAAATCTTGCTTACAGGTATACCACTGAAGATTTTTATATATTGCAGTTGTTTCTCCTTGAAAAGCAGTTGTTCTTTATGTAAATTATTTTGCCCTATTCCTTCTCGAATGGAGATTTCTGCACATGAACTAACACGTGTTAGAAGTATTGTTTATGCCTTTCACTTGAGAAACATGCATTGAGGATGGTTTTGCTTTCTTTTGTGTTTTTTTCTTCTTGTGTTATTGTATACAGTACTTACCTTGGACAAAATAATTTAAAACTCTTGCGTTAATTCTCAACTCTAACCTTTTATTCCTAAGGAAAATTAAACCAAACTCCAAAACCCTTCAAGATTCTTTACAAATCTTTCTTGGTCTGTGAAAGTATTATCTTTTTCACTGGTATTTTTTGATAGCTCCATTTTCTTGCTTTTCTTTGAATGACTGGAAGCTTCTCTTCATTAAAACAGAATGCATTTTTCACAATTCCAGTTGAATCACATCTTTTACATAGAAACAGCTTAGCAAGTTCAAGGGCAGTATGGATTTCCTGATTTATGCCTACACTTATATTAAATAGTTTTGCACCGGCCTATCTTTGTTCAGTGAAGAATGCATGAGAATAATTCTGTTGTCAAAAATACAGCAACTTTTAGGTGTGTAACTCCATATGCTAATATAAAACTGTGTAGACTACTTAAGGATAGTCCACTGTAAAATGTTCCAATGACTTAATTACAATAAAAGAGGAACCCATGAAGGAAGAGATAAACCCCTGTTTCTGATAACAGAAGGAATGTACCTTGAGGGCAGGAAAGTATTTGTCCTTCCATCATCATGCTGTGAAGGAATGGTTGTAAGTTATCGTTTGTTTCAGTGAGACTGCTTTTCAAGAGTGGTAAGACTGATGTGATAGTATTTTTTTGTTTGTATCTGTGTGACTTTCCGCAAATGAAACTTGTAAATCCAATAACCAACATGAACCAATCGGACAAATGAAATAGAGCTGTAGCAGATACTAGATGTTTGAAAAGATTTGTCTGTTTTGCAATGCCACATGGAGGACATCCTATAAGTTTGACCTCACTAAAGAAAAGTCTGTTAAATTCCTCCCAGCCTAACAGAGCTCACACCTACGCTGTCAGATGTCAGCATCAGATTTGTAACATAATTTCCATTCAGTCATGGCATCAGAGAATTGTTGAGACTGGGAAGAACCTCTCGAGGTTGTCTTGTCCAAATGCTTGTCCAAGCAGGGCCATCTAGAGCAGGCTGTCCATGATTGTGTCTAGGCAGCTAGTGAGTATTTCTGAGGATGGAGAGACCACAACCTCTCTGGACAATCAATCAGTGCTAGTGCTTGATCGCCCTCAGTGAAAAAATTCCGTGAGGGATGTTTGTCTCTTGAGTTCAGTATCCTCTGGGAAGCAAGTAATCTTCGTATGATAATTGTAACTTAGTACAAATATGTGAAAATATGTCTATATATTCTATATGCGTATATTCCTATGTGTGTATATATATGTATATTACATATATATGTGTATTACAATATATGTATATATATCCATATATGCTTCAGGTCAAAGTACCTCAAGTATTTGGAGGGCTATTCTACCTTTAACTACAGTGGAGTTCTTAGAGAATGATGTTGAGGCTATATCCTGATGTTTGAAGGCACCAGGACTGTTTGAATAGTTTTGAAAGGTATTTTAAGGTGGAGAAAGCCAAGCTTGGCTCTTTGTCATCCCTTATTTACAGGAAGCAGCCTCTGCTCCTGTCCCAGAAATGTCCCAGTCTCCAAGACACTACTTTTTTGGTTCCAAAATAAAGCCCAGGAGCTAGACAATCTGGAGACCAGTATTCAAGATCAAAGCTTCTCTGTGTATACACACACTCAGAGTATCTAGGGAGCACTGGATTTGAAATCTAAGCTTTATTGACCCTGTTGTTCATGAAATGACATGTTTTCAGTGTCCTTTTTTTTTTTCACTGTCTTTTTTTTTTTCCCCAGTGATGTACTACTTATTGCTTTTTTTTTTGATGTTTTAATTAATGTTCACAATTCTTATCAGATGAAGGGGAATAAATAAGGAGAAAATATTTTTGCTGTTAGATAGTAGGTTGCAGGAGTAATAACATCAAGCTGCCAGCTATGCTTTTTAATATGCATCTTTATTTTCCATATTAATTTGTTTACATCCAAGTGCAGAATATCTATAACTTACATAAGTTGTCTTTTCTCTGCTGGAAATCTCTTTTACTTCATCATGTAAATGGAAATGTTTTCACATACTCCCCCAAATATTTAAGTCTGCATGCATGGCAGGATATTGACTCTATGTAATGCATCTCCCAGAACAGTCTAAAACAGGCTCGGCCTGGGAATATGTTTATGCCCAGTATGCCATGAAAAAAGCACAGAGATCTCAGAAACAAAGATTTCTTTAATTGTTTCTTGGACAGCAACAATGCTATTAGAGAGACATAAACCTTATTAACATTCCAAACAATATTCATGAAAATGTGAAAACAACTACTTTCCGTATTGATATTCTTTATCATATTTTCAATTGTATTTCTAACAAACCAACAAGGAAAACCTCTGCTTCTCCAGATAGATTTTTCATGTTCTAATAAAGAAGAGACTGTATAAATTGTGCATTATATCATCAAATGTTAACACCAACTATAAAGAAGTAGGTACATGTACATTTCACTGACATAAGACGAATAACAGTCAAATGCAGCCTTTCATGTCCTGCGTGCTATCTATTAACATCTAAAATAATGTTATTTATTTAGATGTTAAACATCTAAAATTATGTTAATCTTTTTTCAAGGTGTTATTGACTTGTATCTAATTTTTAAAGCATTTAAATACCAAAATAAGAGAGGGGGAAAAAAAAAAAAAAGAAGAAAGGAACAGAATATCTTCTACCTCTATTGTTTAGACAGCAGGTGGTCTTCAAGAACAAAGAGATAGAGCTGTCAGTGAAGACAATGCCTGGCAGACTGAAGTGCTTGCCCCAAATTGCACAATAGTTTTATTTGCCATTTTATTTTCACGCTTTGTTTCTCATTTCTGTCTTGTTTGCTTTCCTTATTTGTTTGCTTTTACTTTTTAAGTGAAAATGCACACTAATCTGCATAATTTGCATGTCAGGGATAGAACACACTATATCAGCACATCATCACAGCCAAGGAAATAAGTAACACATTTCTCACTGTATAATCTACAAAACAGAGCTGAAAACAAATCTTTAGTGCTTTGTTTTTCTGTCTTCCTGTTATGCAATCTCCAATAACTTTTAATAGACTCCAGAATATCACTCAAGCAGGTGATGCAGGAGACGATAGATTGAAATCTAGTAAGTCAGGTAACGCTTCATTTTCCAGACTCCTAGATGAGAAAAGGTCATTGAAAAAAAGATACTTTTATACTTTTAGTCATGCAGTTAACATTTGAATGTTAAATGAAAAATGCTGCCTCTTCAGGTCAGCACAGTTGACTTTAAAATGTAATTTATTTCTTTTTAAGGATATATCCTTAAATATATATATTTATATGTACTATAAATATAATACATATATTTTATGTATATGTAATTATATGTAATATAATATGCAATATAATTATATGTAATAAATATATATACACATTTATTTATATATAAATATATATACATATATACATATATAAATATAAGTATAAAAATAGATAAATATAAATGTATAGATATAAATATAACTAATATTCTAATGTATACAGAGACCTTTAGTTTCACATAAGGGCCAATTAGCATGCTGTCGCAGTTGTTAGAGGATAAGCTGTGTGACATGATCAGTGTTAGGCATTAGAGGAGTGAGCCAAGAGGATCCCCATGAAGTACAACAAGAGAAAGTGCAGACAGAACAACTCTACATGTCTGTTCAGGCAGGGAACAGTCTAGCAAACAATGTCCCAGGACCCTTGGTAGGTAAGTAAGTTGAATGTGGCTCACCAGTATACCCCTGTAGTAATAAACACTAACCACCTGCCCTGGGTTGCATTAGCCAGAGGGTAGCCCACAAATTGAGGAGTGTGCTTGCTTTCCTCTACTCCCCACTTTTGATCTTGCATCCTGAATAGTTTGTCCAGTTTTGGGCCCTCCATACAGGAGAAATGTCAACAAACTGGAAAGAGTTTAGTGATGGGCCACAAAGATGGTTCAGGAACTGCAACATGTCCTGAGAAGAGAAAAGTTTGACTGGATTTGTTTGGCTTGGATGAGAAAGGGCTAAAGAGTATAAGTGATAATTATACTTCTATAATTCTAGTAGCAATTTTCAGCTACTTAAATGGGGAGTATAGAAAACATGGAACCAGACTTATTTTGGGTGCATAATATGAAGACAAAATACAGTGGTCACAAGTGACAGCACAAGAAACACAAACAGGCATAAAAAGATTCTTCCCCTTGTCAGTGGTTAAGCATTGGAACAGGCTGCCTGGAGCAGCCTGCAGCCTCACCATTCCTGAAGACTTTCAATATTCATCTGGACAAGGTTTTATGGTGTCTGGTCTAACTTTGAAGCTAGCCTTGCTATGTTTGGAGCAGATGACTTCCAGTGGCTTCTTCCAACCTAATTTTTTCTATGATTCTATGTTCAAGAGTTTAAAACTTTATTTATTTCAGAAGACTTTTGGAAGGGCTTTTTGTCCCTTGTAGTGGTCAACATGATCCAGAATTGCCTTGTTTTTCTATACAAAAATGATCTCCCAAAAACTTGGGATAAATACAGAGCTCCTTTGAATACTGGATTTCAGAAATATCTTCATTTTTAGCATCTGATACTAGCAACTCTATCCTACATTTCCACAATCACCCCAAATAATTCCAGTACTGGCATTTTAGTTATGATGTCCTGCTTGATTAGAGGTGATAAACAGGAAATACTTAATAAGCCTGCCTTGAAGAGGAAGGCATTAGGTAGCTTGTTTGTGTATTTTCATGGATGGTTTTCATCAATGTTGCAACCTAAGCATCTCACAATCCTCTGTTGGGCTGAAAATTCACTGATCACACGAACTGCTCTGCATAACGATGTAAAAAAGAAGAGCAATTCTCTGTATTTCAAATTGCCACATTTATAAGACTTCCTGGACTTCCCCTCACCCGGTTTTCCCCTTCCTCCCTTAATACTGCTTTTATGGTCCTATGTCTTTTGTTTCTAAATAATCCAGGGTAGAATTTCATAGTTCTAGCCATCGGTTACTGCAACTTGTGCTTGAAAAACTAACAGAGCACAGGCATCTGTTCTTTCTTTTCTAGAATTTGAGATCACAAAATATAAACAAGATATTTCTTAAGCAAAAATAATGTTTCTTTGAAATAGATAAGGAGAAAGCAAAGGTATAAAATGGGAATGTCTATGAGAATGTCTGTCATGGTGATGAACTGCTTCTTGCAGGCTATTACTTTTCTCCTTAGGTCTTTAATTATACAGCCTCTTTTTAAAGTAACCCAAAATATACTGACACAGTAATCATGAAATCATAGAATACCAGGTTGGAAGAGGACCTCAGGGATCATCTAGTCCACCCTTTTTTGACAAAAATACCATCTATACAAGCTGTCACAGCACACTGTCCAGTCGAACTTTAAAATTGTCCAGTGTTGGGAATCCACCACTTCCCTGGGGAGATTATTCCAATGACTGATTGTTCTCACTGTGAAGAATTTTCCTTTTGTGTCTAATTGAAAACTGCAGGAGTACCTTGTACCCATTACCTCCGGTCTTCTCCATATGACTCCTTGAAAAAAGGGACTCTATCTTCTTTGTAGCCACCCTTTAAATACTGGAATATCATGATAAAGTCTACAAAATATATAGCATACATAAGCTGTTATTAGCAGCTTCCAATTTCTCTCACAGACTGATAACAAGTGGCTTTCTCCTGGGACCAAGAAGAAACCATGATAAAACAGCAGATTTTCAGAGTCACCATGCCCAGAGCTGCTCCAATTTGCACAACACCTTCAGCCTGGGGCTGTGTCAAGTTTTATTAGCTGAAGTCTGCAGGCGAAACAAAGGCTGAGGCCAGTTCAGATAAGTTTCTAAACTTTGAATTTTAACTAAGTTAATAATGAATTAGTAAACTGGTAGGATGTACTCATGACGGTTGGGTTCAAATACTGAGGGCAGAAAGTATTCCCTGTCAAAATAAAAGAAAAATTACATTACGATTTAAGATGATTGAAATTTTTCAATATATTTGTGATGTGACAGTTGCAGAACAAAAACCATGATGCTTGCTCACTTTAAGCACTTTGACAATAAATAAAGGAGAATAATTATTTCAGAATTTAAAGAGATCTGAAAATATTTGAGGAATGTTAGTGGAAATTCTGTATTCCTTATAATTCCTTGTGACTCCTCGTGTTGGTTATAAAGACTTGTGAAATTGGAATAGTCAACAATGAAGTAATCCAAAACACTTACATGGGAAATTAATGGTCAAGAAAACCAAGATGGAACTCCTTTGGGCTGCTATCTCTGTAAATAGCAATTTAATTATAATTTTTTTAATCCTTGTCCCTAGGGTGAACCATCATCTTAATTTTCATTTTGAGTAAATTTTCTTCCACAATCTACAGATTTTCCTCACACTGATAAACACATTTCTTTTATGCAAATTATTTCTAACCTGTTTCTTACAAAAACTGTATGATATGTCTCTGTATTCTATGTAATGCCCCAAACCACATGCAGGACCTTGCACTTGGCTTTGTTGAGCTTCATGAGCTTTGTATGGGCCCACCTCTCGAGGCTGTCAAGGTCCCTCTGGATGACATCCCCTCCCTCCAGTGTGTCAACTGCACTACAGACCTTGGTGTCATGAGCAAACTTGCTGAGTGTGCACTAGATCCCGCTGTCCATGTTGCTGACAAAGACATTAAACAAACACTGGTCTCAATACCAAGCCCTAAGGAACACCACTCATCATTGGTCTCCATTTGGACATCAAGCCTTTGACTGCAATCTTTGCGTGTGAATATCCAGCCAATTCCTTATCCACTGAATGATCCACCTATCAAATCCATGCCTCTTTAATTTAGAGACAAGGATGCTGTGCGGGTGGTGTCACATGCCTTGCACAAGGTGTCTGACACCTTAGCCGCATCATAGAAGGCCACCAAATTTTTGAGGCATGATTTGCCCCTAGTGAAGCCATGTTGGCTGTCACCAATCAATTCCTTGTTTTCCACGTGTCTTAGCATAGTTTAGATCAGGATCTGCTCCATGATTTTGCCATGCCCTTAAAGTCTTTGGTCAGGTTTAGTCCTGCCAGGGCTTTAGCTTTCCTAACCTGATCCCTGACTGCTATGTTCATCTATAATCTTCCCAGGCTACCTGTCCTTGCTTCCATCCAGGCCTCCTTTTTATGCTGAAGTTTGTTCAGAGCTCCTTGTTCATTCACACAGGCCTCCTGGTGTTTCTGCCTGACTTCCTCTGTTGGAATTAATTGCTCCTGAGCTTGGAGGAGGTGATCCTTGAATATTAACCAGCTTTCTTGGGCCCCTCTTCCCTCTAGGGCTTAACCCCATGGAACTCCACCAAGCAGATCCCTCAAGAGGTCAGGGATCCTGAAGTCCGGGGTAGCTAGCTTGCTGCCCACCTTCCTCGCTGCCCTCAGGATCTCAAGCTCCACCATTTCATGGTCACTGCAGCCAAGGCTGCCCTCAAACTTCACATTTCCCACCAGCCTCTCCCTATTGGTCAGGACAAGATCCAGCATAACCCCTCTCTTCGTAAAGTCTTGGTTGCTTCCTCTTGGTGCAGTTTTGTCTCACAAAAAACACTGTATAAGAAGAAAACATAGCCTCATGTAAATTGACCTAAACAAAACTGTTATGGTATGGATAAATTACTGTACTCTGTCTTAGTGCTTTTCATGTAGTTATTTAAACAGCTGGCATCAGGTTTACACTGATTACTCATCCTGCGATCTTCCTTTTGACAGGAAGCAAAGGAAAGTAACTTCTTTCATGAACCAATGCAATCTTATCTTGTAGCTCATTCTGGTTTGCACTGCTGCAGTCTTTTCTGTTTTGTTCTTTTTTGGCTCTGTTTTGTTTAATTTAATGATAAACTCGAAGACTGTTTATTCTCTAGAATTGTTCTCATTTTCTCAGATTTCTTAGGAAAATTTTCCTCTGAAATCCTGAAGCATATACTTCTACACTTCTCTGGTGTCAGGAATGTGTAGTTTTGGGGTTTTTTCAACCTTGAATGCAAACAATCTTGCTTTGTATTAAAAAAGTAACAGATGTACTTACATGTAATTCAATGGCTGTTGAAATAGAACAGATGTGATCTTTGTTATTGTCATCTACTCAGTTTTCCATACTTAATTAAAATAACTGGTTAACATTCTTCAAAAGACATTAATAAACAACCCACCTCAAAAAATACCCAAGAAAAAGAAGAATTAGAAAGAAGTAGGAAATTAAATAATTCTAGTGGGAAAGAAAGTACAAGTAATGTAAATTCTCTGATGGTGTGAAAGAAGATGTATGATGTATAAGAAGGTGTATAATCAAGGAAGCATGATGAAAAGGAAGAAATGAAGACTGAGAAAGGGTTGTCTTGTAGTACTCCTATTTTGCCCTCTTGAATACATTGTTTTTGCATGCTTTCTACCAAGGTGAAACAAGGTATTTTCTATTAGATGCTAAATAGCTTTAGATTGAGCTTAGAAGCCTAATCATTGGATAAGAGAAGGGGTGAGATGAAGCCTCCTTTTGTTTTATACTTGAGTCAGGTGGTCTAAAGAAAATTGTTGTAACTTTTCTATAGACCTGGCTTTCATTTTCATTTTCAAATTTTCGTTGCTGCAGTAAGCTTTATAAACCACAAATATTTTATGTACTTTTATGTAAGAAGCAATTACTTATTCTATCAGTGATGTTGTGAGAAATGAAGAGAGTCATAGAATACTTGGACCTTAATTTTCACTTAATTTTCCTTAGCCCCCTCGATTTGCTCTGGCTGTGTAAAGTGGCTTTAAAATTACATTTACTATGTCTTAAAGGCTCCTAATCAGTAACAGTGCCAGAGAAAAGGTCCTTAGCATAAATGAGAATCAGGCCTTCTGAAGAGTGTTTGCACAGCAGGGTGTCACTAGGGTTATTTAGCTGCAGCTGCTCCTGCAGTAGTGGCATATTTAGAAAATTCACTGTTAAATGAAGTTCCAGCTCCCATTTGCTTTGCACCTCCTAGGATGATTACAAGCCAAAGTATAATGGTGCAACACAAGGCTTGTGGACCTGTAAGAAATATAACGTATCCAAGTAAGCTCTTTTTTCCCAGGGTGTGGTCCTCTTCCTGGTTAACAAACCATCTGAGTGTGTAAGAAGAAAACGTGGTATTAGAATGCTTTTAAATAGGTCACCAGTGCTGACACTTAGTTTCTCTTATAATGTTCTGGAAAGATCTAATTTCTGCTTAGTACTACATTTGAAGACAACTAAAGAGATAGATTTCAATGATTTCCATATGCAAGTGGAAAACTACATTTTGGACTTTTTCAGGAAAAAAAAAAGGAAAAAGTTAATTTCACAACCTCTTGCAATTTTAACACAACATTTGTTGTCTTATTTGCACAAAAATGATATCAAAGAATTTAAAAAGAAAAAAAGAAAAAAGTCTTTCCTATTCTTCCAGTACAGGTTGCTGATTGTTCTGTGTGTGGTTGGAATTTGGATGGATTGTTCAGTGGGTTACAGTGGCAAATGCAGTGTTGCATGGAAAATATCTTTTGACAAACTTACAAAAGATTTGTTTGTAAATGGTTCTTGGTTTGTACATGGTTCTTGGCAGAAGGAAGCGTTGGGGGCGTATAACTCTTTTCACACAGGATAATGTTCTGAATCTGGTAGGATGTCTTCGGAAAAGTAAAGAGCTCTCTATACGTAACTTTAACAGCCAGAGAATAGCATTTTACTCCTTTACTCTAGCAGAAAACATTTCCTATTCTGTCCAGAAATGCAATACATTCTTTGTGGGTTGAAAGAATATAAAAGGAGGTGAAGATCAGATTTGCCCATGCTGTAAGAAAGCAGTATTCTATTTTGTATTCTGATTCAACATTCAATTACTAAAATATATTGATATTAGTATACATTATATTTGCATAATACATTTATGAACTTGTTCCTCTTGAACATCTGTTTCCTTATATTTTCTTCTGTCTCATTTTTCTTTCCTATCATTTATCTTATATCTTCCTATCCATCTTTTACTATCTACTGCTTAATTTCTTTTGTCATTGGAGACAAGTTCATGCTTTACAGGAAGCTGTTGACATCTAAATTTCAAACTCTGTTGCTCTTTATTGGTAATGGGAAGGAACAAACATAGCTAATTGCTTTAAAAAACCCTAAATTCTCCTTTTCAGCTTTTCTGAAGATTCAGTCAGTTCACAAACATCTGTGGTATCATTTGTCCTTGAGGAATTTTCGTTGAGTCTTTTGGAAGTGCAGCTAACTGTTTGGCATGACAAAATTTCATGTGAGCTTCCAGTCTGAACTTCCAGATGCATATAGTCTGATCTTACAGATGTCTCATCTTAATACAATCTTACTGGATTAACCTCAGTGTCTCAAATAACATCATAGCCCTGCAACTGCCATTTGGAAAGACTGTGCCTTAACTTTAGAACATTTGTGACAGGTATTTTTCTTTCTTATTTTTTCTATAATGCAAACAAACTAACAATAGTCTACGGAGCTCCTGTACTGAAATGAGAAGGATGAGCTGTGTACTGAAATGTTTCAGTTTTTCTAAATAACTTTTGCCTCTCTAATATCATAACAAATTAAAATTATTTATGCATTTGAACTTTTGACAAGGTCTAACTGTCCTTCTTGCTACTTCTTTATAACTCATAATACTTTTTCATTGCTTCCAACAGACATTCAGTTAAATTTCTAAAGTCAACTTTCTCAGATGTTTATGCTGCTTTTTCTAGGCCAAATCAATTGGTATTTTGAAATATTATGAAGTTTGGGTTAGTATGTTTTTACATTCTGTTCACCATTCACCAAAAAAAAACTCCAAAAAACTGAAACAAATCTCAACCTGCCTTTGATTTAAATGTTTAGTCTGACTGAAAATTCTGTCAAGAGCAGAAATATTATTAAATGAATGGATGACTCACTTACTTACATGCTTAAGTATTTAGTATTAGAACACAAAACCTTTCTACTCTAGCTATTGGTTTATTCCCAACTCAGACCTGTAGCAACCATAGTTAAAAACTAGTGGGTGTTTTGTAATTCATCATAATGGACATAGTTTACACATAGAAAGGAAATAAAACCAAACAAGAACAAAAATAAAATAACAGCAGTGCAGAATACTATAGATGTATTGAAACATAAAAATATTATGTTTAAAATTTGCACAGTCACTCCTAACTATTTCTTCTTTTTGCTACGTCCATACATTGGGAAGCTTTTCATTGAGACCTATCCATCCACTATCTGTTGCTTGCTGGCACTTTGAATCAAAGCCCGCTGACTGGATGACCAAATGTTAGAGTAGAATTTTATTAATGAGTTCCATGGGACAATTATTTCAACCTTTATTTTTTCAGAAGCTTTTGTAAAACCTTAAACAACTCACAACTTCCCATATTTAAGTAAGGAATAAATGTGCTGTATGTAGCTGTTTAAAATAGTTTCATGAGAAAAGAAAATTTGGTTTACAATTGACATGTTAAAAAAAAAAATATTTTGGATTTTTCATTGGTGTTTCAAATTAAAACTTTTATCACAGCCATAGTAGAATGATTATAGGAATACCTCATTTAATGACAGTTTTTTTTGAGAAATATGATCATTAAATTTAAGTGAATATCTAAAGTACAACTTACACTGGAAAAAAAAAGTGGAAGAAAAATGAAAAAAATCATTTCAATAGAAGAAGATCAAGAAAAGTCACCTCATTTTTATTAACTTTTGAAGCAAATCTCATTCATCACTTCATCTGTGTTAGCATGATTTCAGTACTTGTAATATTAAGCTCCTTAAGCATTTTGCAGGCTGGAATAAGTCTGACTTTCCTACTAAACTGGGCTGATTGAGGCTATCGGTTTTGTTTACATGATTGGCTATGCAAAGTCCGTATGATGTAACACACTGGTAGAATCTACTTTGAATGGTTGCACCCAGTAGTTGCAACTGGAATCCAAGAAAAAAACCCCCAAACATATCTATTTTTGATCCCGAAAACAATGCTGGCTTTTCTTTTTCTTAAACTCCAGTTACATGAGGTTCCATCTATATGGACAACACAGTCATGCTATGGGTACCGCTAGGGAGTATGTCCTGGCAGATACTAGTAAAACTGTTTTTAACCATTGATATAGGCTGTGTTACTGCAAAGAAAAGGGGGTAAAAAATGTCAAGTGCTATACTGCAATTTACTGTGGGACTAGTTGATTTCATTTTATTCTGTTCCAATCAGGCTGAACAAATTTTGGAGAAATGCCTCAGAGTTCTGTTTTCAGAACCTGCTATTTTATATTCAGAAGGTTGCTCAATGACACTGCGTTTTTGTGGGTAGAGCTCTACTTTGCTGATATTTCACCTGTGGTGATGACAGCTTTCTCCAAAAAAAACCCCCAAAAACCAAAACCTAAAGTGTGAATCTGTGGAATCTTTAAGTGATTCTTCCACAATATCTCTCCAGTAGAAGAAACTTCATTTGCTTCCACAACTGATGTAAAAATTAGCAGATTTATAGTGTCTTTGCTTACAATACCATGCAATGGCACATTTCATTTCACCCTGAGAAAGCAGTCACAGAGATCAGGGAACTACACTACAGGGTATGTAAACCCTCTCCAGTGACAAACGCCTTACTCTGTTTGGTCATTTTAGACACATTGGTCTCCTGAGATGAATAACATCTACCAGGACTTGTCGAAATTCATCTTTTGTCATAACTGGTTCTTTTTTTTCCTCACAGATTATCTGCTGTATGTTAAGTATGTACACAAAAGATTGAGAATAAAACATGGCTTCTTCAGAGGCAAGGCCAAAATTGCAATGCGTAAGTGTAAATGAGGCCCACAAAAGAGCTGTCATGGAAGTACAAATAACTCATCCAAACAAAAAAAGGTGTTAAAATCCAGGAAAATAATTAAGGATCCTCTTGAAATTCCATACTGCAAGTGAAAGTATAATGTAAGAGTAATACCAGCTTTCAATTTCCTGATGTTGACTTCGAAAGTAATAAGCATGAATAATTAAATAAATAAGTAATAGTTACTCCAGGATAACTACATTCTCCCCAAAAACCTTTACAAAATTTACATCATACCATAAAACATCAAGCTTTTTTTTTTTTTTCCCCTAAAAAACCAGGAAAACAAACAATAACAAAGACTATATTGATGTTTTATAAATAGTTCGATATCCAAACTAAAAGCTGGTATCATTTCAGATATTTGACTAAAATTGGATCTGACTTAACCTTTTTTAGCTATGAAATTCCACCTTTCCTTGTAAACAGAAGAGGAAAGTTCCTGTTACTTTTGCATATAGTTCTGGGCATCATGTTTTGTTTTGGGATTCTTTTCCCCCATCTGAAAAGCAGATTCAAATATTCAGATATTCAGATTCAGTCTAAGTGCACTAGGCTATTTCTTCTAATCTATTTACTTTATTATGAGGGGTGCTTAATATTTGGCTGTCATCTTAATCTGTATTTTCAAGCTCCAGCTAGAAAATACAGCTGATATCTTACTAGTTTTCTGACAGAGCATCATAGCAAGAGTCAAGTAATTGTGAGGTCAGTCCTTAGTTGCCATTTTTTGCCTCTGTTCCACATCTATAACATAAACCACTTTTTTTTCTTTTTTTTTCTTTCTTTTATCCTGTACTATACTTTGTTGTTTTGTTGGGTTTGTTTGGATTTTTTTTCTTTTTTACTTATAATAGAAGATATTACTGGAAAACCAGTATCTTACTATGTTTCTCTACAGTTGCCTTCAGCTTTATCTGGGACCCCAACATAAGCTTTTGTGATACAGACACACTTCAATGAGTGGTTAATGATGGATCTAACAGGAAAGTCTGATATTTACAATGATTATAGGCAGAGATGAACATTCTTCTTCTCAAAATAATTAATTATGAACCACATGTGGAATCAGTTGCTGAGCTCAGTCAAGCATTCAATGGACATTCTTTCTGTCTTTTTTCATTCATGAGGATGTGAGCAGACTAATACAGACATCAGAATATCTGCCAAGCTCAGAAATTCCTGAGTCACATTAGCAGAAATACAGCAAAGAAAGCCAACAGTATAGGCTGTATCTCTTCCTAATTGTTGGGATTTCCATCACCAGCACTGTCAGGTATCTTCTGTCACTGGAAATAAATTTGTTTAAATTATATGTATATACAGTTAAAAGAATATAAAATAAATTGCATTTGGCTTAGAAAATTGTCATCCAAGCTTCAACTTTAAATGATCTAAATCAGCTCTGTCCATCCCCACTGTTGTGGCCTCTGTCAACAGACCTTTAAATATAATATTTCTGATAAAGACATAATACTGTGAAGATGTGAGAATATTATCATTATGAATCTCTGAAGAAGATTTTGGGAGAACCTCCACCACTGGAGTTTTGTTCTTAAGCCTCTGACATGAAGAATCAGGCAGTAGCACTGCCAGGTACAGAGGACAATTGCTAGCTGTGTAAATTAGCAGTTTGCAACACTTTCATGTCTACTGAGACAGCCCCTGAAATGTTCCTTATATGACCACAATATGGAAATACAACTCTATACTTACACAGATACCTCAAAAACTGTTTGCATTTGAGTTCAGAAGCATGAAAGGAGACAGCAGTGATTGCCCTTCTGTTCAGCCTTTTCCTCCTTTTCTCCCTTCCTTTTTCATCAAAAAGCATTTGTTTACAGAAATGAGGGGAAGGACAAAAAGGAGACATTTTTGGCCATATTCCATTAACATGCTTGAGTTGTCACCAAATATCTGTAAAGGAGAAATAAACTCTGTCCTTTCTGCAGCTACAGTAAATTCATAGCCCTTGGGAACCTCTTGGCATTGCCCCCTGCACCTGGCTGAGTCAAAAATTTCAACCTCTGCTTAAAGCAGCGGCAAACAAACAAAACCATATTTTTTAACAATTACTAAAGCCAAAGCAACTGTCCCTACCAGGAATTCTATGTTTTTTGATTCACTGAAAAGCAAGTACATTACCATTTGTGTGTATCAAATGTTTATGTCTGGAAATAAGCACTTTCAAAAGACAGCAGTGAAATTTAATATTGCTGAGTTTTGAGAGGGCTGAGATTCTGTTCTTCTACCCTCAAGGGCCTTTCCCATTACAAGCCTGTTATAGATCTTAAGACAGTTAAAATCTTTCAAAATGTAAAGTTCTGAAAAGCCAAGGAAGTGAGAGATCACTTTACATAATAATGTAATAACGTATCTACCAATGTATTTCACTAGCTGAAGTGTTTCAAAATTTCAGCCAATTGCAGTAACTATATATTTATTACATGTACAGCTTAATTGAAGATTAGGATATATATAAAAGAAAAGATCAGAGATTTTGGAGAATATTGTTATATTTGGCAGCATTTTCATTGTAACATGAATAGTAACATTAAGAAGTGAAGCAGCAAGGTTCCCTAAGGCATGCTGCTGTGCTCAAATACTGGAAATTGTTTAGCACAGGTAAATATCTTAAGTATGAGCAAGAAAACACCTCATCCAAACTTCTGGTTTTTAATGTATGTTTTTTTAACGTAACATAAGATACTCTACAGGATTTAGAATGATTGTTTTCTCCAGAGGGTTTCAAAGCAGTACACAAAAAAAGGAGGCAACATCATTGCTTTTTCAGATGGGAAAGTGGAGAAATAAAAGGTAAAAAACCTTACTGAATGTGAAGGATCAAGACTTCACCTCAATATTTTATGCATATATTAATCAATAGAGATATTTATATGTGTCACTTCAGACAAAGTGAGACACAACCTCAATTTACTTTTTGGATTTAAAACACAAGTAAATATTTTATTAAGTTCTTTGGTAAATATTAGTTAAAACTTCCTACTGACTCTCAGATTCTTGCTCTCATGTGAACTGCATTTGAAAGGAAAAACAGAATATAGAAATGAATTGATCTGCTACTTGACCTTAAGCGGAAAATATAAAGTAGGATAAAAATTCATGAGATACTCAGCTTCAGCTGAGTAATTTTGACTCAGAGCCTGAGGTTCCAGTCTTATCAGAATAATTGTCTTGTTACCATATCATCAAACAGGATCATACATTCTGCTTTGCTTCAGTAAGGACTTCTGAAATATGATGGTTATCTTAAATGCTTGTAGAAAGTTGAAATTGCTTAAATGCTTGAAAAACTCTGTACATAAAATCTGCAGGTATACTTGTAATGGTTGATTCTGCTCAGCTTAGCCAACAGAATCAGCGAACGGAAATATTGCTATGGACAGTGAATGCACTGCTACCCAGTTTGCTGCTACAGGTGAGTGCATTTTGAAATATGTTCTTCCTTTAAAACTTAAATGAGGGAGAAAGTAAAAAGACTGAAAGCAATATGAACATATGTTTTACCTTTCTTTTGGTCCTATACATTCTTTTCTACTACCATTCAAATATGCCCAAAGGAATAATACAATATAGAAAAACACATATTTCTAGCGAAACAGGATTTTTGAAGTTTCCAAGATCAAGTCTTTGTTGTTTAACAGTGGTAGTAATAACCATTTTCTCCCTGAAATGATCAAGTATTTATTTGATAATTCTTTTTTTTTCCTGTCTTTTTCCCTCTCCATCTTCCTAGCAATGCTACCATAAAGCTTACAGTACATACAAAGTTTAAGGGTTTAGTTTAATTATTTAATTCTTTATGTTGAAATTTTTTGTTGTTGGTGGTAGTTTTTTTGTTGGGTTTTGTTTGGTTGTTTTGGGGTTTTTTTGTTGGTTTTTTTTGTTTTGTTGGGTTTGTTTTGGTTTCATTGGTTTCACCAGTTTGGTTTCACCAGTCTTTCTGGTATTGGAAGGAATGAGAAAGACACAAAAAATTGCAGGAGGGTTGTGTTTCCCCTTCCAAAAGAAAAAAATCCTCATTTGAAACAAACGATAACATTTTCCTCATATCGCAGAAAGTGAAAACATTAAATTATTCAGTAGGGTAAGAGTGAATGCATAGATAAGTTGATCCACATCCTCACATGAGAAGCAATCCAGAAATTTCCAAACAGTGGAATTGGAAGGATGAATACTACCATAAATACTACATGAACCCTACTGACAATAATATTTTTTTTGTTTTAGTTTTGAAATATTTGCTATTATAGTAAATGAAATCTCTGTTTTACCTCTTAAATCATTCCAATGAATAAAGCCAAATACCTTCCTGAAGGACAGTTAACATGGCTTTACGTGACTATGAATTTTTCTTCAATGAGCTATGTAGAGACTGCGATTATGTTTACTGTGTGGTAGAAAGAAAACTTTTTTCAAGGGCAATGTTGAGGTCTAATTTTCATGATCTGCCATTCGTAAACTCGTTATGTGAAAAAGTTCTACTGGGTAATTTGGGGTAAAGCGAGAGATCTTTTATAAAACCTCTATGAGGTTAAGAGTTTAATTCAAAATAGGTTTTATATCACTGATATTCCAGTATTCCATCCAAAGGCCTTACCTTATCAGAACCAGTAGATTAAAATGAACTGATTTATTACAAACAGCAACATTTCTATAATATAAAATCTTGAAACTTGACAGGAGTACATGTGAGAGTGAAGAAATACTTGTGAATGCACGCTTGCATCTTTCATTTGTTTTTCTTACAGTCAAAAATTCTATCAAAGTGGTGAAATGGTTTTGGTAATTAATCATAAATACCATTAGTTAAAACCCACCAAAAACCTAGGCTAAAATTTGTTTATTTAAAAATTGTTCTATTAACAGTGTATTCAGAGCAATAAGGACAGGTCTTCAAACAAATCACAAATTAATTTGCAATAAAATGTGTTTCCACAGCACAGAGCACAGTTTTACTACATCTATTATTCTTATAATTATATTCTAGCAGGAGAAGAATCTAAGAGTTCAGGCACTCTCATCCCTAAGAACTAACTATCGATCAGACACGCTTCCTCTGCAAACCATGTAATACCACATAAAGGTCACCACAGACAGCACACATTGCTTTTATTGAACAATATAGTGAAAAGGCATTTAAGATAAAAAAGCACCTTTGTGTTATTTTGGCAGGCAGTTGATTGTTTGTGACTGTGTAGTTCACGGTTCTGAGCTCTGGAATTGTAGCACTCTGGCTTGCCTGAATACCTAAGATTATTTACTTTGGGAGGTCAGTATCTCCCAAATGAACCAGGCTGAACAATCTGTTTATGTAGAAAAATAAAGGATGAAAATACTAATGAAATGATCTGCAACATATCTTCTGAATACACACACAGGTGAAGGGAATCACTCTTTAGAAGACAAACATACGTTTGACTATGTCAGATACTTTGATTCACATTTTGTTTTTTGATTGTTAGTAATATATATGCTCTTTCAAAACAAGTGATTTAACTAAAATAGTATTTATAGTCATAGATGAGTTTACTATAAAAAAGAAAATCCAAACCAAATAGACAGAAAAATCCTCAACCTTATTGGATTAATTAGGAAAAAATGAAGTATTTTCATCCTTCTGAAGTTAATTTGAATTTCATTCCATTTCTTCTTCTGGTACAAAAGATATTCAGCAAAATTGTTCCCATATAAAACAGACTGTACAGAAAAGATAACATTCTATTGAAAGTCTCTCAACAGCATTCACCAGATCTAGAAAGGGAGATTCCAGCTCTGGAAATTGTTAAGGATAAGCTAGTACATTAACAGGAATGGCTAGTGGTACCATTGATGTATTCCTGGCCAGGGCAGTTAACTTTTTCATGTTCTTCAGTCTTCTGCACTTTCCTCATGGCTCCTTTCTGTTTGAATATAGATATAACCTGAAATGGTTATATCTAAGAAGTGTCAAGTCCTGATATTCATTACTACAGAATCTAATTTGAGACAGTAGTTTATTTACAAGGGAAGTTGAGACAGCTTAGAGTTCATGTGTAACAATGGCCATTGCTACGACTAATATTGCAGGGTTTGTCAGTTTTAAACTTTCTAAAACCAAGTGGATCACCAGCTTGGATCTAGAAGATATTTGTCTAACAATATAAAATGGCATATTTAGGTTCATTATAGGGGGTTTATCCCTTTCTCATGCAGCACTGGTTGTTCTGGCAACAGGATACTATACTAAATAGTATCAGGGTATTTTGTTCTTATGTTGCAATTTCTGTGCCATTAAATGATGCTCAGAGAGACTTCTCCAAGTCAGAAGGTGAAAATATATCTCCTTCAAAGAGGAAATTGCCATTTTTTTCAAGTTGTGAAAGCATAACTCTAAATGCTTGGAGTACAGAACTCCCTCTATCATATTCAACATTTAGGCATCCTTGAGACCATGAAAAAGCTAAAGTATTGTGCAAGTAACAGCCTGTCTAGACAATAAACAAAGATGGAACAGAAGATCTATTGCCAGTGATGACTACTATGGCTTATCCCAAGAATAGGGATAGGAAGATGTGTAGAAATCCCCACTAACAAAGAAAATGGAGCAAAGCACAGACCCTTGAAGGTAACGGAGCTTATGGAGAGATGAAAATGGCTGGGTGGCTGGCTAGGGAATGAAACTACAGTCCCAAATCAGTCTATTGGAAATCAGGTGACAAACCTGGCTAAGTAATTCTGTCATTCATAAACAAAAGCACCAAATGAAGCATGATTTCCAAGCTCTGCTTTGCTGTTTAGCATATGAAGGTATGAAATGTGGAGACATTAAAATGTAGATTGTACTTTAACAGCTAATTGAAACTGTCTACAATCCAATTACAGACCTTCACCACAAATGCAAACCGAACTGTTTGTTCTGCTGTTGTTTTTAAGACTATTGCATCTATAGATGGTAAATCTGAATGAGTAGGTTTTTTACATGTTTAGCCTGTCATAACTCTCCAAAGGTCAGAAGCATTAGTATTTCAAAAGCATTTCAGTTTAACTCATACTGCAGTAGTCAAATGTCAGATGGAAACCTGCATGCTCTCACCTACCTTGAGATGGAGTAGAATACTCTGTTTTCATTCATGCTGTTAAAGATGCTTTATTTTGGGTAAATATTTTTCTAAATTAGATCAGAATTAGGCCTTGCATTAAATATTTTCACATCTTTTTTTCCCCCCTTTTTTCTCCCTACTGTGATCATCATCAAACTGGCAAATCTTTCTGTGTTTGTGAATATTCTTTCCTAAAACAGCCAAAATTAAAAACAGAAATATCAAACAAAAATGCATATCATACCTTCTAATTAATAACACCTGAACAAAAAAACCCCTAAGCTAGTTGTAGCAATTCAACAAAACCAGATTCTTTTTCACCGAAGGTTGTTGAAGGATAAACATAGATATAATTAATTAGATTTTAAATCATTCAGTTAGTGAAAAATAAATGCAAGGTCCTTGACAGGATTTTGGTTTTGGTATTAATTTCCCTATTTTTAGCTGTGGAAAATCAAATACTCTGATTCATTATGGTATGATTGAGAAATTTAAACTTGTGAGCAAATGTGAAGAAAATATCTGTTTGTAGCACAATATTCTCTAAAAATCCAAAGGAATGATTTCTGTCACCAGAAGTCTGGAAGAAATACCACTTTAGGAAAGACAGAGTTACTTGAGTGGAGAGTTTGTAAAGGAAGACAAATCACTAACATTTTTTTTTTTTTCTTTTCCCCCCACTGTTTTCACATCCAAATTCTTCACCTGCAATTCAGAGTAAATAACAAGGACAAATTTTCTGGTAGTGAGAGTGTTAAATAAATGCTTGCAGAAAAAGTTGGCAGCTTCATTGTTTAGAAACTTTCAGCACTAAAATAAATCATAGCAGTAGCCCAATGCTGGTCTGAAAGACTTTGTTTTTATTCTCCTTCACACAAAGCCACCTTCTGTGTTTGCTATGCCTGAATCCTCCTTCTAGCTAGAACAGAGCAGATAAAAAAAAATCTATTTCAAGACAACTTTTGATATTTCAAAATTTTCTTTTATTTTTCATTCAAAAAAATGTCATGTCTATCATTCACTTGTAAGAAAAAGAAGTGTGTGAGGTGGCTGTTCATGCAGTTTCATTACTGAAGGATACTAATCTAGGAAATACTAAAAGTACTGTGGGATTCAGCTTGTCTAAGTTCAAGGATGTGTTTCATCTCTAAATTAAGACATGTGGGATTCAATGTGGATGCATACACATGGCTGTGTAATGCCATTTGAAATATCCACTTCTGGCCTGCAGCTATTGTTCCGGAATGACACAGGACTCCAATGGATCTTTTGTGTGCAGATATTTGGATTCTTTGGAGTACCTCAAACACTATTATGCATGCATGTGGTGGAAATCAAATCCATGAGAAGTGATTAATTTTGAAGTTAAGATACTTAAGTTTAGGTGTTTGAACATGAACCAGGTATGCAAGCTCGTACTGTGGTCCATGGGGTGCAAGTCAATGCAGCCAGAGATACACAGAACACTCTTCAGCTCACTCCAGCTGCTCAACTGAGCCTCTGGTCTTTACAGAGCACCAGTTACCTTTGAGCAGATCTCCAAATACACGTTTTAATTGGTAGCGATCAGGTCAATACAGTCAATGGAGTTGAGAGAGAAATTTGTATTATCCTAAAGCAGATGGCTATACACTTTAGATTCCACTGCCAGTATTGACTTCCATTTCTTAAAACGAAAATCCACAATCCTGTGTCAGAAGTAGATGGCTTACCCTACAGACGTCAAATTTCATTGGGAGGAATCCCACCTCTGCTTTTAAGTCTTGTACGAGGACAGAATTTTCATTCATATCAGTCTCTATATAAATGTTCCAATGCAGGTTTCTTCATGTTGTAGACCAGCTGGTTATCCACAAAAGTCTCCATTCACTTGTAGCAGCCTTTTTTGAGGCAAGTTTGAAGCAAATAATTCACAGTCAAGGACTTTGTAAAGCCAAAGCATGGATTTTCAATGAAAAGAACTTTTAGCGAAAATCTTTCATTTAGGCCTATTATATTATCATTTTCTTCACATGTCCAAGTAGGCCTCTTATGGAAGGTTTCTAGTAAGTTTTCTTCCTTAATATTCCAGCAAAACTGTAGAAGTTCTGAAACTCACAGTTTAAAAGATTTTCCTTGCAGAGATCAAGCCATTTAGTTGATTAAAATAGACTTTAGGTAAAAGTTTAAACTTTGGGTAATATTGATGGCTATTTCATTTCAATTTAAGAATAATTGCTTCTTTTAATTACAAAAGAGTATTTTTATATAAAATATTCTATTACTGAAAAAGTAATTTCAGTATTATACTGAAAGAGGGTAGATTTAGATTAGATATAAAGAAGAACTACTTAACTGTGAGGGTGTTGATACACTGGAACAGGTTTCCCAGAGATGTTGTTGAGGCCCCATCCCTGGCAGTGTTCAAGGCCAGGTTGGATGGGGCTTTGAGCAACCTGGTCTAGTGGAAGGTGTCCCTGCCCATGGCAGGCGGGTTGGAACTAGATGATCTTTAAGGTCCCTTCCAACCCAAAACATTCTATGATTCTATTATGAGCCATAAAACCAGTATTTTCCCCAGATTAGTGAACATATA
This sequence comes from Strigops habroptila, assembly GCF_004027225.2. Classification (NCBI taxonomy): domain Eukaryota; kingdom Metazoa; phylum Chordata; class Aves; order Psittaciformes; family Psittacidae; genus Strigops; species Strigops habroptila. The sequence goes on from NC_046358.1 coordinate 31,200,175, forward strand.
CTTCTATGATCTTCTGTCATTGCCATTCCATTTTTTTTTTATCATTTCCCTGTTGACACTGGCAGTAAAGGCTAGACCTGTAAGGCATCCAATTACTTGGTTTTAAACAATGTATATATCTTACACAAACAACATCCTTGTTACCGGAATGGAACAAACATATATATATATGTGTATGCATATGTATAATTTAACAAATATATAAATCATTTTAAAAACATTTATCATTTCAAGAATATTATTCAAATCTTCTTAAAATATAATATTTCAGAGGAAGATTTCAAGGAAAAAAAATGACTTCTTGATGAGGGGAACTACAGACCAGTCAGTCTCACCTCTGTGCCTTGGCAAAATCTTGGAACAGTTTCTCCTGGAAAACATGCTAAGGCACATGAAAAACAACGAGATGGCTGGTGACAGCCAACATGGCTTCACTAAGGGGAAACCCTGCCTGACCAATTTGGTGGCCTTCTATGATGGAACTGATGGACAGGGGCAGAGCAGTTGACGTCATCTACCTGGACTTGTGCAAAGCGTTCGACACTGTCCCGCATGACATCCTTGTCTCTAAATTGGAGAGGCATCAATTTGATAGATGGACCACTCGGTGGATAAAAAACTGGCTCTATGGCCACATGCAAAGAGTTGTGGTAAATGGCTCGATGTCCAGTTGGAAACCTGTAAAGAGTGGTGTCCCTCAGGGATCGGTGTTGGGACCGGTCCTGTTCAACATCTTTGTCGGCGACATGGACAGTGGGATTGAGTGCGCCCTCAGCAAGTTTGCTGATGACACCAAGCTGTGTGGTTCGGTTGATACGCTGGAGGGAAGCGATGCCATCCAGAGGGACCTTGACACGCTTGTGAGGTGGGCCGATGCCAACCTCATGAAGTTTAACCAAGCCAAGTGTAAGGTCCTACCCCTGGGTCGGGGCAATCCCAGGCACTGCTACAGGTTGGGCAGAGAAGAGATTCAGAGCAGCCCTGCAGAGAAGGACTTGGGGGTGTTGGTTGACGAGAAGCTTAACATGAGCCGGCAGTGTGCGCTTGCAGCCCAGAAAGCCAACCGTATCCTGGGCTGCATCAAAAGAAGCGTGACCAGCAGGTCGAAGGAGGTGATCCTGCCCCTCTACTCTGCTCTTCTGAGACCCCACTTGGAGTACTGCGTACAGTTCTGGTGTCCTCAACATGAAAAGGACATGGAGCTGTTGGAGCGAGTCCAGAGGAGGACCACGAGGATGATAAGAGGGCTGGAGCACCTCCCATATGAAGACAGGCTGAGAGAGTTGGGGCTGTTCAGCCTGGAGAAGAGAAGGCTGCGTGGTGACCTCATAGCAGCCTTCCAGTATCTGAAGGGGGTCTACAAGGATGCTGGGGAGGGACTCTTCCTTAGGGACTGTAGTGGTAGGACAAGGAGTAATGGCTTCAAGCTTAAACAGGGGAAGTTTAGATTAGATATAAAGAAGAAGTTCTTTTCAGTGAGGGTGGTGAAGCAACTGGAATGGGTTGCCCAGGGAGGTTGTGGATGTTCCATCCCTGGCGGTGTTCAAGGCCAGGTGGGACAGAGCCTTGAACCACGTGGTTTAGGGCAAGGTGTCCCTGCCATGGCAGGGGGGTTGGAGCTAGATGATCTTAAGGTCCTTTCCAACCCTTACGATTCTATGATTCTATGATTCTATGATAGTGACCATTTTCATAACATGTAATTTCACTATATGACTTATAATTGAAGCTGAAACTTTATATGGCCTGAGTACCTTTTAAAATATTCTGCTGATATAATTAATTCTAACTGGATACAACAGGTTTATATGGCACTAAGAAGTGTGTGGTTTTGTATGCATAAATGATGAGTATTGTAAATATAATAAAGACCTGGGAAACGATATATGTGTTTTAGATTGCAAACCAGTGCATGGTTTCAAGGAAAAACATACAAAACCATGCTCAAAATGTTACAAACAAATGTCGCTTGAATGCTACTTTGTGTACAGTGGGTCTTTAAAAGGAAATGTGCCTTCGGAAAGCCTCCAAGCTACTGGTATTGGCTCTGAGAATGCAACAAGTCATGATGAATAGGACAAAGGTGTTATTTAGCTGTTACTCAACAGAAGGTTTTCATGGTTTTCTTACAACCTAAAGATGAACCACAGAACGGAGACCTACAGGATAAATTATTTCTCTAGATGACACTTGATCATGCTTTAGCTAAGAATTATGAATACTTTGTTACCTGCCTCAATATTGAAAAGTATTTGATTTAGGGTTTGGGGTTTTTTTTGTCATAAAATGGTACAAAATTAGCAATTTTCAATAATTGTATCCTATGGTATGAAATGTCAATAACTTAAGGAAATTGTATGCACAAATAAATGAGCAGCCAGACACCTCGACCACTGCATTTAGGAGATGATTGATTGAAAAAAATCTTGGACTTGTAATGCTGTAGAAAATAAGCTGGAATTATTAGTGACACAAAATAAATGGCCCAATGTCGTGGTTTCAGCCCAGCCGGTAACTCGGAACCACACAGCCGCTAGCTCACTCCCCCCGTTCTTCCTCCCCCTGCTCCCGGAGGGGTGGGGAGGAGAATCAAAAGAATGTAACTCCCACGGGTTGAGATAAGAGCAGTCCAGTAACTAAGGTATAACACAAAACCACTACTGCTACCATCAATGATAATAATGATTAGTGAAATAACAAGGGGAGAGGATACAATTGCTCACCACCCGCCGACCGATACCCAGCCCCACCCGAGCAGTGATCAGGCCTTCCGGGTAACTCCCCCCGGTTTATACACTGGGCATGACGTGCTGTGGTATGGAATACCCCTTTGGCTAGTTTGGGTCAGGTGTCCTGTCTCTGTTTCCTCCCGGCTTCCCCTCCTCCCTGGCAAAGCATGAGACTGAGAAAGTCCTTGATCGGAGTAAACATTACTTAGCAACAACTGAAAACATCGGTGTTATCAGCGTTGTTCCCAGGCCAAAAGTCAAAAAACACAGCACTGCACCAGCTACTAAGAAGGAGAAAAATGACTGCTGTAGCTGAACCCAGGACAGTATCCACCCCTTATTCCATACCATTCACGTCATGCTCAGATCCCACATCTCTCAACACACCATCGCCCCTGTGCCATATATACATATATATATATATACACCCACACTCACGCACAAAGAGAAAGATATCGTTCCCTAGTCCATGGACCAATCCCTGTAAAATTGCTGAATTCATGCCGTCCATGATATCAGGCTCCACCTCTTGTAATAGTCTTTCAGAGCAGGAAGGACGGTGCGTATTGTTGGGTTGTTGCCTGCTGATGATACCGCCAAACTCGTCTGGTCACTGCTGAGCTCCTCTGATTTCCTCTAAATTCATTCTTTGTTGAGGTGATGATCGGAGGGAAGTCAGGGTCAGTTTCTGGCAACCTGAAGATATCTAGCTGGAGGGCTATAAGAATGTTATAGAGCAGGCAACAGCATACAATTGAGTTCATTGGCTGTTTTCCCCCAAAATCAAATCCCCTTGAGGTACACATCGGACTTCCCCATCTTCCCGCATTACCCACCAAGAATATCCAGGTCCCTGAGCAAAAGCAACCCCACGAGTGGGTTTGCCTTTACCTGAAGCAGGAATAACCCAGACTGCCTTCCCCAACAAATTCCTTATGTGCACTACAGGAACTTTATCCCCCTCTACAGTACGTAAAAGTTCTGATTGGGCTGGGCCAGCCCTGTTGGCAGATCCCCTAGTGTTGACCAACCAGGTGGCTTTTGGTAAATGTGTATCCCAGTGTTTGAAAGACCCACTACCCGTTGCTCTAAGTGTAGTTTTTAACAGCCCATTGTACTGTTCGATTTTCCCAGAGGCTGGTGCATGGTAGGGGATGTGATATACCCACTCAATGCCATACTCTTTGGCCCAAGTGTCTATAAGGTTGTTCCGGAAATGAGTCCCATTGTCTGACTCAATTCTCTCTGGGGTGCTGTGTCGCCACAAGACTTGTTTCTCAAGGCCCAGGATAGTGTTCTGTGCAGTGGCGTGGGGCACAGCAGATGCTTCCAGCCAGCCGGTGGTTGCTTCCACCATGGTAAGCACATAGCGCTTGCCTTGGCGGGTCGGTGGGAGTGTAATATAGTCAATCTGCCAGGCCTCCCCATACTTGTACTTCAGCCATCATCCTCCATACCAGAGAGGCTTTAACCGTTTGGCTTGTTCAATTGCAGCACATCTTTCACATTCGTGAATAACCTGGGCAATAGTGTCCATTGTTAAGTCCACCCCTCGATCACGAGCCCATCTATATTTTGCATCACTGCCTTGGTGGCCTGAGGTGTCATGGGCCCACTGGGCTAAAAATAATTCACCCTTATGTTGCCAATCTAAGTCCATCTGAGCCACTTCAATCTTAGCAGCTTTATCCACTTGCTGGTTATTCCGGTGTTCCTCAGTGGCCCAACCCTTGGGAACATGAGCATCTATGTGGCGTACCTTCACCACCAGGTTCTGTACCCGAGCAGCGATATCTTGCCACAATGGAGCAGCCCAGATGGGTTTACTTCTGCGTTGCCAGTTGCTCTGCTTCCATTGCTGCAACTACCCCCACAGGGCATTTGCCACCATTCATGAGTCAGTATAAAGATAAAGCACTGGCCATTTTTTTCGTTCAGAAATGTCCAAGGCCAGCTGGATGGCTTTCACCTCTGCAAACTGACTCTATTCACCCTCTCCTTCAGCGGTTTCTGCAACTTGTCACAGGGGACTCCACACAGCTGCCTTCCATCTCCGATGCTTTCCCACTATACAGCAGGACCCATCAGTAAACAAGGCATATTGCTTTTCACTCTCTGACAGTTCATTATATGGTGGGGCCTCTTTAGCACGCATCACCTCCTCTTCTGGTGACATTCCAAAATCTTTGCCCTCTGGCCAGTCCATGATGACTTCTAGAATTCCTGGACGACTGGGATTTCCTATTCGAGCTCGTTGTGTAATTAGTGCGGCCCACTTACTCCATGTAGCTTCAGTTGCATGATGTGTAGAGGAGACCCTGCCTTTGAACATCCAGCCCAGCACAGGCAACCGGGGTGCCAGGACGAGCTGTACGTCAGTGCCAATCACTTCTGAGGCAGCTCGAACCCCTTCATAGGCTGCCAGTATCTCTTTTTCAGTGGGAGTGTAGCTGGCCTCGGATCCTTTATATCCCCGACTCCAAAAGCCAAGGGGTCGACCTCGAGTCTCCCCTGGAGCTTTCTGCCAGAGGCTCCAGGTAGGACCATTCTCCCCAGCTGCGGTATAGAGCACATTTTTCACATCTGGCCCGGCCCGGACTGGTCCAAGGGCTACTGCATGAACTATTTCTTGTTTAATTTGTTCAAAGGCTTATTGTTGCTCAGGGCCCCATTTGAAATCATTCTTCTTCCAGGTCACGTGATAGAAAGGGCTTACAATCGAACTGTAATTTGGGATGTGCATTCTCCAGAACCCCACAACACCTAAGAAAGCTTGTGTTTCTTTCTTGTTAGTTGGTGGAGACATTGCTGTTATCTTGTTGATCACGTCTGTGGGGATCTGGCGACGTCCATCTTGCCATTTTATTCCCAAAAATTGAATCTCCTGTGCAGGTCCCTTGACCTTATTCTGTTTTATGGCAAAACTGGCCTTCAGCAGGATTTGGATTATCTTCCTCCCTTTCTCTAAAACTTCTTCCTCTGTATCACCCCACACGATGATGTCATCAATGTATTGCAGGTGTTCTGGAGCTTGCCCCTGTTCCAGTGCAGTCTGGATCAATTCATGGCAGATGGTAGGGCTGTGTTTCCACCCCTGGGGCAGTCGGTTCCAAGTGTACTGGACGCCCCTCCAAGTAAAAGCAAACTGTGGCCTGCATTCTGCTGCCAAAGGGATTGAGAAAAACGCATTGGCAATATCAGTTGTGGCATACCACTTGGCTGCCTTTGACTCCAGTTCATATTGAAGTCCTAGTATGTCCAGTACGGCAGCACTCAATGGTGGTGTGACTTCGTTCCGGCCATGATAGTCTACTGTTAGTCTCCACTCTCCATTAGACTTTTGCACTGGCCATATGGGGCTATTAAAGGGTGAGCAGGTCTTGCTGATCACTCCTTGGCTCTCCAGTCTACGGATCAGCTTATGGATGGGAATCAGGGAGTCTCGGTTGGTGCGATATTGCCGCCGGTGCACTGTTGTGGTCGCAATTGGCACTTGTTGTTCTTCGACCTTCAGCAACCCGACAACAGAAGGATCCTCCGAGAGATCGGGTAAGGTGGACAGCTGCTTAATTTCCTCTGTCTCCAAGGCAGCGATACCAAAAGCCCATCTATACCCTTTTGGGTCTTTGAAGTACCCTCTCCTGAGATAGTCTATGCCAAGGATGCATGGAGCCCCTGGACCAGCCACAATGGGGTGCTTTTGCCACTTCCTCCCAGTCAGGCTGATTTCAGTCTCCAGTACAGTCAACTCTTGGGATCCTCCTGTCACTCCAGAATTATAAATGGGTTTCACCCCTTGATACCTTGATGGCATCAGAGTACACTGTGCACCGGTATCTACTAGAGCCTTATACGTCTGTGGGACTGATGTGTCAGGCCATCTGATCCACACAGTCCAGTAAACCCGATTATCCCTCTCCTCCACCTGGCTGGAGGCAGGGCCCCTCTAATAGCGATCATAAGATTGTCCACTTCTGTCTTGTAGAAAGGGATTAGTATTCCTTATCACAGGAGCTGGAGAAAAATCAGCTTTTTCATTCCATCTGGGAAACTGCTCACCAGAGACTGGAGCAGCAGCTTTCCTGGGAGGATCATCCTTGACCATTGTTCTCCTCTTCAGTTCACACACCCGTTGCTCCAGAACTGAGGTAGGATTTCCATCCCGCTTTCTCATGTCTTCTCCGTGATCCCGCAGGTAAAACCATAGGGTGGCCCGTGGCGTGTACCTCCTATATTTTCTCTCTCGAGCAGTAGATCGTCTTCTGTTAATAGTTGAGACATGGGTTGGTACGCGTGGGGAGCTGGATAGATCGGATAAATCATCTCTCAATTGTTTGAACTCCTGGGACAGTTTTTCCACAGCTGAAATGATGGAAGGGGTGAGATTGTCTTCGAACTCTCAGAGTTGACGAATCAGGTAATCCACTGTTGGTGATACTCTGTCATTCCAGGTCATTGATGCCAATGTGTGGGCATATGATGATGGTGCACTTCGTGTAAGTTTCCGCCACATGGGTTGTGTACATTCGACTTCATCTGGATCTACGGATGTATTCCCCACATCCGGCCTACAATAGATCATCTCTAGAATGGCTGATTCCCTCAGGGACTGGATGCCTTTCTCTATTGTGGTCCAGTTGGCTGAGCGATTCGTAATATCGTCTTTGTAGGGAAACCTTTCCTTCACAGCTGCCAGGAGCCGCCTCCAAAGGCTGAGGGCTCGCTTCTCTCTTGCAATCGCTTTGTCAATTCCTCCTTCCCTAGCAAGTGATCCCAGCTGCTTGGCTTCCCTACCTTCTAGTTCGTGACCGTCGGCCCCATTGTCCCAGCATCGGAGCAACCAGGTGACAATGTGCTCCCCTGGAAGACGGGTGAAATCTTTTTGCATATTCCGCAGCTCGGTTGACGTCCAGGGTTGAGAAGTCACCTCTTCTTGTTCTTCCTCTTCCTCTGATCCACGTAGTAGTAACTCTTGTTCAGATGCTGTTCCGTGTAGTAATGGCATTGGGTCTTCATCTTTCTTTGCTTCGCGGGTTGCTCTTTGTGCCTCTCGTTTGCTTTTGCTTACAGGGGCAACAGACATTGTCACAAACTGTCCATTTGGTTTAGCTGCAGTGTTTGTCACTGTGTTTGGAGTGACTGCAGTGTCTGCCACTAGGGTTGGAGTGGCTGCAGTGTCTGTTGCTGGGGTTGGTGCAGCTGTTGTGCTTGGGAGTTGAGTAACACCAGCAGCTGCATTGTCTGTTGCTGTTGGGGTTTGAGTAGCTACTGTGCTTGGCACTGGGGTTGGTGTAGCTGCGGTGCTTGGAGTAGCTGCATTGTTTGTTGCTGTCGGGGTTTGAGTAGCTGTTGTGCTTGTCACTGGGGTTGGTGTAGCTGCTGTATTTGAAGTTGGAGTAGTTGCGTTGCCTGTTGTGGTCAGAGTTGGAGTAGCTGTTGTGCTTGTCACTGGGGTTGATGTAGCTGCTGTACTTGGAGTAGCTGCATTGTCTGTTGTGGTCAGGGTTTGAGTAGTTGTTGTGCTTGCAGTTGGTATAGCTGCATTGTCTGTTGCTTTGCCATCAGATCCAGAGACATTTTTTTCCCTTTGAAGGTGCTGCATAGTGTTGAGCAGGGCTCTGTAGGCATAGGCCAAGCCCCAGCACGTTGCCAAGATTTATCCCTCTCTGGTATAAACAGAACGACAGCACACCTCGTTTAAGTGTTTTACTAGTTTTTCCGGATGTTGCACTTGTTCAGTGATGAAGTTCCAAAGCACTGGAGGGGCCCACTGGCCTAGATACTTGCCCATACTATCCCACACACCCTGCCACTCATGACTGTCCAGTCTCAGGGAAAATCTCCTGGTGGTCCTCCTACATCGTCGTCTAACCCTAGACCAGATTTGAACCCGATACTGCTTAACTTTTGAGATTAAACGAAATAGGATGTTCCTAGGACAGGATGGCCGTGGGTAAAACACAGTCCATATGTTTGCCAACATGCTGATCCCCAGCACAATCAGCAGGCAGGTTTCAAGGGTAATCAAAGGCCATCTAAAACCTTCAGAACTCTCAACTGCTGTTGCAAATAGGCTGGTGGGGGAACGGGGGGTGAAAGAGAATGCTTCCTTCGTAAGTTGACCCCCCGAGGAGAAAAAAAAAGATATGCAATTGCTAAAATATCTCATTATACACCTCCCAATGTATAGTGGTGATGGCCACGCTGGAAGCACAAACCAGGCCAGTTTCATGATCAATGAGTCTATTGTATTACAAGTCATTACCATGAAGTACAGTGAAACAAGAACCTTAGCCCAGGCCCCCCAGCCGATAAACACTAGAACAGCAAATAGTGGCTGTAAGTAAGGTACAACATGCTGAAACTCTGAGATCAAGCGCAACAAGTCTAAGAGCCAAATAATCACCATTGTGATGAGTAGTAACAATGAATGCTTATCACAAATATGATTAAACACACTCTGGTCAGATCTGTTGTTATCTCAACCTTTCAAGCCCCACGTTGGGCGCCAAAAAGAACTGTCATGATTTGAGCCCAGCCGGTAACTAGGAACCACACAGCCGCTCGCTCACTCCTCCTCTTCTTCCTCCCCCCGCTCCTGGAGGGATGGGGAGGAGAATCAAAAGAATGTAACTCCCACGGGTTGAGATAAGAGCAGTCCAGTAACTAAGGTATAACACAAAACCACTACTGCTACCATCAATGATAATAATGATTAGTGAAATAACAAGGGGAGAGGATACAATTGCTCACCACCCGCCGACCGATACCCAGCCCCACCCGAGCAGTGATCAGGCCTTCCGGGTAACTCCCCCCGGTTTATACACTGGGCATGACGTGCTGTGGTATGGAATACCGCTTTGGCTAGTTTGGGTCAGGTGTCCCCTGTTTCCTCCCGGCTTCCCCTCCTCCCTGGCAAAGCATGAGACTGAGAAAGTCCTTGATCGGAGTAAACATTACTTAGCAACAACTGAAAACATCGGTGTTATCAGCGTTGTTCCCAGGCTGAAAGTTAAAAAACACAGCACTGCTCCAGCTACTAAGAAGGAGAAAAATGACTGCTGTAGCTGAACCCAGGACACCCAATAAAACAGACCTGTGTTTTCTTTACCAAACTTCCTAACCTGGTCTGTGAATTGATTTCTTTCTATTTTAGAGCTAAATTTGGAGAGTAATAGCATAGCCCTGTCCTGGCTAATGCAAACTCACATATAGTCATTCATAGTCTTCATTCTTCTTCTTTCAATGGCATGTCATTGAAGGACGATCTTTCTGTGGTTAAAAGCTGCCTGACACATGTTGCAGTTACCCAATCAAAGCTACCTTTAGTCAAGGTTTCTCCAGATAATGGCAATAGAAAACAATTAATGGATGTTGTAGAGACATTTTGTCCTTTCATTTTTCTCCCTTTTTTAGAGTAAAACTCATATTCTTTCAAAAAAGCCGTTAAAATTGGGTTATGACTTTTCAAAGTCTTAGAACATCTGACTAATGATCACCCATCTGTGATAAAGGGTTCCAATGAAGTTCTCTGAACTCTTTCCCTTACCTTCTCTTTTGTAATACTTAGAATTTTATCTAAAGGTATTTTGGTTGTCTAGGACCAAGCTATCTATAAACAGCCTGAATAAATGGATGACACATAGGCACTTTACAGGTACTTCTTCAAAAAAAGTGTGCGTGATAGTGATAAGGTTATAGTGATAAATCTGTTTAAAAATTCATATTGAAAATTACCAGAACAAAAGTAATCTAGCAATCTTTTTTTCTAAAACAAAAATAATAATTTCATTAATTTATGCCTTCCGTCATGAAGTAATGTTTTACTGTCCTAGAACATGTTAGAGAAGTTGTAAATACCTTTAAGAAAGATGAAGTTGATAAGAAGTCATTAAAAATTTGTGAAGTAATGAAACTGCATTTTCAATGCAGAACAGCAAAAGCACACATCCTTCTTAAATATACTTCAAAGAATTCAGCAATTTAAAAGAAATTGATCATGCTAATGCAATGATAACCCAAAATTCAATTATCAAAGCTATGAGCTTGATTCTGTCATCTTTTTACAGTTGAAACTAAAAGACGTTTTCAATCAAACCACTTAGTTAACCTTAAGCTTAAAACCTTTTCATGGATAGCTGCTGCATTTATTTCTAGCTTAGAGTTCTTACTCTCATGCTGTATTATAAACCAGGAATTAAAGAAATTAAATTTGCAGCAGCTGAAATAATTCTGAAAAATATGGTTTCTGCAGTTTTGACCTATCTTGATAGACTGAAGGGAGGGTGATGAAAACTGCAATCTTAATAAATCTCCTGCAGCTAAAGATTTAAGACTCACACTGTTTCAAATTAGTGAGGACAGCAATATTTATTTGCTGCTGTATTCTAGCCAGCATGACATTTCAGCAGGAAACACTTTATAAGACTTCAACTTATGACCACAGAAGTTGCAAACTAGTACTTAAACCATGCATAAGTAGTAAGGTTTGCATATTGAACAAAAAGACAGGTAAAATTGATTGGCATTTCTGTCTTCAATCTTCCCAGAGTCAGAAAGCTACATGTTTTCACAAAATATTCTGCAGTTCACAGAATGGACTACAAGCAAAGAAAGCCTAGAAAGGACAGGAAATAAACACACACTATTGCCCCTGCATGCTCATGGGCAATTGAACAACATTACAGTCCATCAGATACAGTGTTTTCCAGCAGGATGCCTATGTAAAATGAAAGGTAGGAAGGTGTGCATAAGGTGGCATATTTCTTTCTTGTTTCTTTGTTTGTTTTCTTGTTTTCTTCTTCAAAGAGGAGTTGAATGATTAGCAAACAGAAAGAAATGGAGAGCAAAGCTTATCAGCTGAGAAAGCAGTTACCAATAATAGCCTCAGCCACAGCAAAGGATACAAACACACCACAGCTCTTGCTCTTAGATTTGTTTATTTAAAAACTCCAGGCTTTACTATGCTGAAGCAGCTTTGCAAATCCAGAATTATGTCCATTCTGCTCTCCCCTCATGTCCTGACTTTCAGTTGCATGCTAATCTATGCTTTCAAAAGTAGTGATATGATTAACCCAAATAATTATCAGCCTATCTCATTACTCCCAATTGTCTTTGAAGTCAGTTTAAAAGGTGTGGTTCAGGTTCAGTGGACATCCGACTCAAGCGACCATAAAATTAGTAAGTTCTGTAGCTAAATGAGATGCCTTGGTTGCCACAGACTCATGTTCATATAGATTTCACCACTGACAAAGTGAGAGTATTCTAATGACGCACAGCAGTCCACTGTTGTCATAGATTTCAATATTTCATGAGAAGTTAGTTGCTGGGAAAAAAGCAGCAACTAAGCTCATCAATGAAGTTTCGGTGTCATGGGAAAGACATTTTTCTATAGGTGAACAGAAGCAGTGTCTACTTATTTTGACTACAGGCTGACAGGTAGCTTGCAAACACCTTTTCATGCGCAGCTGCTAATTTAGCAAGTTTGGAATTAGAAGAGGAATATTCAATGAAAAGGAAGAGAAAGGAATGTTACAATAGAAAATATTATTTCCTTTAAATCAATATGATCCAGTAATTTAGGGGCAGAGACACTCCAGGTGGATATGTGAAATCACTTGGAATTCTGTTAACTGGTGATGTCGGGCAACCTGAAATGGTGTAAATACAGTTTATATGAATAAGAGTTAATCAGAAGTTTTTCAAAGTAACAATTTTGTATAGAAAAATAATCACAGGATTATGTCAAAAGCTGAGCACTTCTGGCAATATTATTAAAGACCTAAAAAAAGAAGCATTTCGACACTTTGCAATTACAACACTTTCCTTTTCATGCAGATATTCCTTTGATATAATAAAAAGTGAAAAAAGAGTCAAAATAAAATATTTCACTAAACTGAAACAAATGAAAGACCCAACCCTAAACAAACCATTCTTTTTTCCCCCAAAAAACCCAAGAACAAAAAAATCATATGACTCAGGAAGTGCAAAACTAGCTGAGATCTGTCATTAATTAAAAGTACAGGTTACTGTCATTTGGATGACATATCCTCTAAATTTGGTGTGCTGGCTATCTTCCAAAATGAATAATTATATTCTGCTTATCTGATACACTCCTGCTGGTTCTCTTGCAAGACGCATTCTTTGTTACAACCTGCTCCAAAATATCGTTAATGATGCTGTCTTCACGACACCATTTTTTTCCTTTTTCTAAAATATAAAAAAAAAAGACTTTCTATAGAATGAGTGCTTTAAAAGCAAAACAACAGATAATATTCTACATCAAAGAGTGACTAATTCTATAGCAACAGATCTACCTGTCTCTTTTTGAGCCTTCAACAAAATAAAATAAACTTTGTAAAAAATTCCACAGCACCTGTCATGCCAGAAAACTCTGGTTTTAAATAGCCTCAAGACCAGCCAAGAACAAAAAATGGTTAAGAGCAAAAATGAGTTAAGAATTCTTCTTAACTGATGCAATTAGTGTAAAGATCAAAGTTTAGATCAGACATTTACCTGCCACAAAGTGTTTAAGTTTTGTGTAAGATTTTTTTACTTCGGCCTCAAACATTTAAATATCAATGATACTGTATAATTATCTAAACAAATAAAAATCCACTGCCTGAATTGATTAGTTCTCTCACCTACTCCCAATCAGTATTTGTATTGGTTATTAGTAAAATTCAGAGGTTTAGAAGGAACCTTTTATGTATATTACCTTTACTTAAAGTTTGGAATTCTCTTTTTTGAATAGTTTCCTATAATGCTATCTCAAAACCCTATTTCATTTCTAAAGTTCCAGGTCCGGCCAGGTTCCCTGTACACACACCTCCATCACTAGAAATTCTATTGGGCTGGTTTCCATCTTCATTTTCCAGGCAAAAAAATCCTATGCATTTCCACCATCTATTGCATTTACACCAAAGTATCTTTTCTGGTAGGCCTAAATACCTTTCTGGAAGACATAAACTTTTGCGCCATTCTAGTACTTTGCAGCTACTGGGATTTCAGCAATTCATATTATGCCAAAATTCAAAATCTAATAATTATACCAGTTCTGCTTTATTGGTAAGATTTAGAATTTAAACATATTGATGGAGAATCCTTTGTTAACTGCAAATGGAACAAATCCTGGCCTATGGGATATTAAAAAATAAATATGTAAAAATAAATAAGCAGGCGGTTCTCCAGGCAATGGACGAAAGTCCTTGTGTAAAGAGTAGCAGTTAAGAGGTGTTTTGGTTTTAAGAATGGACAACTTGAACAGTATTTTTCCCCTTGCCTTGGCTTGCGTTGCCTTGCCTTGCCTTGCCTTCCCGCCCCTCCCCCCCACCTTCCAATGCCCTCAGGAAAGGTGTATCTCCTTCCAGTAGGGACTTTAAAACTGGTATTTAATTTTCATTTTTGAGTCTATTTAGAGCAATGTGTTCTCCAAATCTTTGGCGTGCCTGGCTTTCATATGATAATCAGACCTGCCATATGTTTAAGAGATTTGCTTCTCACTTAACTGCTTTAACTTGCAGAAAAAATCAGCATGACTCAAAGCCAAATTCAATAGCCTGATGAAAAGAACACTCATGAAGCAACTGTCCATCAGTTTTTCATACTGTGACAAAATGGTTCTCATTTTGCTGCAATTATTTTGAGCAGTTGTTATTGTATGTTCACAGAATTCTGTTTTAAACTTCATTTTGAGAAAAGAGCTGAGTTAGTTTCAATGAAATAGCTATTGCACTTATGTATACATTTTGCTTACCGCTTCATGGGCATGATAAACGAAGCTTGAGTTGCTCTTCAGCAGCATAAAATACTAATTTAAAATACTAATTTAATACTAATTCAAATACACTTCAAATCATGTATACAACCAAATTAGAAACAGTATAGCACCTCTCCAAGTCATCATGTTATGGAACCTAGATTTGTGTCAGAAATCAAAACTTAGTGTAGATATGCTTTGCTGAATGGAAAACCTAACCAGGCAGCGCTTGCCAAATCAAATGTAACTTGTATTCTTGTTTGACTATTGGTTCAAATTTAAGCAGTGAAAAGAAAAAACAGATAAAATTTTGGACATGATTTACATATACTAAACCTGACATTTGGTTTCTTAAGTAGGAAAGCCCAGGTAATCCATTTTAGGCTAGGAGGATATGCATTGCATGCCTGACACAAAACTTACTAAATCTTTTAAAACACTACAAATGAACTTCACCTGTTGTTAAACCTTAATATAAAATAAAAAATTACAATTTTCTCTAAGAGGTAACTTCATTTCTTATCCTGTTTCCATACAAAGTGTAGGAAGGGAAGGCAATAAATATAACTAGTAATTATATTCCATTCATCTTATAATTGTATATAAACATTTTTAGTACAATTGTCAGTATTGTGAAGTCTGAATACGGCTAATCAGCTGTGTTCATAAACTCTAGTGCTTTCTACCCATCTGCCTGGAAGTAAAATTACACTGTTTATTCATTAGCTGCACAAAAGTCTATGTTATATAATCCTTTTCTATTTTTATCATATTTTATTAATATATTTATTTGCACATATATATTGTGTAATTTTTACTTAAAGAAGAAAACTGGCAATATTTTCACCTTACTAAGCAACTCATCACAAAATTATACATATATTATAGATTTAATATTAAGATCAACAGAGAAATATGGAAAATCTTGAGAAAGAAATCAGCAATCAGGAACTGTTGAAGTTTTCTGGGGAAAAAATGGAACTAAAAATTATATTGCTAAAAATCTAGACCTATGCTAAAATGCTTTGCTAAAGTATTTTTCCCAAGAATCTGATGCATTAATCTCTAAATTTTTTTTTTCTTAATCAATTTCAACGATTAAGGTTGATCTTCTTTTTTGAATCTATTTTAGCAAGTAGGGTTAAGTTTGCTTCCATTTATATAAGTGTCCTTGTAGCCTTTAAGCAGCCTTAAAGTAGGCATAAGAATTAAATGGCATCAACTGAATTATTTTCTGTTGGTGTTAACTTCTACCACATCTATTATGTCAGAAACCAGGTAGAGCTGGTTATATAGCATGCAAACAAATAGCATTTTATGTGTAGATATATACAATGCATGTGGCTTTGCTTTGCTTATTTTGGTGCACTTTGAAATCAGAATTTTAGAACACACAAGAAAAGCACAGGGAACTAATTAATACAAAAGTTGATCACAGTCAATTGACTTAGTGAGAGTGATCTGATCATAATTACATTTAAATGTTAGATGCTATCAAGAGCTACAGTCACATAAGACTTTGGGAAAGGTACTGGTAAAATGTGACAGGTCCTAATATTAACATGAAAGGTTGTCATGTCTTTGAAGTAATGTGAATGTTACTTAAGGAAATGATGATATCTTTTCAGGAGAGGCAATATAATTATCTCACATCTTCCTTGATCAGATTTTCTACACCTGCTGTTGAAGCTGCCAGTGTTGGCCAGTTTGACAAGCACATTTCTGAACTGCATGAGAAAGTGTTTAGCCCTGTAATATGGTGTTGCTATTGCTAGTTACAGGTCATAATTCTTGTTTTACTTCATTTAGCTGTAATAATAATTTTTCTAAGGGACCGGTTCCCTTTATATAAGTTGTTTGATTCCTGCTTATCTTTATATGACACACTGTAGTTTTACACAGCAGTAACAAGCAGATTTTCCAGGAAAAATTAGATATTTACAACTAACATGATGTAGCGTAGAGAAATACAGACCTGGTATGATAACATAGGCCTTGCGAAGTGCTGCTAAAGGATGTTAAAGTATTTTACCTGCTCAATTATACTTTGTATAATGATCATTCTTTAAGTAGACTTAGGATTTCCACTACGCTAACAACAAATTCATGGCTTTACTTATCATACATAAAGTGTGCCCCATTTTGTACACATAAACAGGATTTTGAATGTAATACATTTGTATACATCCACATAATTACAAGTTGTGTTTCAATGTTTAACCAGATGCTAGATATTTTGGCATAGGGTTAGGAAGAAGGGTGAACTGATCTAAGTTAGTTCTTTGCATTTTACAGGAGAACGTAATTTCCCACTCAGCAGTTATGACTTAGCCCCATTGTCTATAATGTCTATAAGTTTTTCATTTTTTCAGTTTTCTACAGTTGACTCATTTCAGTTATAAAAAAATAATACCCACTACAAAGAACAGAAAAGATTTTAATTTTTTTATTATGAAATATGCTATCATAATTATCATAGATAATTCAGTCACCATTCTACTTGATCCTTTAGTTAATTTGACCAAAGCTTAAGGAAATAAATTATTTGCCTTATTGATAATGCTAATTTCACCTTTTGCTTTGATCAAAATCCTTGACATTGTTAGAAAAACTAGTTATTTGCTATAAAAGAAGTACTTGTTTAATCATTGTTGATGGTCAAAATATTATATTAGATATAAGTGAGAATACAGGAAAAAATTCATTTTCATAAAAATGACTGAATGAAATCTTTTCTAATCATCTAGCATTCGTATTTGGTATTTTCTCTTGCCTTGAAAGGACCCTTTAATAATGCCTGAAAAAAACTAGCTAAATCTTCAGTATCCTAAGCACTGTGTTTCACCTGCACTGAAGAGATGATCTATGTATAAAAAAATACTTGTCAGGCTAATGCGGGAAATTTGTCATAAGATTGGTGGCAATTCTAGACAAAGAAATTCTACCTCTTTTCTTTCTTACTGCCAGCACATTACCTGAATGTGGAAGTCATTATAGGATACAAAAAATTCTTGATCAGGTTTTTTTTCTTTTTTTTTTTTTGTTTTTTTTTAAATCTGGCTGACTGTTTAATTTTCTTCCAATACCTTTCTCCAAGCAATTATTACAGAATTGCTGTACAGAGTGTATTAGTATATCGATAAAGATACATTAATAAAAATGTGACAGCTAGAACCTCACTGCCAACTCCCAGTAACCCAGATTTTTATCCCATTTTTTTATGTAGATAATTATATTTTAGACTGTAAGTTGAATGACATTACCCTGATATTTGCAATAAGAAAACAGCAGTAAAATCATTTGGATACTGAGAATATTTATGTGTTAATGTAACCATGAAAATAGTGCTTTTATGTATGTAATACCAAAATTTCATGTTGACATGTTTGAATACATCTTACCCAACCAAATTTGCCAACATCACAGGAGCTGCTGAGAAGAAATTTTAGTTGTTTCAAATAAAATAACTTTGATGTAACTTCTGCCTCTGAGACAGATATTTCTTTGTACCCAATTAGTTCTCTGAGCCAGTATTAACTGCACATTGTGTTGGCAGACTTTTTTTCTTTAGAATGCATATCTCAGTTTTTCCTCCTTTTGCCACATCCCACAAAAAATAAACTGATTTCTTACATGCAGTGTATGGATGATGCTAATTTCCTATCACCTAATACACTGCAGAGACCCACATCTAACAGCAAAGGCCATTGTTTCAATGCAGCCACTGAGATATTTTTAGGCATACGTGCTTTGATACATTAGGGTCTTTCAGCTGTGGAGAGAGAGCTTCTGCACCTTATACCTTTCTAATTTTCTAATATGCTCATTATTTTATTTACAGCCTTTTTTTTTTTACCTGGTCTTACAGACACCTTTGCAGAGTCCCACGTGCATTTTATATAACATGGTCTGGGACAGGAGTTCCTTGTAAGTCACTGTTGTAAAAAACCCAAAACAAACCAGATTTCTCAAATCTTTTTGCACTCGAAAGGTACATCCAGTTCACAGACATATATATTGAGAAAACCAACACCAGAGAAAGGGTTAAATGTCTTTTCAAACATCAGGTCCTGTTTAACTTTTTATCAGACAGGAAGTAAAAAAAAAAAAAAAAAGGAACTAAAAAAAAAGCAAGAGAAAAACTATAGAAGAAGAAAAAAAGGCAAAATAAAAAGAGCTCTAAGTCTGGCTAAGTATGACAAAATGGTGTGAATCAAGGACATGGTCTGATTGGTGATTGAACAGTCATCAAGAGGTAAATAAACAGCTGTCTGGCATTCTCAGCTTTGTAAACTTGAACACTTGCATACCTACCAAGCCCCAAAGGTGTCTGCCAGATGTCTTGATTGAAAATGTACCACACAGAAGCAAATTTAAAGGGCAAGTCACTAAAATAAATCCCTGAATTCATCCCTGGTCTTATCATCAATGCTTGAAATGCTTGAAATGCTTAGTGTATTACAAAATAAAAAAATAAAAGTAATAAAAAAGCGAAAGATAATTCTATAAGCCTTGCATAAAAATATTGGGTTTGTAACACACACAATTTTAATCCAGAAAGATAAATGTACTTTAAGGCTGAAAAATAGGAAAGTGTTGGTTTAAGTAGGTAACTTTCTAAGCTTGCATACTGCAGAGTAGTTAAAGGACATAACAACCCATTATACAAGATCAATATGCACTTGAGATCAGGGCAGGATCTGTTTCTGAAATGATATAGCTCACACTGATTTCTATCACATTTTCAGTATTGATCTGATCTGAAGATACTTCACAGCTTGTTTGCAGAGGTTTGAAGACTGTCTGTGCCTCTACAGCAGAATCAAAGTCAAGGCTGTTTGCATGTCCACATAAACTGCTGTTAGCAGGTCTCAGTCACAGATTCTTCAGTAAACAAGCTGTGCATTCATTTGAAATGATCAGTCCCAGCTCTGTTTTAACAATTTCTAAGAAAACAATTTCTAAGCGGTTTTCATGAGAAATTTTTTGATGGGAATTGTGAGTGCAAGAAGCACATAGCTATAGCATATGATTTTCTCTTACATGTTGTTTGTGCTTTTATGTATAAAGAAGCTCTTTAGAGTATTCTGATCAGAAAAATGGTGGTGGGAAAATTTTGACACTGGTTCTCAATTAGCTAAACTCTAACTAAATACACTTGGTATCAGCAGCATTGCAAGGCATTTGACACTGTGTTGCATGACAACCTTGTCTCTAAACCGGACAGGCATGAATTTGATGGATGAACCACTCGGTGGATAAGGAATTGGCTGGATGGTTGCACTTACAGAGTTGTGGTCAACAGCTCGTTTTCCAAGTGGAGATCAGTGATGAGTGGTGTTCCTCAGGGCTTGGTACTGGGACTTGCACTGTTTAACATCTTTGTCGGCAACACGGACCATGGGATCAAGTGCACCGTCAGTAAGTTTGCCAACAACACCAAGCTGTGCGATGCAGTAAACATGCTGGAGGGAGGAGATATACCATCTAGAGGGACCTTGACAGGCTCAAGAGGTGGGCCTGTGCAAAGCTCATGAAGTTCAACAACACCAAGTGTAAGGTCCTGCAAAACTACAGGCTGGGCGGAGAATGGATTGAGAGCAGCCCTGAGGAGAAGGACTCGGGGTGTTGGTCGATGAGATACTCAACATGAGAAGGCAGTGTGCACTTGCAGCCCAGAAAGCCGACCATATGCTGGGCTGCATCAAAAGGAGCATGGCCAGCAGGTTGAGAGGTGATTCTCCCTCTCTACTCTGCTCTCATGACACCCCACCTGGAGTATTGCATTCAGCTCTGGGGCCCCCACCACAAGAAGGATGTGAACCTGCTTGAGTCCAGAGGAAGGGCACAAAGATGATCAGAGGGCTGGAGCACCTCTCCTTTGAGGATGGGCTGAGAGACTTGGGCTTGTTCAGCCTGAAGCAGAGAAGGCTCAGAAGAGACCTTAGAGCAGCCTTCCAGAGCCTAACGGGAGCCTACAAGAAAGCTGGAGAAGGACATTTTACAAAGGCATGTAGTGAAAGGACAAGGGGCTTTAAGCTGATAGAGTATAGATTTAAATTAGATGTTAGGAAGAAATTCTTTGCTATGAGGGTGGTGGGGCACTGGAACAGGTTGCCCAGAAAAGTTGTGGCTGTCCCATCCCTGGCAGTGTTAAAAGCCAGGCTGGATGGGGTTTTGAGAAACCTGGTCTAGTGGAAGCTATCCCTGCCCATGGCAGTGGGGTTGGAACTAGGTAATCTCTAAGGTCCCTTCCAACTGTAACAATTCTATGATTCTATGATTGCTTAGAACCAGTACAGCCAACAGAGCAGGCCAATATCATTTTTCTTAGTCAACTGGAATTAGAAACTCCAGCAAGACATCTACAGACTTTCACGTGCATGCAGGTCCAAGATATCTTTTTACTTCACCCCAAGCCAGATCTCTTCTTGCTCCTATTTTATGGGAGGAACAGGAACTTTGGATGGTGGCTAGTGGCACTTATGGTGTGCCATTGGCAGGGGTTAGAGGTTGGACCCCAAATATCCAATTCACAAAACTACTACTAAGCTCCCACACAGCATTACAAGTTCACAGATTCAGATGACAGCAGTTAACTTTTATCAAAACACCGGGGGAAGTTTAAAGCTTTCTTCAAGATATGACAAGGGAAGACTGACAACACTGAATAATGTGGTTATTACCTTTTGCTTAAGGCATATTCAGACTTATAAGATGGACAGAAGGATCTATATTTGTTACATAAAGAGGAATAGAAGACAAAACCATATTTCTCTCTCCCCATGTATCTGGCATTTCAAAAGTTAGATGTCAGTTCGAGAGAGAGGATTCAAGTATGAATTTTTGTATTCAAGATTTTCTGATCATCATACCCATGAGGTATTAAAATGTTTTGAAGTGGGTCATCCACCATCCTTGTAAAGGACTCTGGAGCCACTGGGTCAAAGTCACTGGCTTGAGTGTTGATTGCAGTTGTAGAGTTGAAATAACTACAGATAAGATTTCCTACAAAACATATTCACACCCGTCTCAGTGGAAATGAGGTGTGTGGGAGGCAGTGGGAAGAATGGTACGATTCTATGATTCTATGAAAACCCAAGACAGAGAGATAGACTCTCATTTCTGGACACTATGAATCTTCAAATTTTTGACCTGAAGCAGAACAGATTCACAAGAAGTAAGTGGGAGTAAGCGTGCTCTTCCCCACATATTTGCCTTCAGCCTGCTGATTAGGACACTCCTGTGGGATGTGGGTTTTGGTGCCCCACACTCCCACATCCTGTCTTACAGAAAGCTGTGACTCGCATTCCATTTAGAAAGAGAAGTGAAAGATATCTGGTACAGGAAGAAAGCTTAGTGAACAGAAATGCTTACTTGTAGCAGAGAGTTCACCATTTAACGCAACTACTGCTTCTCTGGGTTTCTTTGTTGTCTGGCTTAGGAAGCTTCCCACTGAGTAAACTGTTATATATATTTGGATCCCATTCTGAGCTGCCTCGTATTCTTCAGGGTGATGGGAAATCAAGTAATTCGGTCAAAGAATGTAGATTCTATTAAGAGGATCAGACCTTAATCCTTTTTGGTACCTGAAGCTGTAACTCTTACATATTTTTTTAATTTCTAGATTTATTTTTCTACAAAAGAGTAATGGAAGTTCTTGACCTTAAAAAAAAAAAAAAAAATCCTTTTTAAAGAAATAATATCTTGTCTTTTTCTGCAAAGAATCACTCACTTCTGTGATGATGCTTAATCAGTGCTTGCCTTTTATGCATGACCTGAGGCTTTCTTGTGATGTATTCAGAAGTTCAGCTTTTTGGTCAGAATCAAAGTTGCAAAAGAAACCTTCCACCTAGAATCCTCAAAAATAAAAAACATTTTTAAAGAGGTTAACAGTTTTTGGTTGCAGTTTCATTTCTTTGTTTGTTTATCTTTGCTTGTTTTGTTAACCTCGGTAGCTTAAACTTGCATTTGGCTTAATTTCCAAGTAGATCTGATTTTAGTTTGTCCATCCTGATATGCCCATTCTAATGGGAAGATATGCCTTTCCATAAAGAGATAGCTTCTTAGATTAGGTAAATTAATGTAATTCAATTCACTTTAGCATTATGCTGATCTACACAAATGGAGGATCTAGGCCAAAGCTGAGCTTGCTTATTTTATCACCTAGAAAATTCTCTTTATCTAAAAAGAGGCTTTTATCTATCTAAAAGAGGCTTTTATCTATCTAAAAAGGCTTAGTTATACTTTGTTGAGATTCCTAGTTATGCAAAACAGCTGACATCCAGTGCTTCTAGTGCTGCCTAATCACTGGGAACTACAGAGAGAAAAATAAAAGATTTGTAATTTACTCCCATGACTCCCTGCATCTTAACTCTACAAGATTAAATGCTTAAATGTTGCTGTCTCTAAGGCAGCTAAACACTCAAGAAACATTTACACAGTTGAATAATTTAAATGGCTTAAGGAGGTCAATGAAAATGCAAAAAAGCCTCAAATTTGCTAAATAGCAGCTGAAGGGTGATTTCAAAAAAATAAAAAATGCAAGACCTTAGATATTTCAGGAGGACAGTGCAAAGCTCCTTTACCTGATCTATTTCACAGTAAAAGAAGAAAACCTGTTTTAGCAGCTTGGATTCGTTTATAAACAAAGATTTCATCATATGGTGGAGACTTTTTTCTGTGCAATAAATTAAATAAAATACACAGCATAAAATATAATGCACAGAGACAATTCAGTAGAATAAAAATTCTGATTCTGCATAGGTAGTTGCACTCAGATCTAAGTAGAAACCAAGAATGGTGTGACCATCACCCTATTTTACAAAGGTAATTGAGGACGATCTTTTTGCACGGTTGTGAGAGACAGGGCTTGGAACCAGCCTCTCTGCTGGAAACCCAGCTGTGCTGCTATTCTGAACTGCCCTTGGAAAAATGTGGATTTGTGCTTTAACCATACTTGTACAGTGAATTTATTCATGATCTCCCTGTTCTTTGGTAAACTTGTCTATAGGTATAAATTCCTGAAACATAATGAAGGAAAAAAAATAGTTCAGTGGTTTCTCATAGAAAACAACTATGAAACAGAGTTGCTGCCATGTCTTTCAACAAATGCATGCAGATGAGGTTAAATATAGCCTAGACTATAGGCTTGTAGACTTCTATCAGCCACTGCAAAGATCTAATAGTAGATCAAAACAGCACTAGCGGTGTTTTTACTTCCCCTTTAAAAAGTGTTCGCATTCATGGAATTTTTTGTTCCCAGGATGAAGTAGTCTGGTCATCATATTTACTTTGCAATCTAAAATATTTATATACAGATCTCTGGACACCAAAGTAATTTTTTAACTTAAGTCATGTTTTCTTTTACTACATTATATACCTACAAAATTCCATCTCACATGCACCACAGAAATGAAATAAAATTAATAATTTCTTCAATGTAAAATAAATAATCTATCAGGAAATAGTAAGAAAACAGAATTTGCCTAAATTTTGATTGTGCACTTAGTTCAGTATTAGCCAACATGTAATTATAAAATGATAGGTGTTAAGGTTCTGTTGTAAAAATACAGACAAAATGTTTGCTAATTTTTGGCAATATACTTTTGGAATCTCCATATTTAGATATATTTCATCAAAGTTTTGCACATTAAGGAGCACTTTAAAAAATAAATTATTTCCAAATATTTATTGGGCAAAGCACTGCTGATGTTATTGCTTTTGCCAAAATTTACCAGATAAAGATTGTATTCTTTAAATTGAAAGTATTACTGAATCCTTTGGAGAACTGATATATCCATGGTCTACTTTTTTGAGTGGGGATCTTCCAACTTTTCTACACGTTCCAACTAGACCACCTTAGTGTCCCACTAATATTCTTTCCTCAGGTGAGGTTCCTTCATCTTAGAAACCTCATTAATGCTGTAGGCAGAAACTAAGCAGGCTACCCAGGTGTAACTATTTTAAAAATACTTTGGTGAACATTTGCTATTTGGGGTCAGTTTGCATTCTGGGTGAATGTTCAGATCTTTATACTCACTGATTTATCCAGCCTCCCAATCACTACCTGCTTGGCATCCAGAATCACATCTCATATCTCACCATTTGTGCAGATGTTATATGTCATCACTCCACTCTAATAAACATCTGTGATCTTAACTTTTTTTAATTCTTAGCAACTGTGTAAACAAAAATGCAAAGGATAATCTTGGAGGGAAAAAATAATAAAGAAGGGAAATAAAACCTTTCACCTGCAAAACCTCAGTCTGTGCTGCTGGAAAGAAATAGGTTTAGCTTGGCTCCTATTCATTTCTTAACTTACATCCCAAAATTGTCATGCATAATTTGATCCAAATGGATTGCTTTAGTTTCAGAAGGGGAAACACACAGCTCAACTAGCGGAAAAAAGTGAATCACCTGTAAGCTATTGAGAAGTCAGATTCCCACCCCTGGGTAAAGGTTAGGGTAATTAGCTGGTCAGCCCAAACTGTGATTTGCCTGAGGAGAAACAAGTGAATTTGGTTTCCACATTTTCAGCATAACCCTTGTTGCATTCTTCCTGAATCCCACAACCTCTTTCTTATGCATGACTGAAAAATAATTTTCCTACTGACAAAATAGTAATATTTTTTTCAAGACAGCAGTGGGTATCACCAATCAGCTTCATTCATGAATGTCTCTAATTTCTTGACAGTCCGATACAGTTTTCACGCTTTTCACCATTGACGTTGCAGACTAAGTCAGTTGTAAATTATGTATAACTTTTATTTTTTGGTTCTCCATAATTTTCTCAGTAAATACAGAAACCAGAGTTATTTACTGCAGCACATTGCCCAAGCTTTTGTAATACAAGCACATTTACTTGTGATTTTTGTCTCTTTTTCAGCAATTTTTTTATATTGTAGGTACACACAACTTTTAAAGTGTGAGAAAGCAGTAAAATACAAAATTAAGATTGTACCTGCTTTGAGCTGGAGCTTGGCACAGATGCTTTCTAGAGCCTCTTCCCAGCCTAAACTGTTCTGTAATTTTCAGATAGTAACAGATTCTGCTGACTGTTTCTCTTTTGACAAAGCTTCCTTGAATCTTTGAATTGGGCGGCAAATACTTCTGTGATAACTTATCAATATGTCCACCATTCATTCCTTTCTATTGGATACATTTTCATGCATTAGAAAAGGTAAAAAGACAAACTCATATGCAGAGAGAGACTATACGCTTGTGATAAACCAAATCTGAGCCTGAGAAACCCAGCATCCATCAGATTTTGCTTTCCTCTATGATGCACAACCACACTGCTGGATGATTACTACCACCTTGACTCCCAGACCTTATCCAATTGCATGGGGTCCAGGAGAGTACCCATAAAGCGCTTGTAGGATTTACTTTTATTTTAAAAATCCACAAACTGCATTTTTGCATGTGGGAAAAATAATCTATTTTGGGGGAAAAGCTGTTTAAACCTTCTGTAGGGAAAGATTTCTATTTTCCTATTAATCAGTCAGTATCCTCAAGTCAAGTCTGACCTTTCCAGATCATGCCCTGTGGTTACCACTCAATTGGTTGTTTATTTGCACAGTTCACTTCATTAAGATATGATACCACGAACTACCTTGAACTTTTACAAAGCGTATATCAACAAGTCCGTGTCCTTTTCAGCGTAGTATAAATGTACCTAGTTTCTGTTTGCTTTCTTTTTGGTAAATAACCTGTCTTATTCCATTTCACATTTTCCTGCTAAAAATGTATCACAGTTGCTTGAAGTAATGTCTAGGCAGAACTGCAGGGTGAATTTCTTTGTTTCCCCTTGGGGGAAAACACGTGAACACACCAATACATATATGCACACACTATCAGCTACAGCCTGAGGCCTAACATCAGCCAGCTTAGGCTGCTTCAGGACAGATTTTCTGTGCTCCATTCGTACACTATTTTGTTATTGGCGATTTGGTGATGAAACAGTGTTTTTCTGTCTCTAGTTGTATTCTTTAAATCATCCATAAAAGTCCTGACAAACTGTCCAACATATTTGGTTTTAAACAATGATGCCACTAAGTTTGGACAAAGCAACTCTCAGGTTGAAAGCAAATGAAGGAAAGCCCATATGCTTACATTGTGATTATTGAAGCAAATTCAGTACGCATTTAAATTCTGTGCCAGCCCATTCAGAAACATTTCAGTTCACTGACGAATTGGCATTAAACTACATTTAAACCTCATCAATAAGCCATTCAATTTAAGGTTCAGTACTTAGTTTAGAATAGGATGTACTAGGACAACATGATCCTAGTGGTATTTATAAACCACAAAAAGTACACTAGGAACTTCAGAGATCAGGATAATATGCAATTTTATTCCTAAGAAATTTGGTATCACAGACAACCTATCTGGTATAAAGATATCTTTCCCAAACCTTCTGCTTTTACAACATAAAAAGGAAGAATTTAAGCTCTTTCCCTTGGCTTACCATAATGCTTTGAAACACAGCAATATTTTGATGTCCAGATGTGATGCCCACACCAAGACAGCAACTGGGTTATCTGCCAGGGTAACAAAGCCATCTTACTTCACAAGATCATGACTGATACTATGATCGGCCTAGTCAGGCAGATAGTGTTCTCTACACTGTATTTTGCAGGATTCTGTTAAGGAATAAAAACCACAACAAAGTGGATGGGCTGTCACCACCAGAGGTGGCAGAAGCAAGGCATCATGGAGTAGTTGTGTTCCCGTGCGTTAGTGTAATTGGCATGGTACAGCTCCATGGGCAGGGAGTGAGAGTGATGATGTACCTCTCTGTAGCTATCAAGGGATAAAATAACATTAAACATATGTATGTGCTCTGTATATTCCATCACATATATTCCATGTATACTGTGATCAGCCGGTATCATCGTGTGTTCAGAAGTGGAGTGCTTGTTGTTTGTTGGCCCTGGCTGGCAGCCCAGCACCCACACAGCTGCTCACTCACTCCCTTCCCTCTGGTGTGGTAGGAGAGAAAATGGAAAGAACAGGAACATGAAAACTCATGAGCCAAAATAAGGATGGGGAAATCACTCACCAAGTGTTGCCATAGGCAAAACAGACTTGGCTTCGGGAATTTAACTAAATTTATTGCCAAATAGTGTAACTATGTAATTACTGATTTGGGTATGGGTAAAAAACAAACAAACAAAAAAAGACAAACAAACATTAAAACACTTACGGAAAAAAAAAACCCAAACAACAACCTTTCCCTCCATTTGCCAGGCTCAACTTCACTCCCAGTTCCATTTCATTTCAAATACCTTTCTGTTCTTTGCTTCACTCCTTTACTCCAGTCACATTTCCACCTGCCTTGTTATCACCTCTGCTCTCCTTCAGTTCCTTCAGTGCAGCAACAAGAGATGCAGGGGTTGGGGTCAGGATGCAGTAGTTTCTCTCTGCCTCTCCTTCCTTCTCACTCTTTTCTGCTCTGGCATGGGTCCTCTGTGGGGCACAGTCACTTTGAGAATATCTGTTCTGCCATGGAGCACCTCCTCCTCTGACCTTGGTGTTCCCTCTTTTTCTCACTCTTTTTTCTCCCTCCTCCTCTATTTGTCCAGGATTTTTGCCCTTTTTAAAAGATGTTTGCCAAAATGCGAGCATCAGCTTGGCTGACTGACATCATCCTATGGTGGATACACTGCTGCTGGCTGGAACTGTCTGTGTCCAGTACAAGTCAGCCTCAGGACTCTCCTCCCTTGACATCTACACTCAATACAGTCCTACATGGCAGATTTGTTCTTCCTGAGGCTCCCTATGGCATTTAACAAGATGTGCTAGTGCAGGGCTTCCTGTAGAGGCAGTAGACATGATTCTGAGGGCTGATATAGTCCAGCTGGGCTGCTCTTTTGCTGCTGTTAAGTGCATAAGGCAGGCTTTGATTTTGCCTCAGTTTGGATGCCTAGTCCATTCCAGACTGACACAAGTTCTTTGCATGAAGAGGCACTATTTCACTGCCATAACTGTACTGGTAAATGTTTGAAAAATGCTGTATATTTTACCTATATCACAGACTTTTCACAGAATTGCATGGATCCCATGGTGCTCTTAGGGCCATGACGAGAGAACATGGTAAATGTAGTTGATAGGAAGGTAGGTATGCATTTCTCTCTTGATTTCTTTGGTGTCCCAAATGCAAACTAATAAGAAAATAGCAAAAGCTGTTCAGGTTTCACCTAAATTTCAATGGAATTTCACATCTGAGCAACTAAGAGGATCCAGGGAATTATAGGCCAGGTAGTCTAGCTTCAACACTTATTAAACAATCAATTTATAAGCACCTAGGGCATAATAAGATGATATGAAATAAACAACATGGGCTTGTAAAACACAAGTCGAGTCAATCTTTCTTTGTCTTTGAAAAAGCAAGTTACATAATGGTTAGAGACATCTTGTATTTCTCCATGCTAGCAAGAGGTTTTAATACCCGCCTATGTGATGCTGTCATAAGCTACTGAGGAAAATATGGTTTAATGGAATAACAGTGCAAGAAAGGAAATAAAAAATATTTCAAGAAATGGTTTCAGAGACCTGCCAGTGGTTGTCCTTGAGGAACCGGTCAAGCAAGGTCTCATGTACCAGAACATGCTGGGGGCAGGCCAGCTGCAAAGCCTTTGGCAAAAGAAGACCTCAGAGTTGTGGTGGAAACCAAGTCAAACATGAGTTAGCAATGTGTTCTTGAAGCAAAAAGCAGTCCGATGCAGAGGTGGGTCTGGAAACTATATGTAAATGCATGTAGAAGGGTCTATAACAGTTCCCTTCCTTTATATTTTTAATCAAAATCTGCTCTGGGATATATATATATTTAAATGTAATTAAAAATGTGAAATTCTTCAAATCAAAAAAGTGGGTTGTAAGGATAATGATTGTAATTGGTCAGAGTCTGCAGTGGTTTCCTATGACACTGATGCATAAGGAGCCGTTGCTGGAGATGTCAATACAAAGGTTAACAAAACCTGCCAAGGAGCCAGATGCTGCTGTCAAAAAAAGATAAAAATTATTTTCTATTTCATATCTGTTTGCTGTGGTTATCATCAGCAGTACACCATCACTGATTCTCTCAGATTAATTAATCTAGTGGGAAGAGTCTCATAAAAAACATTTGTTCAAAGTAACATCTGTTTTGGCTTTCTTGTCTTGCCCTTCCTTTAATTTCTCATAAATATCTTTTATTTCATTTTTTTGCTAGTATTTGCTTAAGTTTACTGAGACAATAAAGATGTCAAGTTGTATTTGTTGAGTGAAGGCCATTTCCAGAGGACAGTCTTCTAATTATCTGCACCATGTATAAAACAATAATTCTACTGCAGTCAGTGAGAAAGTCTTATAAGTTCATGTTTTATTTCACTTCTGAATTCATAGTATATTTAACAGTATGCCCTGATCTGTCTGTCTTTTAAGAAAAAAGGTATATTTTAGCCAAATTTCAATTTCTTTACTTTGAAATACTACTAATAAAGCACAATTAAACCAAAGTCCTATGGAAGCTGGGAGAGCTGTAACCAAACAGCAAACTGCCTTTAATGTAGAAATTTCAGTTTTGAGCTGCCATATGAAAGCCATGCAAGAGAAAACACACACTTCATTGCATACTCATGTGATAGCAAGGCAGCATCTTGATCTAGAGGTGAAATATGTGATATGAACTGTCTTCTTGTCCTGTAGGACCGCCATCTGAAAAGTGGGGCTAATGGTACACTATAAGGTATGAATTTTTTCCATAAACTTTTGTATTTCAATAAATGTACATAAATAAAAAAGTATATTCTTACATTTTCAATAGGTGCACAGGTGTCCTTAGGAGGAAATAGGTCCAATTATTACATAAACTCTTTAGCTTGGTGTTCATGGTTGATGCTTTAGATTCTTGAGAATCTCTGTTTTCAATTTAAAATAGGGCATTAGTAACTGTAGCAGAAGGTTGTGTCTCTGAGTTAAAAACTTTCTCTTTTTTGTTAAAATGGTTTAAATTCCCAATTTTTTTTTTTTTTGAGTTCTCTACTAATATCATCGCAATAAAAGTTACAGCTCAGAACAATCTTAACTCTCTGTCTGCGTGACATCCTCACTTTTCTCCAGTGAGAAAGAAGTTCCTGATGCCCAAGCATAGAGGGAAAAATAGCAATGTTTTAATATCTGTCTATCTTTTTCTGCTAAAAAGGAATATTATACCTATTCCACTCTAAATGGGGTACATTGTCTTGCACCAATGACCTGTAGTGTTCCTATGTCCATATCTTGATTTGATTTCATGGTGGGAATATTTGAGCATTCTACTGATCACGGCAGCTTGAAAAAAGGGAGGGATAATCTTTCCTTTTAGATTTTCTATCTCCAATTTACAAGTGGGAGGGGCATGCAAGTCTTCTCTGTTGCTCTTCTCTCTGGCATTAAAACTGGTTTTCTTCAATTTTTTCCTTCAGTAATGCCACAGACTTTCATTAATAGAGTCCAGATTTTGAAGAACATAGAAGTAAGTCCAATTGCTTTTGTTGAGGAGTCGAGAAAGATTTCTTCACTCTTGGGTAAAAATGACATAAGCATGATGGATTTGCTCAGCTTCCTCAAAATGTAAGTGAAGCAGGTTATACATTTCTTGACGGGGATTCAGGAATTGTCATTAGTCATCTGTAAGAGCATTGTGTCCAGTGTGAATAAAGATCAAACAAGTAAGTGAATCCTGGGATTTCATCAGCGGACCTTGAACAAAGAAGAATAGAGAAGAATCAGTCTCTATAAACTACTATCTTCATTTGAGATCCTTTCACCTATTGCATGGCTATAAGATGGCTGGAAAATAAAGACTGATGACAATATCTTTTGGAGCAGCTTGAAGACAAACTTAACTCTGTAATGTATTATATGATATAAGTCTTGTAACTTGATCGTTTTAAAGGTCTGGAAAATTAAGTTAATACACTGAATCCTACTGCTTAAATTGTTCCTGTTATTTCAATTACCTGTATATTCAATTACTTATTGAATTTTATTTCAGTCGGTCAGCTTTTGTTTGGAAATCTGTCACCAACATACTGGCTCTAAGATTTTTTAGGCTTTATACTGGTGGGATTCATAAGCTTGTTTTTATGAAGGCTTCTCAGTTCCAAAGGAATTAATTGTAACTTTTGTAGAGTTTCAGAGAAACTGAAAGAAAATTGTCAGACTCAGATGCTGAAATCTTCTGAATCGTGCAGCAGCTGCTCCAGTAGCTCAGCCAGTAGAGGGAACTCTTACACAGTACAAAGTCAGGCCAGGAATACACTGTAGTAAATTAAAAATGTAAATATGTATAAACGTGTACGTTACAAAAATCTAAAAATAGGTTTTTTTGGCTTCTTT
Organism: Strigops habroptila; assembly: GCF_004027225.2. Classification (NCBI taxonomy): domain Eukaryota; kingdom Metazoa; phylum Chordata; class Aves; order Psittaciformes; family Psittacidae; genus Strigops; species Strigops habroptila. Next base: position 31,232,026 of record NC_046358.1, read on the forward strand.
GTTCTTGGTACATTAACCTTTGCATTTTTATCCAACTGCAATTTAACACAGTGAAAGTATGATTATATTTGGTATCAGACTGTGTGGGACTGATTTCAGTTGGAATGTCATCTCACAAAATTTAGTGAATATTTAGGGGAAAGAAGAGGGAGCACCTGTGACTACTCCTTTCATTATAACCTGCTATTTGTCTTTGAGATTGGCAAACCACTTTTTTCACTTCCTGGAACATTTGTTTTAGAGACTTCTTGTTTTCAGAATGCAGTTGTTTCACTCTGAAACTTTCAATGCTGTGACTGCGTGACTTATTCAAGTGTTTTGTTCCTTATGCTCTAAAAAAATATTGCTGACTAAAGTGAGAAGCAGGTATCTTTATGTTGGCCCGAGGGGCTAGATTAACAGCAGTGCTTAGCATTTTCCTCACAGGAAAAGGCATCTAGATTTCTGTAAGTAGGTTTGGACATTAAGTACTTTAAAAAATGTTTTCAACAAACACTAAAGATCTGTCCCTGCCTCCCTATTACTGTGTTTTGTCTAGACCCACTGTTTGATCACAGCTATCAAACATTTATAACTCTAACAGTTCATTTTCTGAGGGATTGGTAATCAGCTGAATGCGGACTTCTTCATTGTCTAATCAACCCAGATATTGCTTCAGGACTTATTTATTAAGAGTTTGCAAGAACACTTAGTTTTCACAGAATAAAAGGCCATTTGCTGCTTGTATCTGATATAGGTGTTAGCCCTGAAGATGATAAGTATAAAATTGTAATTTTATCAATGGCAGCTATTCATGGATGAGCTCTTGTAATTAGGTACATTGCCATCTATAATCCTACATCTCATTCATGTCTGGTAAATCAAATACAGTGTTTACTTTTTTTTTTTGTAGGATATTTAGAAAAATTTCTTTCTGTTATAAGCTTTGCAGCATTGCTGACCTTCTCCAGAAGCAGCTTCTCATTCTTTTGGTGGCCCTAACCAGGTATTTTTGTTGCTTTTTAGCTTTATATTTCCTAACTGATTTTCCACTAGTTTGGCAGTCTCTGCTCATTTTCTGGCTGGTAGTTGTGGCCTATTTTCTGATGGTTATGAATGTGTGTCAACCTATTTTTGAGTCCTTCGTGGTGTCATTCTTCCATCTGTGGCAAGAGAACAAGAGAGGTATGCAGTAGACAGGATTGTTTTCTCATTGATGCAAATTTAGAGTAACTTCTCTGAAAACACATATTCATCCAGCGCTCATTGAACAGATATTTTGTCTTAGCACTTTCTCATTTCCTAAAGTAAGGCAGTATGTTCCCATAACAACCAGCTGTGATGGACATTTTGACATGTAAATAAGTGATATTTTTTTAATTCCTCTCATGTCACTCAATCACTAAGGCTGATAATTATCTTTTTCAATGTTTCCATGGAGTTCAGAAAGCACTTTTCAGCAAACAAAACTCAAAGCACAGCATTTAGCTCTGTCTTTACTTACAATGCATTTTGTATATTTATTCTCTATGAAACCGTCCCTCCTTCATTTTCTCTCGCTTGGAACATTTTGTTACATATTTCCAGGACTTCAGTGGTTACACTTCAGGCCTTTTGGCCTCACAGGGGCAGAGGCATCATAAATGACTTTGCATCTCCTACCTGTAATCCCAGCAGATGCACCCTGACTCAGGCAGAGTTGTCTCTCCATCTGCTCAGTGTTGCAACCACAGTAATCACCTCTTGCAAGCAGGTACTGCTTGCTAGCCTTTTAGATGTTGCTCTGTAATTTCCAAATTTGAACTATGCATCATTTAGGGGTATCATATGGACATGTCAGCTCTGATATCTGCTAGTCTAGGCATCCATGTTGACATGTACATCATTGTATTGTCTGTGAGAGTATGTTTAAATCAAAACTTGACTAAATTGAAGAGAGATCATCATACTTCACTCTGCAACAAGGAAGGAAAGGTAAAAGATGTCTAAATGTAATGTTTTCACACTAATCACGAAGATACACTCTTTTCATTTGCATATCAATGAACAACAACAACAACAACAAAAAATCATTGAAGGCAGTCTGGCAAAGTCAGTTTTATCCCTCATGTGACAGGGTTCTTTGTGGTCCTTGCAGTAAATCTTTGGTTGAGGAAAAAAAAAAAAAAAAAAGAAAGTTATATCACAAGTAGCACAGTGGGAAAGGGCTAGGAAATAATGGAAGTCACACCCCATTCCCCCAGCAGCCCCCCTCTAGCCCCAGCAGATCAAAGTCTTTCTATTTCAGAAGCAAAGCTTCTTTATATTAAACACCAAGAAAGTATATTTAGATAACATTAAGGGACTGACTTAAACCATAAAAGTCAGGAAATTCAGAATTAAGGCTGGCACTCAGATCTTAAATCACACAGTGGAGAAAGGCAGGCGTGGGGATGGGAAGGTGAACCCAGGCACAGCAGCATAAACTGAGAACAGAAAGTGAGACCAATCTTGACATCGTCCTACTTGTGTCACTGGAAATCTAAAGAGTGTTTGGTTTGAGGGGTTTATTAATGTCCATTGTTCCACTTCTTGCCTTTTTTTTCTGGCATATTGGCCAAATTTATATGTATTTTAGCAGCTGCTAAAAGAAAGTTTTTAGTAAATGCTCGTCAGAGATGAGCTATGCTTTCTGTAGCTACCCTATTCAGCTGGGGGAGAGAAGGTTGTGTGATTGGTCAGCTTTGTTTTCTCTTTCTTCCGAAATCCATGCTGCTTTTAGCCACACTGGTATTAAGTAATAGCTACCATGTTCTGAAAGCTAGCTTAAAACTCTTTTTTTTTTTTTTAATTGAAATCCAAGTTATATCCTTATAGATTTTCCCATGCAACTTCAATAGGATTTGTTTCTTCTCTTCTGAGATTTTTGGGTAGACTGATGTTAAAAAAGCTGAATCTTTTAATCCTGAATATGGCTTCATTTCAACCAAGACTAAAGCTCTTCCTCTATATAGATACGTACAGTCTGTACAATCACAGTATGCATGGCTGGGATCATTCAGAACAAAAGAAAAAAACAGTATAAATGCCACAGTATTTATTCACTATAAGCGAAAATTTACTTTTTACAGCATCGAGAACAAAGTCGTCTATTAGAGTTTTAAATAGACGTTAATGTGTGCTTGAGAGGAAGCACTTCACCTATCTGTAAGACTAAAAGCAGCAGCTCTGTTACAGTTAGAATTTATTTTCCTTGTGTTTCAGTTTTTATTTAGGATTTTCAGATATTAACGCCTGGTGTGCTGGTATTGTATGGTGGCTGTCAGAAACTACCATTTCACTTTTATTTATTAAAATCAGAAAGAATGCAGATTGTATTAACTTTAAATATTAAAAAGCTGAAATATTTTTTCAATGCATATGTTTGTTATAAATTATTAACAATATAAAAATAACATTACACCTTCATCTTCTGAGATAAAATTATTTAAAAATGAAAAATACTGAAGTATAAACTGAAAAATAAGCTGGAAGCTGTATACCTTACTTTTCCATTTATTCTTCATAATTTTAAAGGAACGTTAAATGAAAAATGATGTGACACATCACTTGGTCCATTCTTTTTTGGTTTGCAGGGATATTTCTCGGTGTGCTTGCAAAAATGAACTCCTGTCAGTGATGCCTTCTTAGGAAGACAAACTGCTGGACAATCCCACGAATGTTAATTTACGTTTTGAAACAAAATATTAATTGTTGTATAAATTCCATTTCTGCATTGATCTTCATATTGCTCACAATGAATTACCCAGAGAGGTGTTCTTGGAAAGAAGTCAGTGTATTTGGAAGCTAATCAGAAAAACTATAATCATGAACAAGTAGGAAAAGCATGAGAATATTTGTACAGATCTAATTTAAGAGAAAATATATCTAAGCGGGGCACAAATACAGAATAGAAGCAAAGCATGATATTTGTACAGTATGGCAATATTTGAAATAGACATATAAATATATTCACCTTTTCAGAACAGATAAGAAATAGATATTAACAATATTTTACAAAATTATTTTAAAAAGTTTTGAATGCTTTTCTGTTGATTTTTTTTTTTTTTTTAATCAGACTTGGAATGCTATAATTTGAATTAAGAAAGAATAACTAGCTTGCATTTCAAGGAAAAAAATGTTTAAAGCATGAAGCAAATCACAAAATTATATTCTTATTTCCACTTAGATTAAAATGAAATATTTCTTCACTTTCTAAACTTGTTCGATTCTTCGATTTTTTTTCTCCTCAATTAAAGAAGAATAACTCTCCTTTTATATGGAATTGTCGTGGTTTAAGCCCAGCCAGTAACTCGGAACCAAGCAGCAGCTCGCTCACTCCCCGCCCTCTTCCTCCCTCCACTCCTGGAGGGATGGGGAGGAGAATCGGAAGAATGTAACTCCCACGGGTTGAGATAAGAGCAGTCCAGTAACTAAGGTATAATACAAAGCCACTACTGCTACCACCAATAATAATGATGATAAGGGAAATAACAAGGGGAGAGGATACAATTGCTCACCACCCGCCTACCGATACCCAGCCCAACCCAAGCAGTCATCTGCGCCTTCCGGGTAACTTCCCCTGGCTTATATACTGGGCATGACATGCCGTGGTATGGAATACCCCTTTGGCTAGTTTGGGCCAGGTGTCTTGCCTCTGCTTCCTCCCGCCTTCCCCTCCTCCCTGACAGAGCATGAGACTGAGAAAGTCCTTGGTTGGAGTAAACATTACTTAGCAACTAAAAACATCGGTGTTATCAGCGTTGTTCCCAGGCACAAATAAAAATCACAGACATTTTTAGCATGAACTGAAAAGTATCTATACAAGATTATCCTGATTAAAAGTCAACTTTAGTCTGATGTCAAAAAATGAGTAACTAAAATGGCCATACGGGTATCTTTGACTATATTTCACTTAAATGTACATAGCATTTATTTATATTTTGGTGTCTGTCCAGATGCTTCTGTTACCATTTTGAAATCTGTAGCTTAGAGGTCTCCAGAGTAATATTTTTGCCTTTGTTTAAACAGGTCAAAGATATCTGTCTTACGTATGAGAAACCTGGATGTTTCATTCCAGTCTCAAGCAATTCACACTGCACAAATGTAAAGTTCTTAAAATAAAGATTATTGTGGAAATGCTGACAAACCTGTATCTGGCATTGAAAACAGGGATTCTTTAACCAGAATTAGGTTAACTAACTTTTATCCTTCCTTATTATGATTGACTTCATCAGGTTAAGACAACAATGAAGGGAAGCTACCAAGAAACATGCAATTATATCTATCTATCTTCCCTGCTTTAATGGAATTAATTCTCAATTCTCTCACTAGGTTCTCTGGATCTGCTTAAATTTTGAATATGATTCAAAAAGATGCTTTATTACAATATGCAGCTTAATGTATGTTCTTCAGAATCTCAGCAGCGAACACCTACAAGTTCCCCCCTCAATCCCTTCTCTCATTGTCTGTATTCAATTTCCAGAGTTCTGACAACCAAGCATGAAGTCTCAGCAGACCCACAAAGCAAGTTAATAGTTGTTCTATTACAATATGCACACACCCTGGACTTACCATCTGGCTGATTCATATGAAGCATACATTTTTCTCTTTTTTGGTCTCTTTTCCACTGTGTTGATACATAAAATTGACAATGTCTTTGGTGTAAGTACTGTTATCTTCTTGGTTTATTTATTTATTGTGGATTTGACACCATTTCCTTTAGAAAAAGATCTTCAGAGAACTTATAATTGATACAAAAGATCAAAAGACCTAATGAGCACATTACTAAGCAAATCTGAATTAACTGAGAAATCCTGTCCAATACTTGGTAGTATCATACATACTGCAGCTCCATATCATAACAATCAACATATAGAGAGCCTCCTTTAGCTGGGTTTTGTTGGTTGCTTATTGAACCTGCAATTTAAAGACATGTCCATTATATCAGCCTAGTTTTCCCTGAAGTCAAGAGTTTTGAGTACTTGCAAATGCACCTCTTGTATGTAACAGTTGTCTATTAATAGAGTAAGAAAAGATATTTCTGTTCTTTCAAACGATACAGGACTAGGATATGCAGTACATGTAGTTACTGAAACAAAATACAGAAGAGGATGAAAAATACAAAATAGAAGAGTTTAGAGAAATACTTTCTCAAATATTTAATTAGAAAAAGAAGGGTAGAATAATACAGTAATATTACACTTTTCATAAATTCCTCCCTTAGAACAGGGCAGCTAAAATAAATCAAGTGACAAAAGAACCTAGTTATGAATCTAGATTTGAAAGTCAGGAAGCCTGGGGTTCCTAAGCTGTAGCCAGCTTATGTAGCAGAGCTCTCCTGAAGCCACACATTCTATGATGTTGCTCTCCCAATTGTTTCACCTGCTGAGATGTCATGCAGCCATGTAGCTTCCCAAGGCCATGTTTCAGAGAAGCTTGTAAAACTGGCAGTACTTTTCACCAGCACATTTTGGTTACGACAAATAGGGTTTGGGTTTTTTTTTTTGCACAAAAACTAAAAAAAAAAAACCAATTATGATTTTTTTCCCCTGCAACTTCCTGACCAAATCTAGCCATAAATAGATGTGTAGAACATGTTTTCTATTCATTCTGAAGCTTTGAGATTTGTCTTTAGTTTACTTCTGTAGTGTCATTTTCAGATATAAATGCTTCTCTGAATTTCACAAGGACCTAAGAAGTATCAGAGATGCATTTTGTCCCTTAGCATGTATCTAGAAGAGATCAAGATGATACTCTTTAACAGAACACCACAAAAGATAGCTATTACTTGTGATTATGTCTAACCACAGCAATACTCTACAATGTTCATTGTTCGATAACTGAATATCATTAATATCTGTACAAGCATCTCATACAATCTAATACTATTCATGATTTTTGCAGTTTCCTGGAAAGAGGTAACACAAAGCATACTCTCATTTTGAGTGGAAAACATTTCTTTTACTGGCTTTAAATTTTACTCGATTTAATTTTAATGTGCCTAGTTCTTGTATTTACAAGCTAAGGAATTCAGGAGCACCTGAAACAGCTCTCTAAACCATATGTCTGTTTCTTTTGCGAACTTCTTTGTTACTTAAATTTTTAATATCAATTTTTCTGGAAATGGGGATATATAGTAAATAAACTTCTGACAATAGCGTGGTATTTACTTGAAATTATAGTAAAAGATACTGAAGAACATTGCATGTCTTTTTTTTTAAGAAATGATCTCTTCCATTTTGAAAGTAGTGATAATGCTTATTTTCTAGAAGTCTGTGTTGTTACATATCACCTCATGTCGTAAGGAAACATCACTTTTTGTTTGAACAGTTTAGCATAAGGCCCTAGGAAACTAAATCCTCATGATACTACAAAGCTAGAAAACCATGATTCAGAGAATCAAACCTAATTCAACCATACTAATTCAAGTTTTATGCATTTAGCTATAATATTGAACTGAGCCAAAATGCTATCAGGTCCCATAGAAATCACATGCCCATATGTGAATTTTTAATAGCAAGCGTTGACATGCAAGCTCATAACCAGTTTGAAGGAGTCTGGTTTAGTAATAAGCAGTCTGGTATTTGTAGTGATAAGTACAGAGTTCACCTACTGAACAAATATAAATAAAGTGAATAAATCTATAAACAATTAGATATATTTTGAAGTGTAAAAGGTGTTATTAAGATGGAAAGAGGAGAAACAAGTAAAATAAAAGTGTAAGGAAAAAGGTTATAAAACTACATATAGAACTACATGGGAATATAAAAAACATTGTTAGTGTTATACCAAATGTTTTAAGGAGCAATTTCCATTTGTTTCAGAGCATTTCCAATTAAAGAAAATCCTTGGCATTAATTAGTTGTTCTAAAAGAAAGATAATCTCCAATAATTAAAGGGTTAGAACTAATCCTTTTTAAAGACAGAATGTCCACCTGCCTGACATTGAATTACTCTATTAAACAGTTTTCAAAACGAAAGGAATTATTTAGCAGGGATATGTTCTGTTGAAAATCATCAAATGAAGGAATTTCCAAATTTAATTTTATTTGCAGTGATTTGAAATATATCAGATTATCTTTAAGGTTCTCTTCCATAAGATGCAGTGTAGTTAGTCTGTATTCATACTCATTGCTATTGTAAAATTGCTGTGCTGTTTTGTTGGCACTTAGAAATGTAAATTTTCAAGCATTTCTATCATGTCGGTAAATAGAATTTCATAAAGGAAATACAGTCTGCATCTTAGACCAATATCACAGGAGGTTAATGTAGTTTTTCAGTAAGGCTTTTCTTCAGTTTTCAGATACCACCCTCTCAATGCTGTGAACTTGCCTTGGTGTGCAATACCTGAAATGAAGCAGAACTCATGTGAAAACCGTGAATTTGCCAGTTACACACTTACAAAATACTTCATCTTATATAGATTCATCATTGCACTGTGGTCTTCCAGTTCCCTTTTGGAAGCTACCACTACCACGTAAATCAACTCCTAAGTCAACTGCTAAATTTAAAGAAAACATATAAGGATTTGGAAATACAACTGTGTGCTCTCTGATGAAAAATCAGAATTTAGATAAGTTCACTTGAGCAGTAAAATGCCAGAATATGCCTTGAAAAAAATTAGGAGGAAGATGAGCAGCCTCATTGCTGGACACAGGTTTAATATTTTCCTTCCAGATTTCCACAAATCAGTAACACAACTAACAGAGAGCAAGCAAACACATGCAGAAGTAAACTAAGATTTCTCAAAAGTCTATAAGGAAAAACAGCATTAGCATTGGGAACGTAGATACTGCTGAGGATGATCAAGCACACCACTCAGCCAGGAAATGGAAATTTCTTCTAAAAAAGAATTGTCATTATAAAATTCTAAAATTAGTGATTCACTAGATATGATAATTTTGATGACATATTCGCCCTAAAAAGGTGGCAGGAGATAGGTATTTGAAATTTAGGATGAAGGGTATTATCCCGCCAATTTGAAAAGGAATAGTGATTATGGGGTAATATGCCATTTTGTTTTGTTTGTTTGTTTGTTTGCTTCTGATGTGGTTTTTTCTTTCTTTTTTGTCCTTTTTTTCCTTGACTGAAATTGTAGGTACAACATATCTAATCAGTATGTGGTAATGGATGCAAATTCTTTTCAAGCCAAATAAATGCTTAAGTAGACCTTGCATTAGGCCCCATAGTATGTTTCGTATTACATTTATGAGATTTGTATGAGCTGTTAGTAATGAATCAGTCCATCAGTAAACTGATGGGCTCATCCCTCTATTGCAACTTACTTCATAAGACATCCCACTTATTTAACTTGAATTTCTCATGGGACTATACTGTTCCAGTCTGAATGTGCATCAATTAGGAAGATAAAATCCTGGTTCCCAGAACCCCCCCTATATATGTCATATACTCATTACATAACATTTCCTGCTTCTTCATTCAGCCACAGCCCCAACGCATTACCTAGGCTTATGGGTAAACTCTAAACAGTTTTAGTGGAACATGCTGAAATATCTTGAGTGAATCAGATTCCTTTTCTTTGCCTTTTGAAAATTCAAACAGCAAAGTATACTTGACAGCTTCTAAATTTGCACCTCAAATAGCAGGTCTCTGCACTTAAAACATGGCTTGTTGCTTCATATTTCTTTTTGATTTCTACATCTTTTCCTGGTAGACATTAACCTTCCACTCCTTAACATGAAAGACTGAAGGAAGGGCTCCAGTTAAGCCCATTATCTTGATAAAAGCAGGCAATTTCTTCACTAATTGAATTAAGGATTGTGGAGGGCAGCCATTTCACTACAATCCAAATTTGCTTCTGTAATTAATAAAACATGTCTTTGATGCTGACCAGTCAAAATCATAATCTTAATATTTGACATTAAGAAAAAATCATTATTTCTAATACATGGACAAATGTATTTTCAGCAAAATGTATTTAGTAATATCAACAATTGATTAGGTTTTTTTTAATGTGTAAGACAATATTTTCTTAAAAAGAAAGAAGATTACACTAGATGGTAGTATAAACCTTCATAAATGGATAAATTTCTCACTGAAAGATACAGTGAACGTAATGTGTAAAGGGCACCACAAGATAAATAATGTAGCATAAAAAAAATGTGAACCTAAGCTTTGATACAAACTTTACTTTGTGTTTGGATGCTGGCACATATGAGGAAGCTGAAGGATGATTTTCTTTCATATGTTATAACCACATCAGAATCAAAAGAAAATCTCTCCTTTCTATTGTTGTTTTAATTTTCCCTTACATTTTGTTATGACTGGAAACTCAACAGAGCATTTCACTAGCACCCTTTTCCTCCTACACATTTTTAGTTGCTTGCATGGAGGTGTCAAATATAATCTAAAAAACAGCAATACAATTAACATTCATTATTATTACTCTTGTGCTAACCATTTCACTGAAAAGACAACACACCTCACCACGTACTAGTGTGTTATTGTCATACAAGGTGCAGAAAACAATATGCTTATGCAGCTTCTAAGGTAACAATTTTAACTGTGCGACAGCATCACCCATAGTAATATTTAAGGAATAAACTAGTCTCCTATCCAGTTATCTATGCTGTTTTCTTACACTTTTACCATTTTTTTAATCTATTGCCAGAGATGTGGAGTATTTGCCATCAAACCTGTAGAGAAGCATGACTTAATCTTTGTCAGAAACTGTCATTTGCTAAGTAATTATTTTACTTTTCTGTTGATTCCAAGTCAAAAAGATTCTTAATTTTATGCCCAAGATTCTTAATTTTAGTATGTTAATTTGATGATTTGGGTTTAACACATATTAAGAAAGATCATAACTTATTTTTATGAAAACATCATAATGTAGATTAAATGACACCCATTTATTTCAGTGGGCACCAGACGGGACTTAAAGTGATGGATTTTTACTCACTTCAGTTTAGAAATTCCATTCAAATTATATTTAATTAAATGAGGAACAAACATTTAAAAATAGGTAGATTAAATAAATACAGATTAGCACTGAATGTTGATATTTTAAATTCTGTTCAGGAATATTCAATTAAATAACACAAACTCCACAAGTTCACCGAATCTTTACTTTCCAAAGGTCACTAAGAATAAAAGACCTGATTTGCTAAAAAAAAAAAAAAAAAATAGCTACAGGTTTATGCTGAATTATACTAAAAATGCCAGCAGAATTAGACCTGTATTATATTGGAGTAAAGTCATGGTGATTTAGGCCTGAAGAACTGTAATGCTTTTTAAACTTGTTTCATGGAGAAAAAGCTCCAAATATCTGAAGAATTAACTTCAATGTAATACCACAAGATATACACATAGACACACACCCAAGCCCTGAGAGCTCACTTGGAAGCCTCTACCCACAATGTGCACCGCTATCTTTTGTCATGAAGGAATGCAGGATGACATTAACACTGCAATTAATAAAACTACAGTGGCCACATTTGCAGTGTAAAAAAGTTTGTTCAAGGAAATGAAAAAATGAGTTCAGAAATGTGAACTAAGGAGGAGGAGAGGAGGGCGGGGAGAAGAAAAGAAAAAAAAGGCTACCCACAGAATTACTGTGGGTAATACAGTTACTGGAAAACAGAGGTTTGATTTCTTAGCCGGTATAAATCAGCACATCTTCTCTAGCATGAACAGAGTGTTGCCAGTAAACTCGATAGTTGGGAATCTGGACTAATAAAGAAAAAATGTTGTTATGGAGGAAATGAAAGGATTACAACAATTAGAGATCCAGAAACACCGCTTCTTCTACTGCATACACATCTGTGCTTCTTAAATATATGGGTGTGTATCTGAAACCAGACATCAAGTTTAAATGTAATTTTTTACATTTTTAGTATTTGGATAACTTAAAAACACATGGTCCAGGTGGAGAACTATCAATGTTCTTTAAAATGTGGAAATTGCTCATTTCTTCTCAGAAATAGGAAAAGTGAAATAAAAGTGGTGTAATGAGTATCCAAATCTGCTCTGACAAAATATATTAATCAAAACATGATCATATCTTAGCAGAAATAACACTATCATTTCCAACTGTCACAAACATGATCTGAATTTTCGACAGAAAGATAGAGTATCCTTGCTATTCTAGGAGAATCTGCCTGTTAGGTGTCTCAGTGTTCAACAGGAAACTATGATAAGCATCAAAGACCAGGGAGTTGAGGACAGCATGAAATAAAGGATTTCCTACTGTGAAATGTTTACCATTCTCATTGCAGGAAGAACAACTTGAATAAAATAGGCAAGCATCTGTTATGTGATTAATAAAGATGATATCAGATTACACCCACTAATTCTTGAATCAATTTTTATTTCTTTCCAAGATGTACTAAATATCCAGGTATGTGCATAAACATGCACAAGTTTTGTATTAAATAACAAACAATAAATATAGAAGAAGCCTCTCAGATGACTAACAGTGCCACTTACATTTCTTACCTAGCCAGTTATTCCACTTATCCTAAAATCTCTCTTTAAATTAGAAAGTAGTGTTCTTCATTTTCTGAGCTAGTATATGTGCAAACTCATATGTACACACACTGAATCTTCAGTACTGATTCTTCCTTCACTACTGAGGTACATTTGGCATGACAGCTTTGCAGTGTCTGTGGGCTGGTGGTACCAGCAATAGCTACATTTATGAATATACATGCTTCTGTTCTCTGCATCTTCAGGATTTAAATATGTGCTCGCTAAGAAGCAGGGCTCTAAGCAAAGTAATAGCAGACCTTGCACAGGTCATATTGAGCTTTCATTTATTCTCAAATTATTACTGTTATTATATTACATTATTACAGCAATGTTCTGTTCCCTTCTTGTTTAAAGCAAAACTTCCTAGGTTTATCTGTCTTTTATGATAGTAATAATCCCAAGAGTAAGGCAGAAACTGAGAGCAACTGCTACGCAGCTGATTCTTCTAACCAACAGCCCCTACATGCAATGATCAGCACTATATCACTCTTCCTGGCCCTTGACTCCAGTATTCTTGGATCCACATTGACTCAAAATACAAAGAAAGATGTGAAATATTCTTGTTCAGAGTAGTCTGTAGTCTAACAGTTAAATTCTGTTCTCAAGACTCGAGAGATGCAGGCTTGAAACCTTTGAGGCTAAGGAAAAAATTAAAAATAAGACTCCTGCTTGCAGAGTGAATATTTTATTCAGCATGTTGTTATGCAAAAGATGTAAGACTATAGTTGGCATGCACTATATTGGATTCAGACTATAGGTCTTCAGAACATTTATAAGGATACTAAGCAGATTGAAGTTAATCTGTGATGACAACAAACAACCCTGCTAAAACAGAAGCTGTATTTTCAGACAGCATATTTTCCTGGAACTAAATCCCCAAAACTAGTGTACTTTTTAAATATAGGTATTGTAGATTAATCTCTTTGTATTAAGCAATCAAATTTCATAAAAATTCCATTTTAGGAAACCGAAGGAGGAATCCTGAATATTATTTCTGTCCCCTGTGCCCTGTTCATCCAGTCACCTGCTAGGTAGCTCCAAACAAGTTATTATGCCCTCTGCTAGCTTTTGTAATTGTTTCTACAGACAGTTTCAAAAAAGCAGGAGTAATTCAGTGCAGGGTTTTGTGAAACATCCGATTTAAATGATCTCCATCCTAGATGCTACACAATACAATTCTTTGTTGCTTTCTTGTGGTTGTTACTTAGAACATGATGCTCCCACATTTGGCGTGGGTACTGCCAAAGATGCATATTTCTGTTGGACAGTTGGACAGAAGTAAATAGAAAGCCCCATCAATCAAAAGACTGGAGAAAAAAAAGATTTATACTGAAGATTTCAAAATTGTTTCCATTTTCATTTGGATCTTACTCATCTAAGTGTGGTGTTCTGGCCCACTGGATGCTGTTTGATCACTTGGACTAGTCAATATATTTTAGTCTATGCTTGAAGTTTTGCTTGTTTGCTAAATGTGTCACTAGAGACTTTTAAAGCATGTACTTCTCCTAGCCACGGCAGCGTGAACTGACAAGGCCTGTCATGGTTGATGGGTGCAATATATGTCCAGCACCGTTTTTTTTAAAGTTATGTATTTTTTTTTACTTATTTCTTCTTTTTTACTTTTCCTTTTTCTAATGCTTTCTTTTTCAGCATATAGCTTAATGAAAACATATGTCCAACTTGTAGCAGTAGTTACAAGAAATCAAGTGATGCAAGGCTGTGTTTTTTAATAATGAAAGATACAATAACAATATTATAAACATATTACACGAATCAGTAGTTCATCAATATATAAATCTATATTGGTCCAAATATATATATATGGAACAATATATATATATGTTCCAAATATATATATGTTCCAAATATATCCAAATATATTGGATATATCTTTCCTTATAGCTTTTATGTCTCTGAATGCAGTGGTGAGGCTGCTTATATTTGTTATGCTTGTATTACCTCTGTTTAGGTATTTATTATTACACCCCTAATTAACATAAAAAGTGAGCATATTTTTTATTTTCTAAATTAAGCAAAAATCTGGAAGAAACAAATATTTTCAGTTGTAAGACAGCGAAAGTGTTCAGCTACAGCTATGAAGAAAGGTCATGACTAAGAAAAACACTAGCAATGGCTGTGAAAACGTGAGCAAAGCTGACATTCAGCTCTTCCTAAACTCATTCAGTTTCTACTTTTACATGGCCAAAAATATCCAAGATCTGATGCAATCACTGAGAGCGTAATACTCTCTTAAGTCATACAAAAAGCACAGCTGGCTTTTGCGTTCATGCACCCATAATCAAAGCTGCAAAAAATACCCTAAACAGGGATAAAAGATGGTCCCTGCCACAATTAATTTGTGTCTTATGCATAAAACCAGTGATAAGAGGTTGATAAATACAAAAACTGTGAGACAATATTGGCTAAATCAATATGCAGTAGGAGCAGGGACATCGTCAAATTGATAGCGACATTTTTCATAAGCATCATGATGCAGAATTTTAAGGGGAGAGATGAAATATGGTAACAGTTAACTGCTCTGAAAATATTTCTGAGAAACTCCTCCCATGTCTGAGAGATAGCATGAAGCTTATTTGGAAATATAACTAGCAGTGGCGCATCCATCCAAGGTGTGAGCTGACATTTTATCATAAATAAGGTGTGATAGCTGGGTGTTTCAAGGTTGTGAAGGTCCTTGAAAATGAAGTAAAGTGGATTATGCTTCACTGTAAAGAGATGATGAAGTGGCTGATGGAAGAATTTAAAAAGGGAGGGCAAATGCAATGAAGAAAGTACAGTGGGTGAATATAAGTGGCTCAATATTTACTAGTGGTTGTCAAATCAGAGAGAAAACGTATTGACTGAAAAGCTAGCAAATGAGTATCTAGATAAGAGATTTAGCTTTGTAAGAAACTACACCTTAAAAAAGTGCAAACAAAATTGGACTCTGAAGAGCCAAAGTGAAATCAAAACCAAAAAAATGGCACTTAAAAACAAGCCACTGTCATGGAAAAGAGGTCATTATATTTGCAGTTCTGCTTTAGAGCTTCTGCTGGGTACTGTTACTGTGAGGTGATGTAATGGAAATGATTTTCATCTGTCAGATAAGAAAGGTGTGCTGAAACAATAAGCAATGAAAGGCTTATTTGACTGTGAATTCTGTTTGTGCATTATGTTTTGTGTAGGGGTGTTGTTTGGAGATTTTTTTGCATTACCAGCAAAACAAGTGTCAAAGTACAGATTTCTGAAGCTTTTTATGTGTCTAGAATGTATTTTCAGTAGAATTTGCAGAAGGAATGACAACCCTAGCTTCAGTGACAGTCTGGCACTTCAGCTACTCAAGTGCCTTTATTAATCTCGTTCAACAAAACTTCTATACTTTCAGTTAATTATCTTTGGAAATCTAGTCCAACGTATTTTTCATTAGTTACAGAATCTGCAATTGCTGTCTTTGTCATCTCAAAATCAAAATACTGTAATTTTCATGCATCTTTCATTCCTATATTTCAATACTATTTAAATATATGAGCTAGTTCAGAATACCTATACTCATTTGTTATTTTCGCACTTTTTGCCAGAAAAATATTTTTCTATGTTGCTGCACCTGTTGCCTTTTCATTTCCAGGTGAAACTTAACATGAGGTATTTAAATGTTTGAGTCATGCATGCTTTGAAATTCAGCCATTTCAGACACAGCAGCAGCAAAAGCTGCTGTTTCAATTTTGTGTCGTTCTTTATTTTTAACTTTGGGTTTGAAAAGTGCATTATAAAATGGCCATTACTGACCAAATTTATATTTTATTCTATAGAACTTCATTTTTTCCCCAAAAAAACCACATTGGAAAATTGCAAGTTTTAACAGTTTTCCGTGTATCTGTCAATATATATTTCAGCTGTCTAATCAATAACTTCTGTGCCATTGGGAAGTGTAAATCACTGATGTCAAAAAGCGACTACAAACGCACTGCTCAAACAGCAGCTGCCCTCTTCTCATCTGAAGTTCATTGCTGAGTTGTCATGTTAAACTCCAAAACAAAAATCACACTTCATAAGAAAATATGCTAAATTGACTAATTGCAGCTAAACACTTACTAGATGCCAACTCTATTAAATAGTTTCTGTGACTCAGGCACTCTGTAGCTGAGCCAAAATAAAGTACATCAGCATAGGTATAACCTGTTCAGGTGGTGATCTCACGTGTTTTCAGACAGCTGCTACAGAGAGAAGATTAGATGTAGCTAAAGGCCGAGCATCACTGCATGGTAGCATTATGGAATGTATTATATTTCAGCCATGGAACATTTGCAAGAACATAAAATACTGCATAAAATTAGCATAAAGGAACCTAGGTAAACTTCTAGAAAGAAAAAAATAAATTGCATTTATAAGCTCAAAAATAATTTTCAGGAAATGCAAAGAAACATGACAACTCGATTCACACTTCCAGAGTTTTTCTGATGCCCATACTCTCATTATGCCAAACACTTTTTCAGGTTTTGAAAGCACTCTTTAGAGCTGTCATTTTGCTGCATATGGGACTTCTTAGTTCCTTTAACCAGCCAGGTATTACTCTCACAAGTCTTTGACCTTTCTGAAGCTATTGATAATTGGAAATGCTGTTCTAGACTAAATGGTTTTGCCAAATCTCTCAATTTCTATCTGTAATAACATCTAGTCTACATATGTTTTGTTTCCTTTTTGTCTTAGTTGCTCTTTACTGGGCAGATTATATTGAAGTTTCCGAGGAACAGAAACAATAGGAGATATCCTGTCAATTAGGTGGGATTTTTTCAAATTGTTTACTAATAGACTATGGCAGCTGAACTAACTGGAAATATGATATTTGAGAAACAGTCCAGCAGCAAACTTCACTTAAAGGAAAACTAAAGTTGAACTATCCAAACAGCAAAGCACACAGTTAAATATCATGGCTTAATGCACTACCTGCAGTGGTAGTGCAACTCTATGAGTCATTAAATATAGGATATATTTGTGTCTATTTTTCAGGCTTCATTCTTTTTGAAGACCTGTGGAACAGTGCTTTCACACTGTGATTAACCCTTACTCCTGCATGTGCCCTTTCCTCCATCCTAAATAACCCACAGAGAGATAATCACTGTCTTGACTAGAACATAAGAAAATATGTGTATAACAGTGGGACCAATGTCAGGTACAATTAAGTACACCATAAATTGGCATCTCAGTTAAAATTTCTCAGTTGTACTTGTTATCTGAAAATTACTCTGCTCAAATTGTCTTTGAAAAGCTAGTTTCCATAGTTACTTCATGTTCCATTATTAAAATTCAATCCAAATTAATTTGCTGCATGTATATATGTAAGAATATATATAATATTTGTGAAATATGTTAATTTCTTTGACATTTTGAAGTTTGCACAAGTTCAGTCCTGAGTGGAAGCATTTTATTAATGTTGGTTCAGAACCAAACACAGATGAAGGCTTAACTCGCAACTGAGTTACTGCAGAAATAGGTTAGTCCAGCTCCATTGAAATAGCTGTTCTAGCAACAGATGATAAAAAATTAAATAAAACCTTAATTAGAAAATTCTGTAAAATTAATTAATCTTTCCTTCCAAAGACTCTTTTTAAAAAAAAAAAAAAAGCATATTTGTTTTAACTTTGTTTTAACTTTAAATTTGGTTTTGGTATTTGGTTTTGGGTTTTATTTAGTTGGTTTTATTTCTGTAGCTCCTGTACTCCTGTACCAGGCACTTTATTTTCTAAATATAAGTAAGAACCTTATCGATGTCAATATTCAGCAAAAGATGATTACATATATCATTGGGTATATCTCTAACATATGTTTTCCAACTCGTTGGTTACATAATAATAAAAATTATTATTGTTATTCTGTTGTTTACAGTCACTGTTAAAAATGATAAAGATCAGATATTGATGTAGATGCTGTGTGTGTATTTACACATAAAAAAAGAATATTGCTGAAAAAAATAGCAAGGTAAAGAGAAGTTTGAATTTGTCCAGCTGAATATATTGAGCTGACAAAGTCAGTGATTGAGCAACATAGAAAACTGAGACATGTATAGAATGCAGAATAAATGAATCGTAGTGATCCATTTTTTTCCTTTAGTGCCTTGATTCCCAAACCATCTTCCTTCATGAAAGTTCTTGCAGAAACACTTAGTGCTTTACACATACCTCTATGCATTATTAGCATAAATATTCACTGAATTGATACATTTGCATTCCTCAAATCAGGTAGCAGTATGTTTTCCTACAGTACTCTAAGTACAATGAATTCTGAACTTTTAAGTGAAAGTGTGAAAGAAAACATTTGGATTTTTTCTATCAATCTTCGTTCTTAAAGAAAGGATGCTTGTGCTGGCTGCTTCATAAACTTGGAAAACAGACAAAACTCTTGTTAAAGGTGCACGTGCACACACAAAATATTGTGTATTCCTGCTGTAAACTATATACCGGCATTTATTTATTATTTCTTCCTCTTTTAGAAAAATTAAGAACTGAATTAGTAATGCTTATTGTGACTTTTGTAAGTGATTTTACCTT
Organism: Strigops habroptila; assembly: GCF_004027225.2. Lineage (NCBI taxonomy): Eukaryota > Metazoa > Chordata > Aves > Psittaciformes > Psittacidae > Strigops > Strigops habroptila. Next base: position 31,251,060 of record NC_046358.1, read on the forward strand.
AATTTTGGGATGTTTACCTCAAGAAATGTTAAAAGTGTTACATCTCTTTGTATTGAAATCATCTTCATACCCTTCCCCAAATTTTTTCTTATGCATCTTAAATAGTACATTAAAAAAATTAAAAAAAGGAAGAAGAAGTCTGCATATCTCTATATAAAGGGCTATACAAATATCTTGGCATGTAGCAGAAGTGGGAGTAAAACTGAAAAGTTATTAAATGATGGAAATAAAAGAAGGTAAAAGGAAGTGTAGTCTTAGGTGGACCAAAAACGAATCATCGCAAAGATTGTTTCTGTAGTTAGGCTGTATTTTATGTTAGAACACTACACTGCGCACATTTAAATGGTAAAACATTGTCTTAGATGGCCCAGGAATATAAATCCTCAAATTAACATGTGTGTGATAAAGACCTGTCAGTCATATTCTGTACCTACATGTTGAAGGCGGATCAAACGTTTCACCACCAAGGATGTCTTTTTCCTGGAAGGATTTAGGTAACATTAATATAGCAGGATGAATACTTCAGTATTCTATAACATGCTCTTATGGAACTCTTCAGGCTGCCAAACCAATGCTGAATATGTGGGAAATGAGTGTTTTTAGAACTAATACACAAAAGTCATCTAGAACAAAGAATGCTTTTAGTGAGAAGCAGCTGGGGAGTATGCTCAGAATAGCATGAACATTCTGCAAGAGTCTGCAAATCTTATTTTACTACTTCTACCATCTTATTGGCTGGGCAGACTGTGCTCCAGATTGTCAGATGGCATAAAACAGCTTTAGTAATGTCAAAGTTCCTAAGAAGGATCCTTCAGCAATGTATTCAAGGGGACCTTTCGTCAGCAGATGGCTTCTTTGATGATCAGGAAAACAGATGCATGACTTTCAGAGGTTAGTATGATTGGCAAAGAGGAGAAGTGGTGGAAGAATGGAGGTGTGTCTGATTACTTAGGAATAGCAGTAGGCAGCAGGGCAAACTCTCATTCTAGCTTAGACAAGAATTTTTTCTCTGAAAATATATAGTGAAGGTGTTGTTCTTATGAAAGATGCTAACATTGTTTTTCAAAAGGCTTGGCTGGAATATGTTTGCAGTTAAGATGCTAGCTGCTTTGCAGGGTGCAGCTAAAACAAATATTGCATTTTTATTAAATTTATTCACTAAGTGTATTTATGCATACATACACAAGCAAAGCATTTAGTGCATTAGAAAAACCTGAGCTGGAAACAGTGCAGTTTGGAATTAAATCAGTTCATGCTCATTTCGATCCCATGGGTCAATTTATTAATTAAATGCAGGACATTAGGTCTTTTTAATTGCTGTGAAAGGAGAAAGTACTTATATTTCACACAGTAAAATCCATCCATTATGAAAATGCTGTAAAGAAACCAAATCTATGTTATCAGGTATGTGGACATGACGATTATATGTATTTGGTATTATAAATGAAAGTATGACATTAAAGATCCAGCTCACCTTTTAAATAGATATGTTTACTGACTCTACACATTACAAGAATAAAGCTTATTATCCCATGCTTGACATCATTGTAATATTTTTTTAGGCTAAAGAATAGAAATTATGAGGAAGAACTGAAAAGTAATTAAAAGCAATACTCCAAGCTTAAAGCCTACTTATAGTGTAACACATTTTACATTAGCCTTTACATTTATTGTATAACACTTTAAAAGGGAAAGTGCATGTGCTTGTCGATGAAACAATTATTAGAAGATCACTTTATTATGAAAGAAGAAGTCTCTCTATTTAGCTGAGAAAGTGCAATGATATATTCAATATAAAATGAAGTTCACAACAAAATAAGGTACTCTTAAAATAGCCAGGCATTTGACCACTTTACCTTTCTGCTGAATCTTCCTAATATTTTGTAAGATTGGGATTTTGCCTCACAGCATGAATATTTTGACCAAAAAGGTATACAAGACTACAATCACAACAGAAAAAAATAATTTACTATGGAAAGGAGAAGAAAAAATAGAAGAGTGTGATAATGATACTAGACCTGATAAACTAAGCAATGTCTAGAAAACCGGCCTTCGTATTCTTCTATTAAAGGTGAGAAAATATTTGCCATTATATTACAAGGACAGATTAATCAATAGGTTGGTCAGATTTTCATGGATCCTCCTTAAATTAGTAAGGCAAATGTGATCTTCGTTATAGAAATAATTTCATGAGCATATTTTTTGGGGAATATGCATGGTAAATCATTTCTCATCAGTGCATGTCTAATAAAGCAGATTATTTATGTTTCAGGTGTAAGTGACCAGCCAACAGTCAAGTCCTCAAAACAATCACACCTCTTTATTTTGACATCTTCCCTGTTACAAATACATTTTCCAGAGGTAACTGTGTCATAAATATATACATACATATACAAATATATATGTGTGTGTGTAATGATAGAATATTTCAGCAAGCTATAAATATATAATATGTTTGTCAACCTTTTAAATCACTGCTTTCATAAGAGTAGGAAGAGCCAAGATTAAATACGTCTAACCAAAACTGTAAATAATTTAGCTGTCTTCAAGTTTTTAACGTTTTCAATTTGCAGTAACCAGCAATAGTGTCTTTGTTATTTAGCATACATAAAAGTAGTTTAGAAAGGGAAATTCGAAGTTAACAGTTACATTTACAAATGACAGTAACTTAAAAGAATTTGTGAATACCAGTGAAAATGCAGCAATACGTAAAATAAACCAGAACACATGAGAATCATTGGCTAAAGCATTATGAAATGAGACTGATCCTAGAAAAAACTCAGCTCAGTACTAAATCTGACATACGATGATCTGAATAATTGATAATACCTAATGATATAAGCACCCTGGAAACAGCAATGCTGAACAGAATCATAGAATCATAGAATCATAGAATAGTTAGGGTTGGAAAGGACATTAAGATCATCTAGTTCCAACCCCCCTGCCATGGCAGGGACACCTCGCACTAAACCATGTCACCCAAGACTCCACCCAACCTGGCCTTGAACACTGTCAGGGATGGAGCATTCATAACTTCCTCGGGCAACCCATTCCAATGCCTCACCACCCTCACAGTAAAGAACTTCTTCATTATATCTAACCTAAACTTCCCCTGTTTAAGTTTGAACCCATTACCCTTCATCCTATCACTACAGTCCCTAATGAAAAGTCCCTCTCCAGCATCCTTGTAGACCCCCTTCAGATACTGGAAGCCTGCTCTGAGGTCTCCACGCAGCCTTCTCTTCTCCAGGCTGAACAACCCCACCTTTCTCAGCCTGTCTTCATGTGGGAGGTGCTCCAGCCCTCTTATCATCCTCGTGGCCCTCCTCTGGACTTGTTCTAACAGCTCCATGTCCTGTTTATGTTGAGGACACCAGAACCGTACACAATACTCCAAGAGAGGTCTCATGAGAGCAGAGTAGAGGGGCAGGATCACCTCCTTTGACCTGCTGGTCACTTTTCTTTTGAGGTAAATGTAAAAGAAATTGAACACAAATTTATGAGATATAGCTGCAATGAAAAAACATCCCAATGCAATAAGAATGCTTCATTCTACAGAGTAAAAGGACCATTAAGTGAAGTGGGTGCACAAGGAAAATGGGATAAGTCCTTGTACTAGTAGATCCTGATGACGATGAAGCAACACCATGGTAAATACAACTTACGTATTCAAATACCGAGTCAGTCTTATATACACTGGTAAAGAATATACCCTTTGACGCATAATAAAAAAAGGTGCTGGTATTAAAGAAAACGCATTTGACAAACACAAGTTTCTGGATGATCTCCATCCATGTTAGAGGATATAGAAGGTACACAGTAAAAGTTCTCCTTGAACATTAAAAATTAATGATAAGTGAAAAGGAAAAAAGAAAAAAAAAGAAAAGGTGGTTCAATATAGCATTCTTTGGCATTGGACGGAGATTTTAGCCAGCTAAAATGTTCCTTAGGTTTGAGTGGTCAGAACTTTTTCTTTTGCAATGAAAAAACCCTCTCTGAATTGAAATGACATAACTGCATTTCTCCTGCAATAGGCACAGAAGCTTCAGAGCTTGCATTTTGGAGTCCATTAAAAATGTTGAAATATTTCACTGTGAAAATGTCTATATTAATTCTCTTCCTCGTCTTCCCCTTCTTCCCCAATGCATTAAAAATTCAAGAACTTTGAAAGCAGTATTCTTGTGGCTGTGCAAAAGCTTTTATTGGCAGCTCTTGCATTTTCTCTTTAGCAAATGGATTTTTTAAATCTTAATGAACTCTGGATTTGCGACCTACCCCATTATTTCTGGTAAAGAAACAAACCATCTGGACAACACTTCTGCAGGTTGATTTATATTTATTTAAATTAACAGTAGTGTATGTCATTTTCAACTGTCACCAACTCTTTCCATTCAGGTGAATTCTCTGAAGTGTTTAAACTTTATGGCTTGATGTAGTAAAGCTATAGTGAACACATTGAAACAATTACACTGAGGTAAAGGTGACCATAAACCCAAAGCTGTATGCCCCAAAAAAGCATGTGAAAAGTACTCATGGAAACAGAAAGAGAAGACAGGCCAAGCCTGAGGGGAATCAAAATGTGTCATCACATGCATACAGAAATAAGAACTAGTAAGAGTCCTGAAAATACTGTGGTCTTTTTTTCAATCTTCAGTTAGTTATGCCACATTCTGAAAGTTTTACAAATCTTAAGCACAGTGATTTAGTATCCACTGTCATGAGTCAGATCATTAATGTAGGCGTAGCACAGTAACTGAATGACCATATAGACATGACCTCCATCATTGAGGTGTTACACTAAGATCATCCACTTTTTTTGGATTTTCTCTTCTTGCTTTCTGCTTTTAATCTTTCTGCTTTCCTTTCCTTGCCTATTCAGAGGAAATCATAACAAACGTTTTTGTATTCAATTATTGGAAGAAATATTCTTCAGCTGCAAATAGTACCATGCCCTAGCAGTTATCACATCAAAGCTCGCAGACATTTTTCCACTACACTACTCTCTGTTCTTGGGAATTTCACTTTCATCTCCACAACACGTAAGAGAAACACTTGTCTCTCATGTCTCCTATACATTCACACACACACATAAAGGCCTTTTAATTACACTGCTTTAATAAAGATAAAATAAACTAGAAATGAACATAAGCTGTAAGGCTTTACTGAAAGATGTGAGCACATCTTTGCAAAACGTTCAGATGATAAACTCCAGTTCAGCCTTGCCAAAACAATGTACAAAATCTACAGTTACAATTGGTCATTAAAACAGTAATTGAAACTGAATCTGAATTGTTGTAGTTTACTTTTTTTCCCTCACCATCCATAATGAGATTTTTACATTCACTTTATGTGCAGAATGTATATAATCAGCCCATGCTGACACTTTTGAAAGGGAAGAGAATTTGCTAGCTTTGTTCCCTTCCAGAAGGTACTGGGCTACTCTGGGTTCTTTGATGGCTAAAATGACAAGGTTGCCCTAACTTCCCTTGCTGCCATATTAACTACTCTTCTGCCATAACATGCAGGACTGGAAAAGGAGTCAGCCTCTGGTGGAAATTCCCCTAACTTCTGTAGAGGCAACTTTCTTTTGGTTTTCCTGCCTAATAATGGAAATAGTTCTGAAGTTCAACATGTGCTATCAGGGGGATGACCACTTCGGAAGACTTTCCATTTCTACACGCAGAGAATATGCTTAAACAAGCAAACAAAATCATGGCAAATGGCCTAGGAAAGTGAGGACATAGATCCTAAAATAATAATATTTTTTTCCCAATTTTATATTGAAAAAATCCCAACATACTAAGTACATTTATTGTTCTTTATTGTACTTATTTTAATTTTTCTGTCCTCAGTGAAGAATGAGGAGTGAGAAGCATTTTCTTTTAGGAGAGTGGTGTACCCCATCTATAGGAATCATTATTTTTAAAAGAGAGTAAGGAAGTATGACACCTACCAACTTTGCAACAAAGATAGAGTTAAATTCCACTGTGGTCTAGATGATTAGCAGCCAAATGAACACAGTGGGATTAGTTCCACAAACACAAAGTCCGAGTTTGGCTTCAAGTGACTGGCTTGTTTATACGGGCTATGGAAAATTCAAATTACTACAGCCAGAATTTCACTCTTTCAACCTTCAAGTTTACCTACTCCAAGCCTCTGAGCATTGAAAAATTCACCTATCACTCATCAAATCATGTTTCCAAAATAGGCAGGATTCAAATGTTGATCCGCTTTCACAGTTTAAGTTACTTCCTAGGCTGTCTGATGCATTCCGTGGCTAGATTTCACCACCAAAGGCCATTGTAGAAAACAAGCCTTACATTGCAGAGGTAACAAGTTTCTTTAAAAAACTAGTACTTAGGTACTGAGATTACTGAGTTTCCAAAGGCAAAGCTTCATTTAACAGACTGGTCTCTATTCTCAGTTATGCATTTTGCTGGTGACTTGACAGCTTAACAGCTGTTGCTGAAAATTTCCATAAATCTATGTTTTGAAAAAGGAAGATTAAAATATTCTACTTTCCTCTTCAATTCCATCAAAAACAAGGCCATTCAGAACCATTTTTGCTCTACATGAGGTAAAGTTAATCACAGAAGAAAAATAGTTAATGCTTTGAAACATCTGCCTCACACCTTTCAGTAGCTTTCTCAGTAGTCTTCGTCCAAGAAGTAAGGGTGATCCTTCTGTGTTTTTTGCTAGAAAAGGTTAGGCTAGAAAGACCAGTTAAAGGCCATAAATTCTAGGTGCTGGAAAGTTTCTTTCTTTGAGCTTGGAGGAGGGTATCTCAACTTCTCACTAACATTCCAGTGTACGTTCATACTTATGTTTTTTCATAGAGGCATCTGCTAGCCAGATCAGATGGCATTTGCATATAAAGAGACTATTGTGAATTTCTATTCTTGATGCTCAGATCTCGCCTATGGCATAGTTTAAAACTACGAATTTCATACTAGTTACAGGCACCTAGGAATCAGGCATTGCACTGAGCACTGAAAGTGAATTTTAAGATTTTGTCCTTTTTCCTCTAAAGCCCTATTTTATATTGAATAAATAAAAATAAAGATTGCCAAAAGAAGTATTTTGTTGCTTTGGTAATGAAAACTATAACAATGTCTTCAGAATTACCAAATATATATGCTGAATTTATATAATACATGAAACAACCATATGACCAAAGCTAACATTTCTTGCTGTGTTCCCTAGTGTAGTCACCACTTTATGCTTCAAACTATACAACTCTTTCCATAGTTCCTGCCAATATGCTCAAGGGTATAAAATTGAAAGGTCTTTGTAAACATGGAAACAACAGAAATGCTAAACCCAAAGGTAACATTAACTTAAAAAAAAAAAATCACCAGATTGTAGTCTCATGCCTCTGACTGCCATTTTTTTGTACTTCTAATTGCTTGGCTTGACTTTAATTGAGCTTGTCCTTGTACTGAGAATTTAATGATACAAATAAATAAATAATGCAATCTTGATGGCCAGACTGTTTTTTGCTAACTACATCCTACTGTGCATTCCCATAGGCAATACATTTAAGGCTTTAGGGCTTGAATATAAATCCATGATCTGTTTTTTCTTTACAAAAATATGTATTCTAATGATGGGAAGATTTTCTATCCCACGTGAATTCGCATTATAAGCCTTCCTCAAGGGGGATGGGATGATGAATGATCTCAAAGCTGCAATGGATGAACTGTAAAAGATGAGGAAGGCATGCCAATCCTTTAAGACTATAGCCAGACTTGGAAAACACAGAATGAGATTTACTCAAAAAAAGCAGTATGGGGCTTCAGACATTTAGAGTCTTCCTTTAGGGAGAAGCCATCGTAGACTTAGTAAATATAAGCAAGTAAGTATGAATAAGAAATACAAAACTTAATGTACTCAAATTAAGTTGTTTATCCTTAAAAATTCCTGAATCATCTTCAGTACTCAAACATATGCTTTCAAAATTCTGGCTCCTTGTGAGCACAAGTTAAATGTTTTACAATATTTCTAACACTTGAAATACATATTATTGAAATAAAAATTATTTACTTTTAGTGTATTATTTGTAACTCTAGCATGATTTTTCTGTATGTTTTCTCTGACTTGAGCAAGGGTGAGGAAGTGTCCTGCTTTACATACATTGTTGCACTATTGTGTGACTCCAGAAATAAACACCAGAGTATTATCTGGATGTCCTCATGTTCTAGTAGAGGGGCAGAACATGTAGAGTCCTGCTTCCCTTGTTGTTCAGGAAAGGGCCTTCAACAGACCTCTGAGGGTAGGTGTGGTTCCTGGTCTCTGCCTAGGCTTCTGAACTAATGAACTTTCAGAAGAGAGTATACTTTCTTTATTAACTCCAAGTAGATATGGGCTGAATTGGTTATAAAACAGCATTAGACCAAACTAAGGATGTTAGTGAAAAGAAACATGAGCTTCCAAGATACTACCAACCTATACATGTTATGCATGTTTTACACATGTATATGTATGTTATATATTGTACCTTAAAATTAAATGTGTCATGTCATAAAAAGCCTATTTTTAGTGAAAGAAAGGAAAGAAATCTTAGGGTAACCAGTCCAGATGCAGAAACCACCACTGCTTTCTGGCTAACATGACCAGGTCACCACCTACAGTAGGTTGATAGTAAGGTTTCAAAAAATCAAGACTTGCTTTCTCTCTCTCAGCATTCTTCTCTGTTAAAACCACCTCATTAAGGGTTTGACCTAACCTTTTTTACCCATGTGCAAGAAATGCGTATTTCTAGATAAACACTCATCCAATATAGAAAATGCCACAAACTGGCTGGGTCACTAGCAAATTTACCAAATGCAATCAAATTCAAATGTGGAGACAGAGCTTAAAAACTTATATGTTCTGAGCACTGCAACCTTCTGGTACATTGGTGAGGCTGTTATCAAGCTCTAACCTAACACATCCCAATAAGCATCTGTGTCTTTTCCTTTGTTCATTGCTGTCTTCCATCAGCTGAAACATTAAGTGCTAGCTCAAAATATTGCTGCAGTTATGTAAAGCTTTTTAGGAAACATCATTTCAGACAGATGTTTAACCTCCAAGCCCTGAAGGGATAGCTCTGCCAGTTGCCATGCTTGTCAATTAATTTTGCATTGGCAATCTTGCTGATGTAGTTTGACACAAAGGAGGGCTTTTCCAGCCAGCCAGCTACATTAGATAAACAAGGCAGATGAGTGTAGTCCACTGCAAAATCTATCTGAATGCACAGCACATCACGTCACAGTTTACGTCTCATAATCAGAACTGCTCAATTTTGTCTCAACTACCACCTCAGATGATCATCAGAACTAGTGAAAATCACTTTTTTTCTCACCTCTGAGCTATTTTGTCCGCTTTCGTTTGTTGTCATAAGTTACCACAAATGCATGAAGGAAATGTACCTGGCTTGCAGTATGAACTGCCAAGCAAGTTGCGTGCTGCTGAGAAGTCCCTGAGATAAGGGCTTTCAACCTAAGGCATTTCATTCAAATCATGTCAACAAACTTGAAGGGCCTCAGAGAAAAGCAACAAAGAATATTAAAGGGTTGGAAGGAATTATTTACAATGCTTTAAATAAGCCTAATATGTGCAACTTGACTCAGTAAGGAGGAAGGAATGAGGAGGATATGTTAGTTGTCTAGAATTACCTAACAAGTAAAAGCAAGCACAACAGTAGTTGCAACACGGGCAAATTAACACAGAGGTTAGATTAAAATGATAGAAAGGGTCAGCTACAACAGATTCCAAAAAATATTTGACAGCAAAGTAGGGACTACATGACCAAAGATAAATAAAGTGACTAGATTCTAGAAAACTTCAGAGTAGGACTGAATACAGATGCAATCTGGAGTCAAACAGGTATTGGCTATGAGTAGCTTTAAAGGTATTTGTCCTTATCTTTAACTTCAAATTACATGAGTCTCATTACTGAGAATTACTATTTGTAGGTTTGAAAGGGACTGAAAACTGCAGGGTCAAGAGAACTGTTGGGGTTTTCTGTTTTTCTGTTTTCTCCTCCCTCTTTCCTTTCAAAACTTAATTTATTCTAAGCAAATCTCTCATTTTTAAAAATTATTTGAGCACTTTCAACCCAAACAATTCTATGATCCTATGATAAAGGTTTCATTTCCCTTAAGATGTCAAATAACTAAGAAAGAAAGGAAATGAGAAATATTTTCTTTTTATAAGACTGCAGAAAAAAAGTCTGAAATTCTAAAACTGATTATTGTGATGAATATAAGTGTGCCTAGTGTAAGACCTAGGAATATGAATTCAAATATTAGTCCTTGACACTTCCCATCAACAATATATCTTTAAGCGCTTGACTGGGAGTCTGTGTCCTGTTTTTCATGGTCATGTGGTGCACCTGAGACTGTAAATGCCTCTACCTTTACACATAGTACATACTGATTATTAAAAAAAAAAAGGATAAACAATTTGACATCATAGCATAAAGCCTGCAAAAGTATTGCAGGGTTTGTATGGAAGTGAAACTTCTTTTTTTTCTCTTGGCAGATTGTTGTAATCCTTAACCATAGTGAAAATCACTCTTTAAGTGTCCTGAAGCATCTCTCATGCTGTAAAACAGAAAGAAAGATTTGATCATTGCTTGTTTATCATTTTCCGCAAGTAGGAAAGGTAGCATTGTAGGGCACGCAAGTGTCCCTTTAGCCAGAGAGTGGTTAACAATCGATGATACAGCGCCTGGCACACATTGACAGTGATGGCAACAAGGAACAGTCAGTTGTTTACAAAAAGAAGATACTGTAAACCAAGCCATATATGTTTCTAATGTAAACAGTTCCTTGTTTATCTATTCAAATATATTGTTTCCCCTTAATCTTAGAGCATGGACTCTCAAGACAGAGATCGTATTTTTGTTCAGTTCGTACGCATCATCTAACCCAGTGGACAAGGCCTTTGGTAGCCTGTGGTCAATGTTAAGCAACTAAAAAACTGCAGAAAATGCTTACTGCCTCCTTTGATCTTAGCTGTAACAATGGTAGCCCAAGTTCGAACTTTTTTATTACCCATGGTCAATAACAATGTCAAAGGCTCCATCTACAACACATTCATGAACTGCGGGTTTGTCTATCACAATGCAGTTCTGGTCTTAGTCTCAGCTATGCATATAAAATAATAATTATTAATATAAAAAAATGTTCCTCTTTGTTGTAGAAAAGGAATTATCTCAGTAAAACCGTTAGGCAGATTTGGCTAATTGAAAAGCTGGACAATGTATCAGAACATAGTAGGAAGTTATCAGGAAATTTAGGTACAGAGCTGAAATTATCAACAAGCATTCTTAGAAGTCCTAATTCATTAATTAAGAAGTATTGAAAATTGTATTGAAATAAGTAATTCTTGGTCTGATGATTGTTTGTAAACCATTCTGTATAAATATAATGTATTTATATTATGTTTGTGTTAGGCAGTATTGCAGGTGAAAGGACTGGGAGCAAAAGAAGACAAATTCACAAACAAAAATTGTTGTCTTTGGAAAAGAAGCCATGAAAGTGAAGAAGTAACAGTAATGTCTGGAGAAAATCTGAAGCTTACGCATTATTATAATAGGGAAGTCATAGGGACAGCAGTGACTGTATTGAAGTTCTTAAGAGATACAGATATCCCTGCTACACCCGGGGAGCAGGAGGAGAGGTTTATTGATCAGTGATAAGTGGGCATGGAGAACAGGTATGGTGCTATAGTTCTGGGACAAAGCATTTAGAAGATGTCGGAGGATGGAAAAATCAAAATTATCTGTAAATGAATAGATGGCTGGAGGTGAGGCTGGAGAGAAGGAGGAAGCTGAAATGGGTCAGACATTACAACCTGTGTATCTGGAAGTGAAAGCAAAATAGTCACTATGGGATATAATTAATTTGTTTATTGAGAAATGAAGTTTGAATATATTCCATTCTAATTATATGCTATTCTTTCTGCTTCCTAAATTTTTTCCTTATATTCTTAAACAGTTGGGGAGAATGTCCTTTGATTTGCATATTCAAAAGGCAAAGTAAACTATTAAGGCAGAATCTGCATTTTTGTCAATTAGTTGAGCAACTTCCAAGCATTGCTGGTGGAATGTATTATTCAAGAGCACTCTTCCTGATATGTTTGCTGGTATAGTTTTGTAATCTGAACATAAAAAAGTTATATGTAGACAATTAAAGTAAATATGTTTGAAATACAAAAGCACCATTGGGTGTTATTTCTCACCAAGACTTCCCCAACCATTCATTTGGGAGCCCATTTTAATATTCAGTCTTGTGGCTCAGAGAAAAGGCAAAATATTCTTAGTTGAAAGCCTCAAAAAACCCACAGTATTTCCATGTGCTAAGGGGTAATGAGCTCTGAGCAGCTCTCTAAAATTCTCTGTCCCTTACAAATAAAGGCAAAATTTGTTGTAAACTTGTGGATTTCTGCCATCTTTTTCAGAGAAGCTAGGAATGAATTGATGAGAAGGAAGTAATAAAAGTCAAATGTTTGTTAAAGAAGCTCAGTTCTCCTTTTGTTCTTCTGTTTATAGGAGCAAGCTTTCTATCACAACTTGGAAACCAAACATTAGTATTCAGAACTTTCCCTCCTGGGGTCATTTCCCTACACTTCTTTATTCTTCTCTTTGTACTGGCAATGAATTTACAAACCTCTGCCAGATAGATCTCTAAAATCCTCATCATTCTTAAAAAGGAATCCAGTGTTGGCAAGTTCTGACACTGGACAAACATGTCAACAAACATCGAGAGAGTGTTGCCTCCCAGCAGCAGAACACACTAGGACTGTGTTTATTCAAGCATGCCACTACCAGGCTTCATTAAGAGTGATGACATTTTCGAACACCATTTCTGTAGTACTATGTGATGCAAATCAAATCTAGCAGCCACACAAAGACCTTTGTCCCTGCTCAAGACTTGTACCAACTTCTGAGGGTTAAAGATATGATCACATTTTCTAGCTGAAGGAAAAGAGCTGCAAGGAACTGGTCCTAAAGCGAACAAAGTGAACAGAAAAGTTCTCCCTTGATACCAATGGGTTTAGATTTCAGCTACAAAATATGGCATTGTACACTCCTTCTTCCTGCCCACACACACAAAAATCTGGAGTTAATATACAGAAGGCACAGAGAGCAAGTGCATAATTCTAGAGTATAGATATGGCCACTAACAAAAAATTAAATGGCCCCTATATTAACCAGGAGCTTACTTTCTGAAACTGAGCTTGCCGTTGCAGAACAAAGAAACCCAAGAAACCCATCTTTCATGTTGTTCAGCAGGAGCATTGCTTCACATATTTGTCCTGTCATCTCATTGGAAGAAGTTCTTGTATATGAAGGTAGGTATGAAGGTTCATGTTATTTCTATTTAACTTTAAGCAAATCAACACCCAATATTATGACGTTGAAATGTCTAATGTGTGCATATATTTTGAGCAGCAAGTTGCTAACTCCTCCACTCAATGTGCAGAGAAAGGTACTTTCAAAGAGAGAACTGTAAGAGGGTGGAGATGACTCTCTCTTTGGAGAAGTGGACTAGACTTTGAACTAAGGTTGGTGCCAAGGTGAAATTAATAGAATTCTACAAATAATAGAATAGAACAGAATATAGAATAGAATAGATTAGGATATTTCAGTTGGAAGGGACCTACAGTAACCATCTAGTCTCACTGCCTGACCAATTCAGGGCTGACCAAAAGTTAAAACATGTTGTTAAGTGCATTGCCTAAATACCTTTTAAATGCTGACAGGCATGGGGCTTCTGGATAACAGCCTTGACTTGTATTTATGCACCAAACCAGAAAAAGCATGTTTTCTATAGCACCAAATATTTGCAAAGCAATTATATCAGAACTATGCCAAAATAAAATCTCTCCATCAAGCATACGTTACATAAAAATAAAAATAGGAACCAATGGCATCTGGATTGGTATTCACTGATTCTCTTCAAAAATGTAAAGCGACATCTAAATCCCTAGCTTTAGAATTCAGGTATGGTTCAGACAAAGAATAACACATGCCTTTAACTTAAGCATGCACTTGACTAAGTACTCAGAAAAACATAAACTTACATGACTTCTATTTTCAAAGGGATGTAAGTATATTTTATATTTATATTTATGTTACTGACTGATGACCAAAGTGCTTAAGCTGATACTTGTGATGGAAAATATAGTACCAGTTCATGGTTACATGAAGCAACAAATTTCCTACAGAAATATTCTTTCCTAAAGTATACAGATTGGTAACAGCAGGGTAAGAATATTACCTTACTATTTTTTAAACCCAATACCTTATGTAATTTTGTAAACTGTTTCGTTCTGCACAAATTTCAGTAGGGCCAATGTTTGCTTTTTGATGATGCTCACTTATACAGAACATCATTTATCAATTTTGCAAAACTGTTACTGCAAAGCTTTATCCACTCTTTGCCAATCTTGTCCTTACTTTGTTAAGGGGTTTGGGTTTTTTTGGTAAGTAAACAGGGTTTAGTTTTGTAAGATTATAATTCATTTATGGGATTTGCTCCTGTTCCACATTAGCAGCTGCTTTCATTGTTTGGTTCATCTTTTTCTTTCTGTAGAAAATTGACAGTAGCTAAAATGTACTGATTTCTAAAAACACACTGGAAAGAGCAGGGGAAGGAAACAAAATCTCCATATATTTAGGAACAGAGTTACACTACCACCAACAATGAAAACTTTATAGGGCTGCATTTTATTAACTCTGTCCATTTCATGCTACTAATAATTAGCTCAGCACAAAATGATAGCTTACCATTCAGCAGAGAAGGTAGCATTTCTCCAGAAGGGACTTTGTTATTGGAAACCGTTTTTATAAATGCATAGTTTCCTTAATTCCAGTATAATGATCTTTCCTGACTTAGTTATTGTTGTTTTAAGTGCCTAAAATAAACACTCTTATTCATGTACTTTCAAATGAAAACACAAATGTTCATGGCTTTACATTACTGCAGCTTTCCCTGACTGCTCCTATTCCCCCACCCCGCTACCTTTTTTTCAGACTACAGTCTCTAGGTACTTTGATAGTTTATACTTTCTTCTAATAGTGAGATATTGTAGTAAAAAAGCTCTTTTGGCAGCTACCAAAACATGTCACACTGACTGTAGCCTTTTCAAAAAGAAATGCTCCAAGGAGCTTTGATTGTGTAAACACTACATTCTGTCCTGAAAATGGGGACATTGTAGAAGAAGAAATTGCATGAATGAATATATATTTTTCTAACTTCATTTTGATACTTAAATGTGCCTCTTTAAGACTACTGCTCTGTATGCTCGTGTTGCTAAGCCAAATTATTACTCTATGTGTAATGTTATGAGCAGATGTGTTAGAGACATTGGTTATTGTTTGGAACTCAAATCATTTCTTAAGTTGGCCTAAGTCAGAGCAGAGCAGCTATTCTGTGGGGGCTGCAGGGAAATAGAGGTCCAGAACAGTGCAAACACACCACTGTCACTGGATGAGGACAAGGGAATATGAACAGAAGGGAGTGAGGCACACATGAAGCAGGTTTTACTTATTCAGTGTTTGTTAAAATTTGGGTTAATTCTGTGGAAAACGCCCATATCGTAACTAAGAGATGATCAAGTTGGGAAAATCCTGCACAGCAAAGCTGCAAAGTTTTGCTGCTAATACTGCAGCTTAGATCTTGGAATACTCTATAAAGAAATGGGCCTTAGACATGTTTATATATCCTGTGAATTGGTAGTTGGTCTGCAATGGATTATTGTTGTCAGTTCTTGCACGTCCCTTTGTCCTGGGTTCAGCAGTAGCAGTCGTTTTCTCCTTCTTAGCAGTTGGTGCAGTGCTGTGTTTTTGACTTTAGTCTGGGAACAACGCTGATAACACCAATGTTTTCAGTTGTTGCCAAGTAATGTTTACTCTGACCAAGGACTTTCTCAGTCTCATGCTCTGCCAGGGAGGAGGGGAAGCCGGGAGGAAGCAGAGGCAGGACATCCGACCCAAACTAGCCATAGGGGTATTCCATCCCACAGCATGTCATGCCCAGTATATAAACTGGGGGGAGATACCCAAAAGGCCCAGATCACTGCTAGGGTCAGGCTGGGTATCAGTCAGTGGGAGATGAGCAATTGTATCCTCTCCCCTTGTTATTTCCCTTATCATTATTAGTATTGGTGGTAGCAGTAGTGGTTTTGTATTATACCTTATTTACTGGACTGTTCTTATCTCAACCCATGGAAGTTACATTCTTCTGATTCTCCTCCCCATCCCTCCAGGAGTGGGGGGAGGAAGAAGGAGGGTGAATTATTTTTAGCCCAGTGGGCCCATGACACCTCAGGCCACCAACGCAGAGATGCAACATATAGATGGGCTCGTGATCAAGGGGTGGACTTAACAATGGACACTACTGACCAGGTTATTCACGAATGTGAAATGTGTGCTGCAATTGAACAAGCCAAACGGTTAAAGCCTCTCTGGTATGGAGGACTATGGCTGAAGTACAAATATGGGGAGGCCTGGCAGACTGACTATATCACACTTCCACCGACCCGCCAAGGCAAGTGCCATGTGCTTACCATGGCGGAAGCAACTACCCGATAGCTGGAAACATATGGTGTGCCCCACTCCACTGCCTGGCTAACTCAGTCGGTAAAGCATGAGACTTAATCTCAGGGTTCGTGGGTTTGTGCCCCATGTTGGGCGTCACAAAGAACTGTCATGGTTTAAGCCCAGGCAGTAACTCAGAACCACGCAGCAGTTCGCTCACTCCTCCCCTTCTTCATTCTTTGTACAGCTTCCTAAATGCTGGAGTAATACTTCCTGTTTGAAGAGAACCTTCCTCCTTTTGTTGCTGAGCAGTGCTTACACAGAGTCAAGGCCTTTTCTGCTGCGCACAGCACCCCACCAGCAAGTAGACTCTGGATGCACAAGGAGCTGGGAGGGAACAACACAGCTGACCCCAACTGACCACAGGGATATTCCATACTATATGGTATCATGCTCAGAAATAAAAGATGGAAGGTTCTCTTCAAACAGGAAGTATTAGTCTAGCATTTAGGAAGCTGTATAAAGAATGAAGAAGTAGGGGAGTGAGCAAGGGGCTGTGTGGTTCTGAGTTACTGGCTGGGCTTAAACCACGACACTCCTTTCTTCCTTCCTTCACCTTTCTAGATTCTACAGTGATATTTGAAGTTACTATTTCACTGCAGTTCTTGTATCTTTGTCCCTGTCCCAAGCATTGATCCAAGTTATATTTGACATAGTATAAATGACTGCATATATGACTGGTTTTGAGCTCTATATGCCATTCGTAACTGGAAGTGAAGCTTTCCAAAGCTCAACTAGAAACACATTCATTAGTTTTTACAAGTGACATTACTAAAGCAACACATCAAAGGCAAAGGTGTTGGGATGGGTTGGGAGATTATGAACTGTCAGGACAGAGAATTTAAATCAAATTATCAAATGCTGTTATAGATATCTTAATGTACACTTTCCACTGAAATTAACAAGGTAGATATTTTTTAAAAAGGTTAGTTACATGTTTGCATTTTGATCTGTTGATCAGGTGTGATCTGGTCATAGTTTTTCTTTCCTTGTCTATATATCAACTTCATACCTCAAAAAGGGCTAATGAAAAGCCCATCACATGTTCACTAGAAATCAATTGTTTAACTTCCCACTTACATACAACAAAGTAGGAAATTTGCACTGATTCTCCTTATTCCATATTTGCTGTAGAGCTGAAGAGAGGTCTTAGATGTGCCTATCTCTTTCAAGATCTTTAAATTCTTGAAGAGGCAAAAATATGTCTTTCTTTCACAAGATCTCTAACTGTTGCACATTCCAAAGAAACAAACAACAAAACCAAATGAAAAACTGAAAAGGAAGAACACAAATTTCTAAGACAATTTGTTCTCACCAGGGCTGTGAATAAGCTCGGAGCTTAGAGTGGAGCTTAGAGTTTTTATTGCTTAGGTAAAAAGGTTTTACAGCACTCAGCAACACTGGTTTTATGCACTTTCTTAAATAGAATAATTAAACCTTCTAAAACAACAGGCCTCAATATCTCTCCCATCTAGCATCTCCTTAGCATATTTGAGGACTATATCCACAACTACTAAAAAATATTTTAAAATTGCCTGGTTTAGACTAGGATGGAAACACTGGCCTGAGATGCTTCCAGCCTGTCAAAATGAATAAGGATTCATCCTCTGTGAATTTAGGGAAAAGTTCGGATTTCACCCTGTGCAAATGATTTCATATAGAGTCAGCTAGATTAAACTATGATCATGTAGTATAAATGGACCTCTATCATCTTCCAAGAAAAATTTATCTCCCTGACAAAACAAAACAAACAAAAAAAAAGTGTTGACCTCAGTCTTCTCGTTTCTGACTGAATATTACTCCTGAATATTCTAGTGGCCATTATTAACTGTGGGCCACACAGCAGTAGCTGCCTGAACTGTTATCTAATCTCAGAGATGGAAAAGAGGGACTGTATAGATTTTACTACATCTAGTGCTTACAAAAGCAGATGAAATCTGAGTGTTTGATACTGCCTTTGGGGTATTATTAAGAGATTCTAGATAACTATGTCATACAGAAACAAAGGTAACTAGAGTACATCATAAACAAAAAAGTTAAATTTTCCTACTATGTTCTTTGTGGCAGAGAATCAAGTGAATAAAAAACACATCATAGTATTTACACTCTTCATCTAGGCTATTCTTATTCAGGTCTTCCAAAGAAAGTGTATCATTAGTACACTATAATAATAATAATTGTAAAACTAAATTAAATAATTGTAAAACTATTTTTGAAATAATTGTATAACTAAAATACATAATTGTGAATAACTGTAAAATATTTGTAAAATAATAATTGTAAAACTAAAATACAGTAGGGGAAAAAAACTCCCAAACCCCAAAACCAGAGAAAAAGAAATCCCAAACCAAATGCAATCTATTTCTTTGTAAAGAAAATAGAATATAAAGCATGTTACATGTAACATAGAGCATTGAATTGAGTGCCTCAACACATAAACTTACTTTCTTTTCTTGACTAGCAGAACCTGGAAAAAAAAAAAGGCAAAATATCTCAGGATGTAAACAGTGTTATGGTTCTTCCTACTCACACTGGAAGGACTACTTCGTATTTAGACTGGAAGATACCTGAGATACTACTGTTTCCGTGGCACAGTCTTTTCATCTCCTAGTGTAAGAAAGAGAAAAGGTAGAGTAAAAGACTTTTTTTTCATGCGTGAAAATCTTTGGGTCTTTTGAAGGACTTAAATATTTCTTTTGTTCAAAACCCAATTTTCCATTCCCAGAACTCACTGCTCTAAACTCTTAGAATATAAACAGGGATGTGAGAGATGGGAGAAAATCTTTCTTCTATCTATCTTGCTAAGCAAGGGCAAAAATAAAATAGCAAGACTAGATCTGCTGAAGCAGGTGTGTAATATTATTACATTGAAATGTATATATATAATTTAAAAAAAAAATTCTGAATTATGTAAATAATTTTTACATAAAAGGCTACACCTTTTCAAGGACTTTTCAGTTGAACTGGAAAAGATATACAAAAGATTGATGACCAGAAAGAACTATTACCACTTAACAAGAAAGCAAATGAAACACCAAGAAATTGTATAATTTAGTCAATGTCATATAGAAAGGCTATGGCAGAACCTACACTTCTAAATTAACAATTCTGAAATTGTAGGTTAAGCCTGTTTTGAAGTTTTAAACAAAGCAGCTAAGATTGTACCATTAAATAATGAATCAGTTCAAAGTGGGGATATATTCTAGTCATGACATCTTTATACTCATAGTTTGGGGGAAAACAATTGAAAATGTTTGGAAGTGAGAGGTAAAAACATGTTAACGTGTTTTCATTTCAATAAAGTATTGGTGTGAGGAAAGGAAACAATAGATATTTTCCAATCATGTGTGATGCAATTTTTAAATCAACTGTAATATCCTGCCAGTTCACTGTGGCAGTGGTTAAAGGATATAAGTTACTGTCTTCTTTTTTCTTGTACTTGTTTGTAATGCAAAGAAGCAAAGAGGAGTATTTTCTAGGAAGAAAAAAGGTCAGGTTTGACCAGATGTCCTATAAGTCTTCATCCAATGTATCATTAGATGTAAATTTTCCATTTTGAATACAGGGTTGAGTTTAAAGCAGATCATCTCAAAATCTGAACTTGGATTGGATTTCATTTTGGAACTTGGAGCTCTCTCCACAGCTCACAATCCTAGAAACCACTAGACTAAACTCCACTTCTTATTAATACATTCCTAGCCTGCAGCCTCATCTTCGGTTTCTGTAATTTATACAAGAAGTCAGATACCATTTAACCTACTTCCAATATGTTAGTTTTTCTATCTACCTGGTTGTCTTCAGAACTCATACGCATACCCTCTTTAGCAAGCACAACTTACAGTTTCCATCAGTTTTCTTCTTTATGAAATTTTTATCACTGGATCACAGCTGAACCCAGGGGAAGAAGTTGTTATATGCAACTGAAATAGATACTAGTTCTGCATTTTCAAAAAGAACAGTGTTACACAAATAAAACTTCTGTCCTGCAAAGTAATGACTAAAAAACCAAAACAGCCCCAAACCAAACAAAAAACCCAAATCCAAATCCTCAGAGAGGAAAAGCCTTTACAATTCAGAAGGGATCTGAACTATTGTACATAGTTAACCTATGTGGAGCAAAACATTAGCAGCATGTTTTGTTAATCACACAGTGTGGTTGCTTTCAGAATGAAGGAATTACTATTGCCAACAAAGAATTTTACTCCTTTAGGTTTACTCTGAATATGGTCACTGACCTTAATGTGCATTAACCTGAATAAGAAATGCAGATGCACAGAATATGTTTATTTTTCTTTGTATTGCTTAAAGGATTTCCCTATGGCCGGGTAAATGAGCATATATATTTTGAAAAGCATATACATGAAGTGACCAAAAATAACCTCTCATTCCCTCATTTCTGTTAAATGAGTTCCCTAAGCAGTGTTCATGTGACTCAGACATAGTCAGTGAGATTAGGCAGTGTTCATAGCTCTGCTTTATACCAAGGATCTGACACTCAAGGAAAAGGAAGAATAAGGAAAGTACAAGGAAAGTAATTTTTGTAGTTACTAATGCTGCATTAAAACAAAGAATTACCTGAACTCACCACACCATTTCCTTTCTATTTTGACTTTATAATAAGCAACCAACCCGTTCTACATAATTTGCTAAGTTCTGTCCATGTTTTCTTAAGAAAGAAAAGAAATACAATGGTGCAGGTTTCAGACCTGACCTGTTGGAATCAGGGAAAGTGGAAGAAATGAATGGCTGTATGCTGTGACTAAGATATGACCAAAAAAAAAGTCCATATTTACTACTAGTTAAGTATGAGAGCAAAAGCAGTTCACGTCTTCTTCATACCTCGTAAATCCATCCTGGCTGGAGCAGACTATGAGACAAAAAGGCTGCAGGAGAGCTATTTGCAGGTATTCTTTGCTATTCAATACCCTTCACTTTCCAAAGCAGGAAGAACCTGGAACACACAAAGAATTTGAAAACCTTTTGAATTTTAGGAACTTAATACAATGTTTTGGTATTTCTGGCCTAAGTTTAATGACAACTCCCAGATTTTTTTATTATTTTTTTTTTTTCAATTCCACTTATCTCAAAACTATCCATAGATTCAGGAAAGACTGTGCCTCTGTCTCAGAAATTTTTAATGTTTAATTAACTTGGTGAAGTAAGGAGGGGCGTTAGAACTGCTACCCTGAACTTCTGGAGTGCAGACTTTGGCCTGTTTAGGGGCTCGGTTGACAGAGTCCCCTGGGAGGCAGCCCTGAAGGGCAAAGGAGTCCTGGACATTCTTAAAGGAAGTCTTAAAGGTGCAGGAACAGGCGGTCCCCATGTGCCACAAGATGAGCCAGCAGGGAAGAAAGACTGGCCTTGCAAGGAGCTTTGGCTGGCACTCAGGAAAAAAAGGACAGTTTATCCTCAGAAGCAGGGGTGGGCAAGGCAGGAGGTCTATAAGGATGTCGTGAAGTAAGTCATGCAGGCAGAAAATTAAAAGGGACAAAGCCCAACTAGAACTTCAGCTGGCTGCTGCCATAAAAGACAATAAAAATTGCTTCTATAAATACATTAACAACAAAAGGAGGTCTAAGGAGAATCCATCCTTCATTGGATGAAGGGGAAAACATAGTCACAAAGTATGAGGAACAGGCTAATGTGTTTAACACCACCTTTGCCACCTTTGCCTCAGAACAACCAGCCATTCTTCAGGTATACAGCCCCCTGAGCTGGATGACAGGGATGGGGACCAGAATGAAGCTCCTGTAGTCCAAGAGGAAATGGTCAGCAACCTGCTACACCACTTAAACACACACAGAAGTCTATAGTGCCAGATGGAATTCACCCGAGGGGACTGAAGAAGCTGTCAGAAGTATTCAGCAAGCCACTTCCTATCATTTATCAGCAGTCTGGCTAATCAAGGAGGTCCCAGTTGACTGGAGGTTAGCAGTTATGATTCCCATCTACGCTAAGGGCCAGAAAGAAGATCCAGGTAAATTACAGGCTTGTCATTCTGACCTCAGTTCTGGGGAAGGTTATGGAGCAGGCCCTCTTGAATGCCATCATGTGGCACATACAGGACAACCAGGTCATCAGGCCCAGTCAGCAGGGGTTTATGAAAGGCAGGCCCTGCTTGACTAACCTGACCTCCTCTGACAAGGTGACCTGCTCAGTGGACGAGGGAAAGGCTGTGGATGCTGTCTACCTGGACTTTAGTAAAGCCTTTGACACCATTTCCCACAACATTTTCCTGGAGAAACTGACTGCTCATGGCTTGGACAGGTGAACACTTCACTGGGTTAAAAAACTGGCTGGATGGCCAACCCATAGGAGTGGTGGTGAATGGTATTGGCTGACAGCTGGATGGATACGTGCACCTAAGTGGCCAAGAAGGCCAATAGCATCCTGGCTTGTATCATGTGGCCAGCAGGACTAGGGAAGTGATTGTCCTGCTGTACTCAGTGCTGGTGAGGCCACACTTCAAATATTCTGTTCAGTTCTGGGTGCCTCACTACAAGAAAGATGGGGTTGTTTAGCCTGGAGAAAAGGAGGCTCAGGGGAGACCTTATCACTCTCTACAGCTACCTGAAAAGAGGCTGTAGTGAGGTGAGTATTTGTCTCTTCTCTCAAGTAACAAGCAATAGGACAAGAGGAAATGGACTCAAGCTGAACCAGGGTAGGTTTAGATTTGATATTAGGAAAAATTTTTTCACTGAAAGGGTTGTCAAGCATTGGAATAGGCTGCCCAGGCCAGTGGTGGAGCCCTGGACATATTTGAAAGACATGTATATGTGGCCTTTAGGGATATGGTTTAGTGGTGGACTTGGCAGTGTTTAGTTTGACTCAATGATAATTAAAGGTCTTTTCCAACCTAAATGATTCTATGACTCTATGATTACCAGTGCAAGGGGTTCAAGATGAAAGTATCACCAAAATGCAGAATGGAAGCTGAACTACTTTGTTCAGCTTTGCCACTCTGCTGCTCACAAGGAATTTTCCAATGCACCGAAGAGTCTTAGAAACTGAAGTTCCACCAAAGCACGCAATGGTTCTTAAGCCATTTAAGTTTGGGTGGTTTTTGTGGTTTTTTTTAAATCCATTCAAAATTGTTAAATATCCTTTGAAAGTTCTGATTGGAAAAATGAATCTAAAAATTTTCCACAGCTGTAGAATTTTAGTAACATACTATTTATCTGTCTACTACCCTGGAAATTCCATCTAGTGCCTGAAAATATATGTACTTTTTTCCCCTCATTACTTTTCAGATGTAAGAGCAAGCAGCTTTTAAAGTATATTTTTTTGTCATGAGCCCCCTAGAACTTTTTAGACTTCAGCAGTTTCAGTTCAGGAAATATGGGATTAAGACTTTCAGGGGTTCTCCTGTCCCCTAATTTCTATGCTTCCTTCCCTCTCCAACCCTGTCTGCAGCTAATCTATAATAAAGGTTAATTTTGAAAAGCCAGCTCCATAATATTTACACAATGAAGTCAAACGCTGAATGAAACACACTTGTAAAAACAACAGCAGCCTTTTCCTTGTGCAATATAGGATGTGGTCAATCATTTGGCAATTCAGTTTTGGCACATCATGAACTATTTATTTGTTAAGTCCAGTTCTTGTGACTGCAAAAACTCGGGGAGGTTTTTTCTTTTCTTTTCTTTTTTTGTTCCTTTCTATTCCCTCCACTGGAAACTATTAAATTTGCAGAGCCTGATGTTTATTTCACACTGAAACGTGTACTATTGTATCGATAAATATTTAATGGTGCTGGAGTTCAGTGGATATAGCCTCATATGTTTCTTTTAAAAGGTGTTTTGTTGCCTGGTGAGTGTACTGTGGTCAATTGAGCAAGAAAAAAACAAACCCAAAACAAAAACTTTCCACTAAAAGATGACAGAGGGTTCAGTTTCAGTTTGAAGAGGGTGTGGAGGAAAGAAGTAACCATATATTTTTCTGAGTCTCTCAGTCTTGGCACTGCACAGACAATTCCATTTGGGATAAACATCAGTAGCATTACATAGATCATAAAAGTATTTGAGCTGAGAAAGACAAGTGTTAGAAAAGATAAAGTACTAAAAACAAGCTTTCTTGAACAGCCCAGAGAAAGAAAAAAACTAAAAAAGAAAGGTAAATTCACTTCTTCTTGAACTTCTGCACCTTCT
The DNA here is from genome assembly GCF_004027225.2 of Strigops habroptila. Taxonomy (NCBI): domain Eukaryota; kingdom Metazoa; phylum Chordata; class Aves; order Psittaciformes; family Psittacidae; genus Strigops; species Strigops habroptila. The sequence goes on from NC_046358.1 coordinate 31,275,798, forward strand.
GTGATAGATTTTCTGTGACGCATGCTCAGACTATAAGACTGGTTTAAACACTCATGCAAAGTGATTTCAAATCCTTCTGGACAAACATTTATTGAAATGAAATTTTAAATATAATGTTAAATTATTTAAACAGATCTGCAAAACTGTTAGCATGCACTTTACCTTATGTTGCACTTGAAACTACCTGGAATAACTTTGGCAGGAAAGGACCAAACTATAGCAAAACAAAAAAACAAAACCAAACCAAAACCAAACTAGAAAAAAAACCCACATCAAAACAAAACCAACAAACCAAACATACATAAAACAAAACAAAAACAAAACCCAACTGATATGCAGGAGTAAAAATGATATTATTGATATTCTCTTTCTTACATTTGATTCAGATTATCACACCTACAGCTCCACTGTCTAAACAGGCTTGGAAGCTAAATTTTACCTTATCTAATTTCAAGCCTTAACTTAAAATGTCTGAGCAAAGTATAATTCCTAGCAAGAGCGTTAAAGAATTCTTCACTGGTTATCTGTTTTTAAACTCAGCTGCAAGTCATACTCCGGTGTAATATGATGAATCTGAAAAGTAGTTCATGTTTCTTAAGAAATCTCATATGAGTTAGTAAGCAAACAGCGTCTTTACAGAGACTTAGGACAAAAGTCACAAAGAACTTGTAATTCAGAAATTACATCAGAAATCTCTATCAAATATAATGAGTAAGATCAGTGCATGATACCTTGCAGACAATGTTGCTTCCTTACTTTTGCTTAAGACTCAGCAGCTATTTAGCTCGCTCAAGAACTTAGTTATAAACTAAGTATTTCAAGACTCATCGAGGAATCTTTAAGGGTATCACACCAGCCTCAGTGGATTTGTTCAGCAAAACCCACATATTGCTCTGCCTGAAAGGTGCTTGGTTCAACTTGCATAGAAAGAATAAAATTAACAATAGGTCAGACAACCTACTGCCTAGTGAGAAATGATACTGTTTAAAAAAAAAGGCTAGATAAAAATAATAAAAAATAAGCTTAAAAACATGATATCAGGATGAAAGGAAAATCAATCAGCTTGTAATTAATCTTCTGAGCTCTTGTCTCTTTTACTTCATGGACTTTTAACTGTAAGACGATGAAAATAGCCCAAACTCTAGTTTGGACTTGCGTATCAGTAATCAAGGATCACAGATATATTAAAAACCACCCATGCATTCGCAATTAGGACCATTATTGTCTCGATAACAAGTACAGATTCAGCATATTGTGTTAAATACAGGAAAAAACTCATTCACAAACATGTCATGAGTTAAGCAGTCTGGCATGTCTGAGTTCTCCTGTCATTATAGATTTTAAACACTTTACATAATTTGGGTGTCGAAAGCTGTAGATTACTTTGAAATGCATTGAGCTGAATACAAGTAGAGCTTTGGGGCATTAAACTGCTGCTGGACACTAGAAATATTATCCAGAAAATGACCTCTAAATAAATGAAGTGGTTTCCCTATGTCTATGTTCATACTCTGCTCAAATCCTCAATTAACCACCACAGACAAAGATCTGGCTTTTTCTCCCAGTATCAGTCAAGTGCAAACTTGAACTTAACAACCAAATGAAACTGAGTAATTTGCAGTGATGAATAGTGTATTTTTGTTTCTCTTTGAATAGAAAAAAAAGAAAAAAAAAAAGGTTATGGATAGCTGCACTTCTTATTTTACTCTTAATTTTAGAGGCTTCCTTCTCCTATTTTTTTAAGCAATTGTGTTATTAGTTCAATTTTTATTGTAGAAATCTTCTTTATCTTGGTATCACTGGCAAATAGTAACTGACAGCTTTAAGTCACAGTACGGATGATCTTTCAAAGCAGGTATGTGAATACTGCTTTGTGTCCCTTTTACTTTGGTTCCAAGAATGAAATTGGGATCCCTTGAAAGTGTGCAAAACTATACCGAAGAAGCACAAACATGGTTGTTAAATGCTGGTCAACAGCTCAATGTGTGTTATAGAAATGAAGCTAGAGAGGAGTTTCCATTATTATTTGCAGACTGAAATTATTGAGTTAAACATCCACAGGTCGGAGGGTGGTTTTGAATTTATGCTGTATGTAAAATTCCACTGCCATGAAGGGTATTTATATGTAATTTTCATATATGAAAATTACTACCTTTATGAAGGCTAAAAAAGTGGAGCTTTTAAGAAAAGACCATTTTGTTCCCAGAATGAGTTGGTTTATCACAGAAATTATACCATCTCCGTTTCCATTCAAAACTTTCAGTAACTTGACCCAAAGAAGACTTTGCCTGGATGTAACCAACTTTTACCTTCTTTAATTTGCAATTGTTGCAATTCAAATTCAGACGAACTGATTTCAAGTTCTTTGGTTCCCACTGACTACACAGAGGGGATGCTATATCTCACAGGAAGCCATCAGAGCCAGTAGCTCACACGACTGAACCCTATGACATTTATGGTTTTCACTGAGAGTTTTTCTGGCTTTGGTTTTAGCTGAAAGTAAGTGCTGCTATCTTCTGTGTATTTCTGATCAGAATGAAAATGTGAAATACTGTAAATCGTTCAAGGCACCTTTTACCCACAGAATTGCTGGGAACTTTAAACCAGAAGCTTGGGTTTGTTTTGGTAAGCACCCGCCCTGAACCTCTGAACCTTCAAAGATTAACCTGTTGCAATGAAGGATGTGTGTGTTTGCATGATAGCAAAAGAGAGAAAAAGAGGTTCTCTTAAATATCTGCCTCACCAAGCAGATAAAGTACCTACTACTTTCTTTTGAGAAGCATACACCATAGACCAAAGGTTAAAAGAGCAAAAGGTCAGCAAGCAGAAATTAGTTTCAGCTCCGTGTGCATGTAATTTTTAAGTTATCTCTGATGTATACATTAATTCTCCCTTTCGACTGTACCACAGTACTTTGCTATTGTCATTAATTTTAGCCCTCATTGTAATCACACATATCTCATTGGTAGGTGCTTTAGAATGTAACTGATAAGCAAAAAGGTAGGAAGAGCATCTACAGTGACGGTGCCAGGAAATCTCGGCATTGACTGGTGGCATTGAAAACATCTAAATTCTGTATTTCAAGTGAAGACTAAGTTACATGGACTTTTTGCAATGCAATAGAGCATTAAGTGAGAAAAAGATATAGGTAGTTTAGAATAAAAAGGAGATCTGGAAAAGATACAAAGGAAATGGCAGTGCTGAGATCTCAAGATATTGTGTTTGAAGTATATATTGTTATAGAGAGAACTCAGCAAAACATGCCTAAGCATCGTATTTCACTCCTATCTCACTTAAAAATGTGGGATACAGCAATCCCACATTGGCAAGCAGTATGTGTTTTCTTTCTGATGAACAGGCCACATAAGTGTCTTTCTTTCCTTACTCTAATTACATAAAAACTTTGGTTTGCAAATCTGTATTTTTTTACTCTAGATAAGATTTCTACAATCTTTTTTTCTCAGGCTAGCTTTCTCGTCCAGCTCTCTCACAGTCGTTGAAAGTACAGCATACAGCTGCTACATTGCACTGTTTCCCTTTTGGCCTGGTGAATAAATCATCTTTAGTTCTTGACATTGAATTCATCTCTCCAATGTCATATTTGTTTTGCAAAACTTGAGTTTGAACTTGAAGACTTTTCCACAGATTCTGCCCTTGGATGCAGCTTGATCTAATTACCCAGGCAATTTTTTGTTCTTATTTGTTTAGCTGTCATTTCCATAAACTAAAGTTTAGATTAAGCAATACATAAATTTCATAGAAAATGACAGACAGTAATACCATTTACCTGATCATGCCATTACCAGAACTGTTCCTGGAATATCCAAACTTTCAGCGAATGGGCTAAGGTTCTGCCAAACAATTTTGTCTTTTATCAAAATTGGTTTGAAATCAAGTAAGACACAAAGAGCTAAGAATATCTCATTTAAAGTCATGTCATGATACAACAAGAGCAGGATTTTTTCAGTGCTTGCATTTCCAACCAAAACCAGATATTGTGTATGAACAAGGAAAACAATGTACCAGGAGGATGAGGAGAAAGAAAAAACTAGAGGAAATAATGTGGTTTAAGTCCAGCTGGTAACTCAGAATCATGCAGCCATTCGCTCACCAGCTCCTCTTCCCCCATCCAGCAGGATGGGAAGGAGAATCAAAACAATGTAAACCCCATGGGTTGAGATAAGAACAGTTTAATAATGCAAGTACAACAAAATACTACTAATACTAAGGGAAATAACAAGGGGAGCGAATATAAAACTAAAAGAGAAAAGGGAAAAAAAATCTCACAATAAACACAAATGATGTCCAGTACAATTGCTCATCACCCAGTGACCAATACGCGGCCTGACCTGAGCAGCAGCCCTTCTGCGCGACTACCCCCAGTTCATATACTGGGCATGACATGCTGTGGTATGGAATACCCCTTTGGGTAGTTTGGGTCAGGTGTCCTGTCTCTTCTTCCTCCGGCCTTCTTGTGCCCCTCCTCACTGGCAGAGCATAAGAGACTGAAAAGTCATTGATCGGGGTAAGTGGTACTGAGCAACAACTAAAACATAGATGTGTTATTAGCATTGCTCTAGGACTAAAGCTCTAGGACTGAAACACAGCACTGCACCAGCTACTAGGATCGAAAAAAATAACTGCTTGGCTTCCTTACCTTCTAGTTTGTAACTGTTGGCCCCATTGTCCCAGCACTGGAGCATGCAGCTGATGACGTGCTCACCTGGAAGACAGCTGAAATCTTTTTGCATACTCTGCAGCTAAGTCAAGGACTGGGATCGAGAAGTTACCTCTTGTTCTGCCTCTTCCTGTTTCTTTAACTGATTCCTCTTGTTCAGGTGTTGCCCTTGCTAGTTCTGGCACTGACCCTTCTTCATCTTACATGGGTTGTTTTTCGCTTCCATTTCCTCATGTTCTAGATACAATTAGAAAAAATTTCTCACACTTTAGTAGACAGCAGCAGCCAGTTCTGGACTTTAGCAATGGAGGAGATTTCTTCTTTAGTTTCTGTAACACTATTTCTCAAGGGACAGAAAAGACTGTAAAAGCCCAGACATAAAGCAAAAGTTACTTTGGAAACTGATACCCAGAAATACACATTAATTTAAAAAGTTTCAAGTCTCAGTTTGAAACTGTTCTCAATTTCTCATCTTTCATTTAAATTAGCACCCCAGCTATTATTATTTGTGGGTTTGGGTTTTTTTATAATGGTCTGAGGAATTTGGCTTAAGTCAGTTGTACCTCTATGCTCTCAAGACTTTGATCCACCAGCTGACAGCATGCAAATTAACAGTCATATCTGATGTCTATCAATACAGTGATGAATAGTTTCTAGTCGAATAAGTTTTTTCAAAATATTTTGTGCTAAAGAACCTTAGTAACATACCTTCATAAGCTCATTGCACTTCACAGAAATGAACCACTAAGATAGCCTGAGTATTCCCAAAGATTTTGTCTTTAATATTACCTAGACTTATTAATTCTTATATACAAGATTCTTAACATCTATGAGGAAGTAACTTAGAGGTGAACAGCAGCATGCCTCTTTACAGTGTTGCATTGAGTTATCTCTGCATGTCTGTGAAGGCCTCTAGGATTTGGAGCATATGGTAGGTCTTACATTACTTTGATGATGATAACGATGATGATCTCCACATCTGCAATCCCAGAACTCACTCTGTGCTCTGAAACTATGCACCTGCAAGCGAAGTTTTTCAGATTTCATGCTGCATCACTGCATGACAGATGCTGCCACCACAATATTGTTTGGGGTTTTTGGAGGGCATGGAAAGGGCAGGGGAAGGGTTGAAGTGAGTGAAAAATGGGATTGTTCCTTAGGGTAGCTGAATAAATCTCAAACAAGCCATGGTACTGCCTGGGTCTTCTTGATCTGATTAGAGAGAATGTGTGTGGGCAGGAAGAGATGAGACTGGGGTTTCTTGCAACAGTGCTCTCTGGAGGATCACAAGTCTGGTCATTAAAAACTGATTTATTTGGTTTTATTGCACTGTATTCTACAATTCCAATTTGTCTTTGCTTCCTTCATATTATTCTCGACCCCTTGATGAAACACCCATATAAGTCCAGATAGTTCTTTTTAGCAATTCAAGTAAGCCTTTATTAATTTAAAAAGTCTGTTGGTTTTTTTTGGTTTTTTCTTTTCTTTTTCCTTTTTTTTTTTTTTTTAGTGTTTATTTTCCTAAAACTTTTTCTCATACCCTTTCCCTTTCAGTTATTGATTTATAATTTCTCCAGAGACATCAATAATGATGTAAGAAATTACAGTCTCACTTCAAAGAAGAATATTTCACATTTTGTTGAGGATCTCAAAGCACTTTCCTAACTAATGGTCTAACCATTATAGTCCCTGTATGTGCCCAGGCAATATTACTATTTATCTCCATTGTATAGATGAAGCAGAGAGAGAAAGTGATCTAGTCAGGGTAACATTACAAGCCAGAAAAAACATTTTGAACGTTAGCAAAGAATCCAGACAGTTGGTCTCAGAAGCTAGCCAGGAAATCATACTTTTTCTTATTTAAACTGCCACATCACTGTGGCAAAACATTTCAGCAGAAAACACTCATTTACTGCTGAGGAGAGAAGAGAGGAGATAAAAAAGAAAAGGGAAAGGGAAAGACCAACTAGACTCAGAAATAGAACAATGCAGTAGAAAATCTCATAATTTCATTTGCAGCCAGAAGAGGGATTAGGAGCAAATGCTCAAACTATTTTACTGTCATTTCTTTGATTTATGTTTTCTCAGTATTGGTAAAGAAGGTGGTGCTTTATCATTGACTAAAGCAGGCATATGTTACACCTAAAAATTGTTCATACATGTGGAAATGCCATCTTTGCAGATGTAGGTTTACCATGGCAAGAGTTTAGCCCTTGCCTCCTATTAGCATCACTAGGTGTAGCATTGCTGTCAGGTGCTGTCACAGATACTGGCAACTCAGCCATCTTATTTCCTCTGTCCACCCCTCATTTGTATGAACAGTGAATCAGTGAATTACACAAGCTTAAGAGTTATAATTAAATAAAATGACTGAAAAATATATAATAGTTATGATTTTTCTTTTGTCTTAAGTACATTCCTTAAAACTTACTGTCCTTGTTAGATTTCCAAATCTTGCGTGCAGATCCTTCGGCAGGCACTCCATTGCTCTGCATGACCCCAACTCTGCTAAAAATACAAAGGTGAGGAAGAGGGATGTGAAAAAAAAAAAAAACCTGTTGAGGAACAAGCTTTAGAGCTGGAAAGAAAAATGACAAAAATGTGTGAAGGAAGAGGCCAATCCAGCAAGAAGACACATATGAAGTACTATAAATATGCTCAGCCCACCACTTTTCTGGCCAGAAGAAGACACTGTCTCGTCCTTTGATGCTGAAAGTTAATGTTTGTATTTGATTTAGGGCCAGAACTCTCTATTCATTTTAGGTAGGTACCAGTTGCCAAAGGACTCCCACCCTGTATATTTTACTTCTGGCTCAGAAATGCATTTTATTAGTCCGTAAATTAAGCTTACAGAAGATCTTCAAGCTTCAGATTCACTGGGGGAAAACTTTAGAGCTGGATCACGGAGCTTTTTTCTACTATGATTCAGAATGCCACTTGTAGGGGGTAAAGAATGGGAAAAGCTGTACTTTTTCACACAATATTAGTAGTACAGCTGCATTTTGTAAAGAAAGCAGCAGTTATTAGAAGTATAAACAGTTTGAAGGAATTACCACATATTAAGTTCAGGAGCTTGTGAGTTTTGCTATACTTTCTACTCTCTCCCTAAGATAATAAAATTATTAGTTTCAAAATTTTATGTTTAATTTTAAAAAAAGTCAGATTTTTTTAATTTTATTTCATTGAGGTTTAAAATTAATTTATTCATTTTTTTTTTGTTGATCAGCTTTTTAATTTCAGTACTTTTAATATACCTGTTTGCAAGCTTTTCTTCACAACTGTTGGGGCTTGGAAATAGGCCACTTCCAAAATGAAGGGTTTGACTTCTGTGAAATAAAGCTGGAAATTTTACAGAAAAGCACTTGACCACATGTAGGTAATGTGATAAAATATCACAAAGGATACCTGAGACAGCTCGGGTATAAGCCCTCTGCCAGCTACCTGAGAAAAAAACATTAATGCAACTTTCAGCTATGCTTTAGTTTTGCAAGCTTTGTGCATGTCTAGACGGCACATGTCAAATAATTAATTATTTTAGATCAACATAACATGTTGTGCTATAGTTTCGAGTGCTTTGATTACAAGCTTTTGTGACTCATTTTCCATTTTGTGTTTGGACAGCTAGCACGGCAAGATCCCACTGCAGTTTAGGTGTAAGGCCATTTGTACCACTCCAGTATCACAATTACTACAGCCGCAGCTAGGCTGTTGAACCAGACCCACTGAAACAGGTAGCATTTAATTGCATTGCCATCTAGTGGCAACCACCGTGAACTCTTTGGCTCCAGCTTCCGAGCTCTATTTTTGCACTGTTCCCATCTGACTTCTGTAAAACCTATCATTGCTCTTTGCTAACAGAAGAAAACAACTCAGGTAATTAAGTTGAGTTAGAACTGTGGTCTGACTCATTCCAGCTGACTTCCTTTACTAAATTACATTTTGACTATATTTCTGTAGTGTGTATAATGTTGGTTCCAGTGGTTCCACAAACCATTTCCAATATAGTTTGTGAAACAGATAACAAATAATACAGGAAGCAGGCACCAGTGGTAAAAGCAAAGCTTTGGGATTCAGTGACTTTGGTTCTCTTCCTGCTTTGATAAGTTGTATGACCTTGAGTAAATCACAAATTTTTTAATCCTAGTTAACCCTTTCTAAAACTGGGCTGTTTGCTTCTTAGTTTAGGGAGGGTTTCCAAGGTTTAATTAAAGAATGTCATGCTAAGCACTTTTAAAAACTGAAAATTAAAAAGTCTAGATAAATACAGAGTATTGCTACCCTTAGCATTATTTGTTTGCTTGTGTGATGCATTTCCCATTTTATTGATGGACGGTAATTGCACATCTCCCACAGATGCTACCCAAATAAATCTTTCCAACATAGTGGGGAGGAACACAGAGTGTTTATGTTTTCCAGTCATGAAACTTCTCTCATTGCAGTGAGGTCAGGACATTCATTTCTTGGTTCTCCCTGTTCCTGAGGGAACTTTATGCTGTTAGTTCATTTTGCTTCTCTGACAGAGACCTGTCTTCCATGACTGTCAAACATTTTGAGTCATCTTTTTTTGTATTTTCCTTAGGCCAAAGAACTTCAAAACTACACAGATTTACCCCTTCTTATAAACAACTATTTATTTATTTGTTTTTAGATTAGTAAGATCAGCTGCAGCAGTGGCAGTACTGGGTATCATTAGACTAAATCTTGCATTTGTGGCAGGATGTCAGGTTTGATCAAGCCATCAGAAGTTGAGTGCTTTTGCTGACTCATGGATTCATGTTGGAAGATGTGCCAGCTCATGACTCAGATCAATGGCACACAGAGCAAATTGTCTCTCGAACACTGAAAAAGGAAAGGAATAACATGTGTCTCTGAGAGGTAGGAATATAATCATCACAACATTGCTAAGCACAAAGATGGACTTCGGAGAGACACTCAGTTCCTAAATAAATTACATGAAAGTGCAGAGCTTTCAGCATGGTATTATACGTGGGGAATAGGCAGGTATGAGAGGAACACTCTGATATGTCTGAGTACACTTGCACTAACTATACCCCTATAATGCAGCTCCTGAAGTTGGAAGAAACTAGTTTGGGAAGTTTAAGTGACAAAGCTGGCTGAGGAGAAAGCTTATGTGCAAGGCTTATGACAACCACAAAGCAGCAACTTTGAATTCTGACAGTTTGCTAATACTCTCACGCTACTACATGACACTAAACCAGTTGTTTGAGCATTTAAGAGACATTGATTGTTAAAACATGATCGGAACCATTCTTCTAACCTGTCACCCTGCGTATAATGAAAAGACATTTGAATTTTTTAAAGCTAGACACTGATTGACCCAGTGATTATGACAGTGTAGCTTTATGTAATGTTAAGGTTTTCTAAAGCTATGATAATTTTGTAAGTATTACGTACATTAACTTAGATCCAGAAAAGAGTAAGAATCCCTAAAAAATAAGTGGATGCCACTTGGGTTTCAAATTACAGTGCAGAATCCAGAAGTCAGAATCAGGTATCTATAATCCCCATTTGGTGTCTCAGTGGATAGGATTTAGGTGCCTAAAAATGGCAGTGCAAAAGTCTACAAATATCATACAATCTAGTAAAAAGCAGAAAGAATACAGAAAGTGTTGATACCAGCCTTCACCACAGCCTGGGTGGGGTTTCTGACTGAGAGCACTCTAGAGAGGCCTGAGACCCAGAAGAATCTTAAATCATTTTCATGAGAACAGATATCTGCACACATACTACTCCCGAGTGACATAATCAGCATGCCTTTTTTCCTTTTTTCTTATCATTCCACATTTCTAAACTAACACAATCTTAAGAGGATTGCAAAGAAGCAAGATTTCCTACAAGTGAGCATTAACTATATTTTGCTAAAAAAGACTAATTTCCTCAGGCTAACAAAAACAATGGATCTTCCATCCAAGAGCAATGCAAGACACTGGCTTGAAAACCACAACCACTTTTAAGTAGAAATATCCATATCCATGTATAACATGCAATTCTTCTCAATCAACAGTTTAGAATAATGTCCTTAATTAGATCTCAAAAAGCTTGGTAGAAGCTTCTAGAGCTTAGCTATAGGCATCTAGAAAGCAGTAACCTCAAAAGAGAAAGCATT